>NC_091977.1:58067577-58423827 GCF_044704955.1 Pristiophorus japonicus
TCTTTATTTCAGCTTTCCTTGCTCTCCTTGCCTTTTATGTTTCTATGTGTCTCCCTCTCCCGTTCGTATGTCTGCCCTTTTCATATTCACTCCTTTTCTTTCCTCATTTTTGTTCTCTGCACTTTCCTGCTCTCTGCCTCTTTCTCTCGAAGTACTAGGGAATGACACAACCACCCTGTGACGTACCATCCCTAATACTAACCACGCATGCTGTGCTGATCGCGGCTGCTGTTGCTGCAGGAGCTGCTGAGAGGTATTGCTGGACTGCCGCTTCCTCCTCTCCAAGGCTGTGTCTGACACCGCATAAGTTGCCCGTGTCGACAGTTGGATGCAATGTTAAGAGTTAGATGCGATTTTAGCAGATAACAAGAACAAGCTGTGTAGATGCAATATTAGCACTAGATAGATACGAGTATTCGTGGTTAGTTGTGATCAGTGTTTTAATGCAATTCACAGCAGAGTACAATTCCAGTCTAACTCCCGCACTTTTAGAAGCAGAGGACAGAGGTGAGCGTTCAGTTTATTCAACAGGGGCATCTGAGGAATTCTTGCTTCAATCAGTATCCAGTCAGCCAAAGGTAAGAAACTCACTTCCTCTGATCTTCCCTGAACGAAATCACGAACGAATTCTTGTCCTTTTTCTGTAATAGAGCTTTGCTGAACCCTCCAATACTTTTTTTTTATTTTCAGTGGTTTAACCTGGCTAGAGTAACTGAAGTATGTTGTGTTTTAAGTTACAGCTGTAAAGAAAAAAGCATTTACTTAAGACTGCACTTTACTTCTGTTAAATAGGAATTACTTTGCCTTCAGAAGTGTAAATAATTGATTTGTTTATTTGAAGTCAGATTCACTTTCCATTTAAATTGTTTAGATTTTTCTGTCACCTGGTAACGGCAGTTTTCTGTCACTCAGCCGATTTGCATTAAGTAACTTATATTTCGACTGATTGTTTATGTTGTGCAACATACATACATGGCAGTTTTAGACTGTGCTACAACAAGCTGGGCTGCTAACTCCGTGCCCACAGCAAGAAATGAAAACAGAAAGTAGCGGAAATACAGAACAGGCGTCTGAAATTCCCCGGTAAACCCACTCTGTAACCCGTTTCCCGGTAAACTCACGCTGTAACCCGTTCCCCAGGGAAACTCCCGGCAATTTCCCGGGGCGAAAAGTGTTTCGGGCATCGTTAGCACCTCCCGGGGCTATAAAAAGGGGCAATTTCTCCTCTCAAGTTTCTTCAATCTTTTTTCAAAATGCTAGAGATCAATGATGTCAATCTACACTGCCTTCAATGCTTGAATGTCTCTGTTTCTTGACATCCAGAATTGGATGCAGTATTCAGCGTGCAGTCTGGTCACAGCACGATAAAGTTTCACCACGACTACAGCTGACTCGTATACTAATATTTTAGCAATGTTGTTCAAAATTTGTTGGTTGCTTTACATCGGTTGGACATGTTCAGTGTCACATCTACTGAGACTCCTTGGTCTCCTCCAGCTTCAACCCTTACTATTTCAACACAGTTCATGGAGAAGGTTAGTGAGCTGCAGGCACAAGTTACCACATTGCGCGGTAACGGAAACTTGGCTCAATCAAAGGCAGGAATGGAAACTTAACATTCCTGGCTACAATGTACTCAGGAGAAATAGAGAAGCTACAAAGGAGGGGAGGGGTGGCATTATTGATCAAAGATACTGTTACAACCCAGGAAAAGGATGATGTGCTTGAGCGTTCAAGGACTGAATCTGTTTGATTAGAGTTAAAGAGCAGAAGAGGAGCTGTTATGTTGCTGGGTGTACACATTATAGACCAGTAAATACTGGGAAGGAGAAGGAGGAGAACATTTACAGACAAATTTCAGAAAGATGTAAAAGCAATAAAGTAGTGATAATGGATCAATTGTCCTAATATAGGGCTCAATTTTCCCCAGTGATTTGTGCCGTTTTTTTTGAGCAGGCTGCTCTTTTTGGTCTAAGTTGAAAAACTAGTTTCCCCAATCAATTTTCACCAGTGTAATTCAGTTAGTTACGATTTTTTTAGGTCATTTCTTTTCTCAGCCAAAGTGGCAGGTGTAACCAGCCACCTGCGCCAATTCTAGCTATTTCGGGAAATTTGGCCAGCTGAGAGTTACTCCAATTGTGCTTAGGCCAGCGTATGTGGCCTCTGCAGAAAAACTTTCCAGAGAGTTAAGGAAATCGGCGCAGCAGATGCCCGGACACACTAAAAGAATTGAAAAACACATGGCAGCAACTTACGTCCAACCTCACCAGAAGGCTGTCCGGTTCCATTCTCGTTCCTTGGTTCATACACACAGTCCGGTCCCATTCTCGGCCCCCACATACAGTCAGAGAGAGAGAGAGAGAGAGCCGGGGACCGAGAATGGGACCGGACCGGACCGGACCAGGAGAATGGGGACCGAGAATGGGACCAGACCGGGAGAATGGGGACCGAGAATGGGACCGGACCGGCAAGTCCTTCCGGCAGGGTTGGAGGTAAGTTGGTGCTATGTGTTTTTTAATTCTTTTAATGTGTTGGGAGCTGGCTGTATGCTTCACTTTGCAGCCTCAGCTCGCATTGTGTCCCTGGTTACCATGGCGTTTGCTGATGAAACAAAGCTTGGATATGTCAGAAACAGTGAGGAAGATAATAGCAGACTTCGGGAGGACATAGATAGACTGTTGAAATAGGCAGACACATGGCAGACGAAATTTAATGCATTTGGAAATAAAAATTACCAGAGGCAGTATAATCTAATTGGTACAATTTTAAAGGGAGTGAAGGAACAGAGAACATAAGAAATAGGAGCTGGAGTAGGTAATTTGACACTTTGAGCCTGCTCCGTAAAGAGAGACCTGGGTATGTACGTACACAAATCTTTGAAGGTGGCAGGTCAAGTTGATAAAGTTGTTAAAAAAGCATACGGGATCCTTGGCTTTGTAAATAAAGGTATAGAGTATAAAATCAAGGAAGTAATGTTAAACCTTTATAACTCACAGGTTAGACCTCAGCTAGAGTATTGTGCCTGTAGGAATTATATATGACTTTCACACTTCCCATGTTAGGTGTTAGAGAAGGTTCACAGACCTGAACCCACCTGAACAGAAAACACTCAGATTTTTTAAAATTCATTCCTGGGATATGAGTGTTGTTGGGAAGGCCAGCATTTATTGCCCATCCCTAATTGCCCTTCAGAAGGTAGTGGTGAGCCACCTTCTTCAACCGCTGCCGTCCACATGGTGAAGGTACTCCCACAGTGCTGTTAGGGAGGGAGTTCCAGGACTTTGACCCAGTGATGAAGAAGGAACGCAATATATTCCCAAGTCAGGATGGTGTGTAACTTGAAGAGGAACTTGCATGTGATGGTGTTCCCATGCATCTGCTACTCTTGTCCTTGGTGGTAGAGGTGGCGGGTTTGGGAGGTGCTGCTGAATAAGCCTCGGTGAGTTGCTGCAGTGCATCTTGTAGATGGTACACACTGCAGCCATGGTAATTTTTCTATCATTCTTTCTATGATTCTAATGTCTATTAAAAATTATCCTCCATATTCCTGTTGCTCAACTTGTATTTCAATGTGGTTTAGCCACCATTAAAAGTTCTCTATTGTTTTAAAATACTTCTTGCTGTTAGGGATGCTTAAAACAGAGTTTCCTTCATGTTGATTAAGTACTCTGGCTACAAGAGCAGGTCAGAGGCTGGGTATTCTGCGGCAAGTGACTCACCTCCTGATTTCCCAAAGCCTTTCCAACATCTTCAAGGCACAAATCAGGAGTGTGATGCAATACTCTCCTGGATGAGTGCAGCTCCAACAACACTCATAGAAGCTCGAAACTATCCAGGATAAAGCAACCTGCTTGATAGGCAGCCCATCCACCACCTTAAACATTCATTCCCTCCACCACCGGCGCACCATAGCTACAGTGTGTACCCTCTATAAGACACACTATAGCAATTCGCCAAGGCTTCTTCAACAACACTTCCCAAACCTAAGACCTTTGCCATCAAGAAGGACAAAGGCAGTAAGTGCAAGGGAACACCCTCCTTCAAGTTCCCCTCCAAGTCACACACCATCCTAACTTGGAAATATATCAGTGTTCTTTCTTCATCGCTGGGTCAAAATCCTGGAACTCCCTCTCGAACAGCACTTTGGGAGTACCTTCACCACACAGACTGCAGCAGTTCATGCAGCAGCAGTGCATGAAACATAAAAGGATAGTATGCAGGTACAGCAATTGATCAAGAAGGCCAATGGAATCTTGGCCTTTATTGCAAAGGGGATGGAGTATAAAAGCAGGGAAGTCTTGCTGCAGTTGAACAGGGTATTGGTGAAGCCACACCTGGAATACTGCGTGCAGTTTTGGTTTCCATATTTACAAAAAGACATACTTGCTTTGGAGGCAGTTCAGAGAAGGTTGATTCCAGAGATGAGGGGGTTGACTTATGAGGAAAGGTTGAGTAGGCTGGGCCTCTACTCATTGGAATTGAGAAGAATGAGAGGTGATCTTATTGAAACTTTTAAGATTATGAGGGAGCTTGACAGGGTGGATGCAGAGAGGATGTTTCCACTGATAGGGGAGACTAGAACTAGAGGGCATAATCTTAGAATAAGGGGCTGCCCATTTAAAACTGAGATGAGGAGAAATTTCTTCTCTCAGAGGGTTGTGGATCTGTGGAATTCGTTGCCTCAGAGAGCTGTGGAAGCTGGAACATTGAATAAATTTAAGACAGAAATAGACAGTTTCTTAAACGATAAGGGAATAAGGGGTTATGGAGAGCGGGCAGGGAAGTGGACCTGAATCCACAATCAGATCAGCCATGATTGTATTAAATGGCGGAGCAGACTCGAGGGGCCGTATGACCTACTCCTGCTCCTATTTCTTATGTTCTTATGTAAGAAGGCAGCTCACCACCACCTTCTCAAGGGCAATTAGGGGTGGGCAACAAATGCTGGCCTTGTCAACAAAGCCCACGTCCAGTGAATGAATAAATAAACAAATGTCTGGACACCATACTTTAGAAAGGACATCAAGACCTTGGAGAGTGTGCAGAGGAAATCTACCAGAATAGTACTGGAGATGAAGGGTTTCAGTTATCGACAGAGTCTGAATCCTGGTCATTTATGTACATTAGAAACAGTCCCAATATTGAGTCCTGGGCTTTCCAACTCATCCCTCCTTACATTCGGAAAGATTCCACTAATAAATACTCATTGTTTACAGATCTTCAGCCAGTTTCTTAACCATTTCATAGTTTCCGCTGAATCCCCATAGCTTTGAGTTTAAGTAATAACCTTGCTTGTGGAAGAGAAACTTTTGGAAGTCCAGGTACACCACATCAAAGGGCTTCCGACAGTCCAGTTGGGTTATCGCTTCGTCAAATAAATTGAGGAAATTGGTCCCTAAAGTAAACCAGCCCTGTAACCAATTCCCTGGTAAACCTTCCCTATAACTCACAAATGTGGAGCTGGCATTAGTGTGGGCACTGGGTATAAATATGTGGAGCTGGTATTGGTTTGGGTACTGGGTATTAGTATGTGGAGCTGGTGTTACCGGTGCGACATCCAAAATCTGGAGTTCTGGAATCCGGACGCAGGCCCGACCCTGCTCCCCTGCCTACATCAGCCCAGGCAAAGACGTTCTAAAATCTGAAAATGCCCGGAATCCGGAATGGCCTCCTTCCCGAGGTTTCCGGATTTCGGACATCACACTTGTATTGCGAATCACACTTCTTTTCTCCACTACCAACCATCTCCATAAACCCCTCACCCCTGCTCCCTTCACCCTTACCATCAACAACCGGTGCAAAGAGATTGTGGACTTTTTAGCACAAAGATTGAGACTATCTTTTCAACTGACTCTGTTGCTTTCCCCCTCTCCCCTTGGGAACAAAGCTAAATTTATCCCCAGGCTTCTCCCTGCCATAGCTCTAAACCCGCACCTTTTTCCAATATCTGTCCTATCTACCCTCGCTCCAAGCTCATCTTGAACAGGAGATGCACTTCCTGCTCCTTTGACCCCATTCCCACTAAACTGCTGGCAACCCAACATCCCTGCATGGCCTCCCTGCTAACTGATGTTGTAAATGGTTCCTCTCCTCAGGTACTGCCCCTCTAGCTTTGTTTTACATTCTCGTTATAGGGGCATAGCTAGCAAGGTCGGCATTTATGGCCGATCTCTCGTTGCATTTGAGAAGGTGCATGAGTAGCATGAGTAGCAAGGGAATTACATGTAAATACCTTTTTATATATGTCATACATTTATGCCAGACAAGGTAACATTTCTAGTTGTTGGGTATGTGCGCATATTCCTATTCACTCAAAGGGTGGGATTCCCTTGAGGCCAGTTCCCTTGAATATCTCGGAAATGGCTGAGTGGATAATTAATCAAAAACAAAACAGGCAATGCGTTTCAGGATACGGAAAGCTGGGCACGTAAATGGAAGTCAGCAGGTTACAATCTGACTACCTTTGAAGGGGGATACCAACCGTGCTACAATAATTCCAAACGGCCCCCATTTTTTGTCATCACTAATACAACGGGAATAGGAAGACCGGGGGAATCGGTCTGTCTGATTAGAAACATCAAAGGAGGCCAAAATATGGGGTATAGTAACTGCTCCCGGAATTATAATGTAATCAAGCCATGGAACCATCCAAACTGGGCCGATGTGGGAATTTTTAACGTAACGGGGATTCTGAATAAAACAGATGGAAAAGCCTGGACAGGCCCCGGAGTGTTGCTGACAAAGAAACAGCTAACCTTCATTGCCTATAATGGCACCTATTGGGTGTGTGGCCACAGGGCCTACCCTTGGCTGCCCCAGAATTGGACGGGATCCTGCTATTTATCCTACATTGTGCCTTATATGTATCATATAAAGTCACTGTCGGAACATTTACACCGTCCTAAGAGAGCTATCACAGAAACAGAGAGGTTCATTGCCATTCTGATCCCCAGGTATGGGACCGCCAGACTGGCAAGGGAATCCATTAACATGGCATCCGTTGTGGAACAGGTAGCCAATGATACCTCAGAGGCCCTAGTTAAAATCAATGCAGAAATGGTAGCAATCCGCACAGTAGCCCTACAGAATAGACTGGCCCTTGACTACATCCTGGCTAAAAAGGGAGGTACTTGCGCCCTACTCGGAACTCAGTGTTGCACATATATCCCAGATAGCTCCGAAGAAATTACCCACTTAGCGGAGCATATCCAAAAGGAGATAGAAAAACTTAAGCAACCCCTATCATTCACTTTGTGGAGCGGAGCCACTGAATGGCTCGGTTCAATGGGAACTTCATTGGTGGAAGGTTTAATTCTATTTGTTGTAATTATTTTACTTTTATATTGTTCGTTTATGTTGATTAAATGTTGTTGCAACCAGGCGGCTGTAGCTGCTGTCCCACATGTGAGACACCTTGTAGGTCCCAGCAGACCGTCTGTACGTGGCACAGGGGTATGTTATGCTTAAGGGAAGGTTGTTTACTGGTTGAATTAAGATATTGATTTGGATTAAATTGGAATAAGGTTAATTAACCTACTAAAATCAGACTTCCATTGTGGCCACGATGGAACTCGGGTTGGTGTAAATTTGTGTGGAAGATACGAGTCCGGACATGTGGCGAAACACATCAACAAATTTTGGAAGGAAACTGTTAACATGTATGAAATTATTTTGTAGAATGTTTAACCAGTGATACCTGATGTTTTATGATTCAGTTTGTGAAAGAATCAAAGGGGGGGATTGATAGAGAATTCAAACAGGCTGCATTTAGACAGGTTGAGAAAACACAGACTCCCATGTCTACATGTGACCGAGCACATTGCATTAAGTCATCAATCAACTTGACATTTTAGGACCTTTGGGTAGCGAGCCAATTAAAGGTTAAAAGACTATCAAATGAGCCAATAAGGTCAAAGAAGACGAGTTCTTTTCTGTAAATTGAACCAGGTATAAATGTGGTCTCAGAAGGACAAAGGCCTGGCTTAAAGCCAGAAGCTTGTTGCTGCTGCCAGAATAAAATTACATTAAAACTACAACCGGAGTTCGTATTTCATTGGAAATTGAGAGATCTAACACAAACCAATTAATTTAAATTGCTTAACATCTCCACTAAAATAGCAGATAAATATCATATGAACACATTAAATGTCTGATGACTTGATACCACTAACAGAAAATGTATTTACGTTACTGGTGTGTACATATGACAAAACGTACAGCATCAAGAGGCAGAGAAAAATAAATATCAGAGCTTCAAAAAATCTCAGTGTGATCTGGACAGATTGCTGGAGTTTCAGACTACATTGTGATACCTCATACTCCCTATTACAAAATGGTAGTAACAGGTGCAGCGTCAAAAATCCGGAGTTCCAGAATCCGGAATGCGACCTCTAAACTGATTGGTGGCAGGGTTGTCCGAAATCCATAAAATGTTCCGGAAGCCGGACGCGCAACCCTGCCGACCTCGAGGCCCCGCCGCTGCCCGACCTCGGGCCTCGCCCTGCCGCTGCAGCCCTTACCTTGGAACCCCCTCACTTGCCCACCCCAACACCTCCTCTGCGACGGGGCCCGCTGGCCCGAACACTTCCTTGGCAGCGGGGCCCGCCCAAACACCTCCACCTCGGCGGGGTCTGCCCGAACACCTCCTTGGCAGTGGGGCCCACCCGAACACCTCCACCTCGGCGGGGTCTGCCCGAACACCTCCTTGGCAGCGGGGCCCGCCCAAACACCTCCACCTCGGCGGGGTCTGCCCGAACACCTCCTTGGCAGTGGGGCCCACCCGAACACCTCCACCTCGGCGGGGTCTGCCCGAACACCTCCTTGGCAGCGGGGCCCGCCCAAACACCTCCACCTCGGCGGGGTCTGCCTGAACACCTCCTTGGCAGCGGGGCCCGCCCGAACACCTCCACCTCGGCGGGGTCTGCCCGAACACCTCCTTGGCAGCGGGGCCCGCCCAAACACCTCCACCTCGGCGGGGTCTGCCTGAACACCTCCTTGGCAGCGGGGCCCGCCCGAACACCTCCACCTCGGCGGGGTCTGCCCGAACACCTCCTTGGCAGCGGGGCCCGCCCAAACACCTCCACCTCGGCGGGGTCTGCCCGAACACCTCCTTGGCAGTGGGGCCCACCCGAACAGCTCGACGACGGCGGGGCCCCGCCCGAACACCTTCTCCTCGGCGGAGCCCAGCCGGAACAGTTCCTCCTCAACGGGGCCCCGCCTGAACAGCTCCTCGGTGGCGACCCCCTATCTGACGTTCTGAAATCTGGAAATATCCGAACCCGGCTTCGGCTGTTTTCGGATTCGTGGCGTCAGAAAGACGATCCAAAGTCTGGAAAAAAGCGGAATCTGGAATGAAGCTGCACCTGTACTGTATTTATTTATTATCTTCATCATAGGCAGTCCCTCGAAGCAAGGATGACTTGCTTCCACGCCAAAAAGGGATAAGCTCACAGGTGTTTCAATGAAGGATCTAATATTCAAGATCCCGAACTATATCTTGAAGGGTGGAAGATGCCTGTGTGTGGATTTTTTTTAATGTGTGATGGCCGTTGCACACCAGCCACCAAACAAGCTTGACAGAACTAGGTCTTGGTCCAGTGGCAAGGATTACCCAAGACGACTGGAGACCAGCTCTGCTGCACGGACCTAGTGCGCACACATATCGCAGTGTGGGCTGGCTTGCATTTTTCAGCAAGCGGGTTACAGATAGCATTCAGGAGCAGGAGCCCCGGCTGTATCTTTCCCAATCTCTCTACCCCTTCCCCCCTCTCCCCTCGGGACACTGAATTGGACAGCAGGACCGTGGGACACCGAGTCTGACAGCTTTAAAATTGTTGCTTGTTTGATCTTTGAAAACAAATAATTAGGAGAAGGATATTCCAAAATGCTTTGTGTTTATTTTATTCCATGGTGCAAATTATGTCAACTTTGGAGCAATTTGATTTGCATGTCTAAAAAATGATCAGTTTTTATTCCTCCTTTGTAATAATTAGTGCTGCTCATTTTAGGAAACTGCAAAACTCAATAAAATCCATGCACACACACACACTCAATAGCTAAACAAATACAAACTTTCACATTCGCACCCCATACACGCATGAATACCAACTCCACAAAATAATATCCAATAACAACAGTAATATCAACTATATTCAGCTGTGTTATCAATGATCTTCCTTCCATTATAAGGTCAGAACTGGGGCTGTTCGCTGATGATTGCACAGCGTTCAGCTCCATTTCACAATTCCTCAGATAATGAAGCAGTCCGTGCCCACATGCAACAAGACCTGGACAACAGCCACGCTTGGGCTGATAAGTGGCAAGTAATTTTAGTGTCACACAATGCCAGGCAATGACCTTCTCCCAGAAGGGAGAGCTGAACTACCCTCATTCAACGGCATTACCATTGCTGAATCGCCCACCATCAACATCCTGGGGCTCACCAGTGACCAGAAACTCAGCTGGACCAGGCACATAGATGCCGTGACTACTAGAGCAGGTCAGAGGCTGGGTATTCTGCGAGGAGTGGCCCCCCCCTCTGATTTCCCAAAGCCCGTGCACTACGTACAAGGCAGAAGCCTGAAGTGCTATGGAATACTCTCCACTTGCCTGGATGCTGCAACAACACTCAAGAAGTTCAACACCATCCAGGACAAAGCAGCCTGCTTGATCAGCAGCCCATCCACCACCTGGAACACCTACTCCCACCAGCACCGGTGCACCGTGGTTACAGTATGTACTATCCACAAGATGCACTGCAGCAATGTGCCAAAGCTTCTTTGACAGCATGTCCAAAACCTCCACCACCTAGAAGGATAAATGAAAAGAGCATAGGAACACCATCATCTCCAAGTTCCCCTCTATGTCAAACACCATCCCAATGAACATCCCGTTCCTTCACCGTCGTTGGGTCAATATTTTGGAATGCCCCACCGAACAGCACTGTGAGAGCACCTCATCAAATGGACTACAGCAGTTCAGGAAGAAGGATCCAGGCTTTCTTTCCTTGGACTTTAACAGCTGCCTGGGTGGTTAATAACACTTGATAAGGTCCCTCCTACTTGGCACCCAAAGGTTCTTTATGCAACTTTTTCACATACACCCAGACTCCCGGGATGATGTCGTGTCCTCCTTCGGGTGGATTATCCCAAGCTGCCGATACCTGTCGGGAAACAGAACTAATAGCATTGGTTAGGTTCTGACAGTATGATAACAAAGTGTCACTCATTAAGTGAACATCAGCTTTCCTTAAATCAATAGTTCCTGGCAGCGACATGGGTCTTCCTGTTATAATTTCAAATGGGCTTAGACCTGTAGTTTTGTTCAGGGTTGCCCTAATGCTACATAGCACTATTGGTAGTGCCTGGGGCCATGGTGATCCTTCTTGGTGATATTTGGCCTGATGATTGTGGATGATAAGGACAGTGTAAATCTCACGTAATGTTCAGTAACCTACAGACTTCTTGGCAGACAGCACCTGTGAAGTGTGTACCCTAATCTGAGTCAATGCTACTCGGGACTCCCCATCGGGGAATGTAATCCTTACACAAGACCTTTGCAGTGTGATTGGCTGTGGCTCTTTTGGTTGGGACAGCTTCTACCCATCTAGAGAATCTGTCGACCATGACAAATATGTTAGTGTATCCTTAGCATGAAGGAAGAGATATATAAAAAACCTGCAGATGCTGGAATGGTCCGACAGGGGCAGGGGGCCTCAGTTGGGGCATTACCGTGATGGGTCCCGAATTATTTTTCTGGCAGACCACACAGCGGTCTGTTACCAGCTGGGCATGTTTTTTAAATCCCCGACCCTACCAGCTTTTCTAGAACCATGCCATCATCTGTTGTGAGGCCAAGTGTCCCCACGAGTGGATCTGTTGGGCTAAAAAAGGCATAAGCGCTTGTGGTACGACTGGCTTGTCGGTAACTCTTTGTCTCCAGATACCATCTTCACATAGCTTAATTCCTGCCTCAATCCATGTCCATTTTTCCTCTCGGGAGCACTCGCCTTGCATTGTTTGAGAGTCTCGTGTTAGAGTCCTGAGTGCTTTCAATCTGCACATCTGTGTTGGTTCTTCTGGGGGAACGCCCTGTGAGGCGGCATCTTTAGCTGCCTGGTCGGCTAGGGCATTTCCCTGTGCTTCTGTGGTATTTTCCTTGGTATGGGCCTTAAACTTCAGGATGGACACTTCCTGAGGTAATTGTATGGCCTCTAGTAAGTCTCAGACTTCTTTTCCATTTCGGATGGGTGTACCAGCAGCAGTGAGGAATCCTCTTTTCCGCCATAACAGACCAAAGTCGTGAGCGACTCCAAAAGCATAACGCAAATCTGTGTAGACATTAGCTGTCTGTCCTTCAGCTATTCGACAGGGCCCGTAACTCGGCCTGTTGTGCTGATGTTCCTGAGGGTAAACATCCTTTTGCCATTACCTCATAAACTATTGTAACTGCCCATCCTGCTTTTGTGGTACCATTGTCAACAATGGAGGAACCATCTGTAAACAGGATGAGGTCTGGGTTGTGCAGAGGCTCCTCTGCTGCTAAGGCTGCTTCTTCTGTTTCTTTTAAAATCTCCACGCAGTCATGCTCTTCACATTCTCCCCCCTCTTGCTCCCTCGATTCTGACATCGGGAACATAGTTGCGGGATTAACCGGGCTGGCCCGGACGATATGGAGATTAGGAGCTTCCAAAACTGCTTTCCAGCGGGTCCAATTAGCTGCCATCACCTGAGACATTCTATTCATAGACAGCAAAGCGTATACGGTGTGGGGACACTTGACAATCAGCTTTTGGTCGAGGACTAGACCTGCAGTGATCATTACCACTCGACATGTAGCTTCCATGGCCCTTAGGCAACTTCCCCATCTGAGGGCTACCGCATCCAGTTTTGCCGAATAATAGCCAATAGGTCTTTGCCGATCCCCACGTTCTTGTGTCAGTATAGCTGTCATGTATCCTTCTTTCTCATGGACAAACAGGGTAAATGGCTTACCACTGTCGGGGATTCCCAGAGCCGGTGCCGAACACAAAGCCTTTTTAAAACACAGGAAGGCCTCTTGCTGTTCCTTTGTGAGGGTGATGGCTTCTTTAGAGGCACGTTTCCCCTTTAAGATATCATTCAATGGCTGAGCAAGCTGTATGAAGGAGTCAATCCAATTTCTGTTAAAGTTACACAATCCCAAAAAAGACCTTCGTTCCTGAATAGTGGTGGGTTTTTTAGCAGCCCGAATGGCTGCAGTTCTATCCTGGGTAAGTTCTCTCTTTCCTTGTGAAATCTTTTGTCCCAGGTATACAACCTCTTCTTGGGATATTTGTGCTTTGTCGATGCTGGCTTTATATCCTTTCAGCCAAAGGTGGTCCAGCAGAGCTCATAGATCTTGTTCATGCTGTTCTTCCGTGTTTGAAGCTAGCAGGATATCGTCTACATATTGGATGTCTGTGGATGACAGGGGAGGTAATTCTCGCAAATGGCTTTGTAAAGCCATGTGGAATACCATAGGGCTGTTGTGGAAACCCTGCGGTAACCGGGTCCAAGTATACTGTTGTCCTTGGACCGTGAAAGCAAACCACTGTCGAACCTCCGGTGCCAGAGGCACCAACCAAAATCCGTTGGCCATATCTATAACCGAGAAATATTTATGTTCTGGTTTGAGGGCATTAAAAATGGTGGAGGGATCTGCGACCAAAGGAGCTTTTTGATCAATACACTGGTTAGCTTTCCTATAATCGACGGTCAAACGGCAAGTCTCATTAGATTTCTGTACCGGCCACACGGGGCTATTGGAGGAGCTATGCGTTTTAATAAGCACCCCTTGTTTCTCCAATTGCTGAATAACCGGTAAGATTCCCGCGACGGCAGTTGGACTGATGGGATACTGTTTAGTGCATGGAGGCTTGGTCCCGGTAAATGACGCAGGCTCCATCTGGAGTAGGCCACAATCGTTCTTATCTTTAGTCCATATCGGGTGTTCCTTCAATTCTTCTTTCTTCAAAGTTCTAATTGACCATGTCACCCAACCATCCTCGAAATGCAACGATGAATCTACTTGGATTAGAACGTCCATTCCCAAAAGGGGTTGATCTACTGGGCCTATTCAGACCGGCGTGGTTAGTTCATGTGGACCCAGCCCTATAAGTACCGGTGTTGTCCTTTTAATTTCCATTTTCTGGCCCCCAACTCCATAGGCTGTATGTGCCCTACCATCCAACGACAAAAAGTCTCCATATTGTAGGGGTAAGCATGTTAATTCCGCCCCTGTGTCTAAAAGACAGTCCACATCCTTATCGCCCACCCTCACAGTTATATATAGCCGATCTCCCCTTTGTTGTATTAGTGCGAGGAGGTGGACCAGGGTGGGCTCTAATCGTTTTTTGTTATCCCAAGTAACTCCTTCTGTTGTTGTATTGTCAGTCGCTTAAATGCTTCTATGAGGTCGTTATCTTGTGACAAGCCTGGTTTGTTGGCTGAATTGTATCCCTGGCTGAGTCCTCTTCCCTGGCCACGACCTTGCTGTTTTGCCCTGCACGTCTTGGCCCAGTGACCTTCTTTCCCAAAATAATGCCATTTTCCGTGTAATTTTCCGAATAACTATTTAGCGGAATCCTGGGATTTCCATCCCATAGCCTGTACAGCTCGGACTTTAGCTCCCATATCCCGATCTAATTGGTTACATCGATCTACCAATGCTGCAAAGATAGTTCCTCTACCTTCCCAGTCCGGTAACACTACCTTAAGCATTTTGAACAGTTCTGGCTTTAGACCTGCCACGAAAGCTGCTTTCAGGGGTCCAAACACTTGTTCATCCATTTCCTCATCCGTACTATTCATACCCGAATGTTCTAGCCACGTGCATCCAAACCGCTCGTCATAGTCCAGGACCTCCTCTGTTCCTTTCTATTGGCAGGCTGCAATTTTTCCCCAGTCTGTCTTAGCTGGACTGAAGGCTTGCAGCCAGTGTTTAATCGCCTCCCATCCTGCGTTTAATTCTTGCTCATCCTGCCCCAAAGCTTCTTCTACCTTGTCGTGCAATTTTCTTCCTTGTGTTTTTGGCACCATTATGGTCAAAATTTGCACTCCGTCCCAGGGATGAAGTTGATATATATTTCTTAAGCGGTCCAATTGGTCCCACGTTTTCACTCCCCCTTTCTTTGGATTGGGCAATTCCTTGGACCATTTATCAATTTTCTCTGGGTCTGCCGGATCATGAAATAAGTATTCTGCATACACCCTTTTCCTCGTTTTTTTGGTTCCGCCCTCATCCGCAGTCTCTTCTGATTTGACTATAACTCGTCTTTTTTTATACGAGGCAAAGCGCACCCCTAATTCTTCATCCTCCGACCCTGTATCATCAGAGGATTCAGAATCCGTATCTATTCCTCGGTCGTGTCTTCGGGTTTGCGCTTTTAATTTATCCAAACATGGGTGCCCTGGGAATTGACCAATACATTTTTCTTTTCCTATTACTGTCTCTTGACCAAATAATTTTTTCCATTCTTTAATTTCACCTTTAAGATCTTTAACTTCCATTTCCAGCTTTTCAAGTTCAAGTTTTTTCTGTCGCAGCTGTGCACAAACTGCTTGCAATTGATCCTTTGTACTGGTCAGTTCTCGATCATGTTGGGAACGCATTATAATTTCATTCCACTTTCGGATCTATCCCATAACGGCGAGGGACCATCTAGTTCGCTCTTTATTTTTCATACGGGTCGTTTTTCCCCAGACCCTTTTAATCTCGTCCAAGGACCATTGTCCTTTGGAGGTTCCGTACTTTTGTTCAATCTTAATACAGGTTTTAGATAAGTTGAATTGTTGCTCGATGTATTCTTTCAACTGTTCGAGGATTTCATCTATCGAAACCTCAGGTGGTGCCCGCCTGCCTTTAACAGTTGTAGGCAATTCTTTGCTCTTATCTCCTGCTGCCATAATACTGATTTCTTTACTGGGGTCTCGAGTCGTAGGCTTTCCAGCCGATCAGTGGGTCGGTGATTAATTAACTAACACACCGCCGAAGTTAGACGTTTATGGGACCTCGAGCCGACTACCAACCGGAGGGTTCGCAAACCGGAGGCTTTCGGAATCGCGTCGAAGGAGAGGCGAATTTAGACTTTTGACTGAGGACTTTTATAAAGAGGAGTCCTTATCTCAGTATGTAGGTCCGATGTCCAAAATTCAGTTTCTTTCCTCAGCGATCGTGTTCGTGATGCCAAAATTGTTAAATCTCTTAATTTCCAATGAAATACGAACTCCGGTTGTAGTTTTAATGTAATTTTATTCTGGCAGCAGCAACAAGCTTCTGGCTTTAAGCCAGGCCTTTGTCCTTCTGAGACCACATGGTCAAAATGGCTGTACTTATACCTGGTTCAATTTACAGAAAAGAACTCACCTTCTTTGACCTTATTGGCTCATTTGATAGTCTTTTAACCTTTAATTGGCTCACTACTGAAAGGTCCTAAAATGTCAAGTTGATTGATGATTTAATGCAATGTGCTCTGTCGCACGTAGACATGGGAGTCTGTGTTTTCTCAACCTGTCTAAATGCAGCCTGTTTGAATTCTCTATCAGTTTGGTATCTTTGTTGAATAGGAGACAGAGCAGTGTTAACCACTCATCTAGTAATATCACTTAAAACAATTTCAGGCCTCATTATATTTATGACATTTTGATCCAGTACATAAAAGATGAATAATTTTGTTCTTCTCATCCTTGTCTGCTTTGTTCTTTTATTCCTCCATTTATCCCATTTCTTTTTCCTTATCTCTCTTTGCCTTTCTCTTTGCATCTTGTTTAAATTTCATTTCATTATTTGAACTGTTGTCACAGCGCAGTGTGTGGTGGCACATTGATTACACAGAAGACATTCTCCCATTTCAGTGTCTTTCCATGACTTGATTCTGAAGTATTAGATGCATTTCTTCTTGATACATCAAACGTATTTGGAATTTCCTACCTGGCAGTTACTCTCTTGCCCTGCATAAAGTAGACAGATCACTTTCTATTGCGCTCGCTATCTCTCACTGCCTCACCATCTGTTTCACTCTCCATCTCCCTCTCACTCTGTCTCGCTCTCTCCATTACACACATCATCTCCTTCTCACCATTTCACAGTCTTTCACTATCTCTCTCCCTGGGGTCGATTTTCCTGAGATCTCTCGGGGAACAACAGTCAGGAAAAAGGGGGCGGGGTCTCTGCGCCCTTTAAGTTGTCCAGGTAATTATGGAACTTCCCCAAGGGGCAGAACAGGGTCTGCATCTGCCATAGATGCAAGCCCAAAGTTCTCATTTAAATGTGCAAGGGGGCACACCTCAGGTTCCTGTGCTTTTGTTGGACGGGCACCCATTTTCAAGGGTGCACAAAGAAGATGGCGTTGGAGTTTGTGTCTAGACAAACCTCAGATTGGGTGGTGTGAGGGAGACACCCAGTGAGGCGAAGAAGCCTACCTTTTTAGAAGCGAGGCAGCAGACTGAGATGATGACAAAGGATGTCACTGGTTAATTCTTAGATAATTGACAAGCACTGGTTTGATACCCTTGCCAGGTAGAAAGTAGTTACAAGGAAATCCCCCTGAGCAACAATTTCCTATTGTTTGCTCCAGATTGGCTGTTACATGAAATGTGAGGCACTGTGGATCAGTGTAGCACGTCACCAATCATTTAGAGTTACAGACAGTATACAAAAATTGCATTGTCCGCAGCCTACTCCAATCAGCTCCAACAGCTGTTTTTCTTAATTTTTAATGAAGTGAAGTGTTTTTACTGAGACTGGAAGACAGCAGTTATAAGGTAAATAGTGCGAAGGCCCTTTGCGAAGGGCTTGCACAGAGCTAGTAGTATATCTTGCAAAATAGAATTAATACTAAAACTGTAAATCAAAATAACTTCCATTATCAATTTAGAATTTGCTTTATTGGAGCAATTTTGCATAAGTTTTTGATAATGAAGCTTTCAGATTGTCGTAAAAATTCAACTGCTTTACTAATGTCCTTTAGAGGAGGAAACATGCAGGAGTACAAAATCATAAAATTGCCTCATTTTTGTCCGTGACTAGCTCCCCATGAGTTAGAATTTACTGTATTAAGATGTTCATCAAACTCACTGGATGCAGCAGCAGTCAGTCAATTACATTTCACAGATTTTCTATTAAATTTTGCTTTGTGTGGTAAATCTGATTCTCTCAGCAGGAGATGCTGAATTAGCTTGATCTGTTCTGATGGCTGATTGAGGCAAGAAATGCTGTTAAAAAGCTGTCTGCATGACAAACCATTTGCCTCAAAATGTTCTTTATGGTAATAGTTCCTAACATGCTGGATGACAAAACAATGCAATTCTTGGTGTAACAACATTAACAGAACTGTTTTGTTCAAAAGCAATTCCATACTTTGGGAAGCCAAAAGCGATAGCCAGTTGCCTTTTTGCAAAGTATGTATGATTGTATCTTTGCCCTTGGAGGGAAAGAGTGAAGTAGTGGAAGGATTTGTAGGTTGATTAAAAGTCTCACATGCCATGACACGAATGCTCCTCCATGGCCATAACCATCTTCATACCAGCTGATGGGGTGTTTCACACTATACAACGGGAGGGTTTTATGGCTCCCGCAATCCATACGATGGGGGGGGGTGCTACCCATACACAATAGTCATGAGTATCCCACTAGATGTCAACCCAGAATTCAGAGCCGGAGCTCTGGCTCCACTTGCCAGGACTGAGTGGAGCAGGGTTCAAACCCTGTGCCTTCTGATTCAGAATGATTCAGGAATGCTACAACTAAGCCAGAAGCTCACTTCACAGTATGTATGGTGATTAACTCATCATCATCATCATAGGCAGTCCCTCAGAATCGAGGAAGACTTGATTCCACTCTAAAAATGAGTCCTTAGATGGTTGAACGGTCCAATCTGAGAGCCGCAATCCCTGTCACAGGTGCGCCAGATAGTCGTTGTGGGAAAGGATGGGTGGGACTGGTTTGCCGCACGCTCTTTCTGCTGCCTGAGCTTGATTTCTGCATATTCTCGGCGATGAGACTCGAGGTGCTCAGTGCCCTCCCGGATGTACTTCCTCCACTTAGGTGATTAACTAGCATCAACTTCTTTGATGATTCGGTGGGTAATGTGTTGCCTGGTATGGTATCAGACATTCGAAAAAAGAAAATTGGCAGGTTTGATCTCTGGTCTAGGCTGAGTTACATGATTTCATCTTTGGGCAGTGCTGAGATCCTGACAAGTGGTCTTGGTGACCTTAAGCCAAGGAATCGAAAAATATCAGCCAAGGTTCCCACTCCGGGTTACTACCCAATGACCGTACCAGAATAAATACAGAAAATGCTGGCTAACAAAGGAAATTAGGGATAGTGTTAAATCCAAGGAAGAGGCATATAAATTGGCCAGAAAAAGCAGCAAATCTGAGGACTGGGAGAAATTTAGAATTCAGCAGAGGAGGACAAAGGGTTTAATTAGGAGGGGGAAAATACAGTATGAGAGGAAGCTTGCTGGGAACATAAAAACTGACTGCAAAAGCTTCGATAGATATGTGAAAAGAAAAAGATTAGTGAAGACAAACGTAGGTCCCTTGCAGTCAGAATCAGATGAATTTATAATGGGGAACAAAGAAATGGCAGACCTATTGAACAAATACTTTGGTTCTGTCTTCACGAAGGAAGAAACAAATAACTTTCCAGAAATACTAGGGGACCGAGGGTCTAGCGAGAAGGAGGAACTGAAGGAAATCCTTATTAGTCAGGAAATTGTGTTAGGGAAATTGATGGGATTGAAATCCCCAGGGCCTGATAGTCTGCATCCCAGAGTATTTAAGGAAGTGGCCGTAGAAATAGTAGATGCATTGGTGATCATTTTCTAACAGTCTATCGACTCTGGATCAGTTCCTGTGGACTGGAGGGTAGCTAATGTAACACCACTTTTTAAAAAAGGAGGGAGCGAGGAAACAGGGAATTATAGACCAGTTAGCCTGACATCGGTGGTGGGGAAAATGTTGGAATCAATTATTAAAGATGAAATAGCAGCACATTTGGAAAGCAGTGACAGGATCGGTCCAAGTCAGCATGGATTTATGAAAGGGAAATCATGCTTGATGAATCTTCTGGAATTTTTTGAGGATGTAACTAGTAGAGTGGAGAAGGGAGAACCAGTGGATGTGGTGTACTTGGACTTTCAAAAGGCTTTTGACAAGGTCCCACACAAGAGGTTGGTGTGCAAAATTAAAGCACATGGAATTGGAGGTAATGTATTAACAGAGAACTGGTTGGCAGACAGGAAGCAGAGAGTTGGGATAAACGGATCCTTTTCAGAATGGCAAGCAGTGACTAGTGGGATGCAGTAGGGTTCAGTGCTGGAACCCCAGTTATTTACAGCATACATCAATGATTTAGATAAAGGAATTGAGAGTAATGTCTCCAAGTTTGCAGATGACACTAAGCTGGGTGGCGGTGTGAGCTGTGAGGAGGATGCTAAGAGGCTGCAGGGTGACTTGGACAGGTTAGGTCAGTGGGAAAATGCATGGCAGATGCAGTATAATGTGGATAAATGTGAGGTTATCCACTTTGGTGGCAAAAACATGAAGGCAGAATATTATCTGAATGGCAGCAGATTAGGAAAAGGGGAGGTGCAACGGGAGACCTAGGTGTCATGGTACATTAGTCATTGAAGGTTGGCATGCAGGTGCAGCAGGTGGTGAAGAAGGCAAATGGTATGTTGGCCTTCATAGCTAGGGGATTTGAGTATAGGAGCAGGGAGGTCTTGCTGCACTGTACAGGGCATTGGTGAGGCCTCACCTGGAATATTGTGTTCAGTTTTGGTCTCCTAATCTTGCTATTGAAGGAGTGCAGCAAAGCTTCACCAGGCTGATTCCCAGGATGGCAGGACTGACATATGAGGAGAGACTGGATTGACTGGGCTTGTATTCACTGGAGTTTAGAAGAATCAGAGGGCATCTCATCGAAACATATAAAATTCTGACGGGACTGGACAGGTTAGATGCAGGAAGAATGTTCCCGATGCTGGGGAAGTCCAGAACCAGGGGTCACAGTTTAAGGATAAGAGGTAAGCCATTTAGGACCGAGATAAGGAGGAACTTTTTCATTCAGAGAGTTGTTAACCTGTGGAATTCTCTTCCGCAGAGAGTTGTTGATGCCAGTTCGTTCGATATATTCAAGAGGGAGTTGGATATGGCCCTTACAGCTAAAAGAATCAAGGGGTATGGAGAGAAAGCAGGAAAGGGGTACTGAGGTGAATGATCAGCCATGATCTTATTGAATGGTGGTGCAGGCTCGAAGGGCTGAATGGCCTACTCCTATACCTTTTTTCTAAGTTTCTATTTTTCCCACAGGGCTCAGTACTCAATCCCTTGCTTTTTGTGGTATGCATCAATGATTTAGTCTTCAATATAGGGGGCATGATTTAGAAGTTTGGAGGTGATACAAAAATTGGCTATGTGGTTGATAGTGAGCAGAAAGCTGCAGACTGCAGGAAGATATCAATGGACTGATCAGGTGGGAAAAAAAGTGGCAAATGTAATTCAATCTGGCAAGTTCTGGTCACCACACTACAGGAAAGATGTGATTGCACTTGAGAGGGTAGAGAGAAGTTTCTTCTACCTTACCTTATTACCTTACAATGCTTCCTGTCACTGAGCCATTTTTGGATCCAACTTGCCACTTTCCCTTGGATCTCATGGGCTTTTACTTTTCTGACCAGTCTGCCCTGTGGCACCTTATCAAAAGCCTTGCCAAAATCCATGTAGACTCATGTCACATGTATCCTCATCAACCCTCCTTGTTACCTCCTCAAAAAAATCAATCAAGTTAGCCTTCCCTTAACAAATCCATAATCACTGTCCTTGATTAATCCATGCCTTTCTAAAGGACAATTAATTATATCCCTCAGAATTTTTTCCAACAATTTTCCCACCACCAAGATTAAGTTGACTGGCCTGCAATTACTCGGCCTATCCCTTTCTTCTTTTTTAAACAACGGCACAACACTCGCAGTCCCCCAGTCCTCTGGCACCACAACTTAGCCAGAGAGGATTGAAAAATTATGGTCAGAGCCTCTGATATTTCCTCCCTTGCTTCTCTTAACAACCTGGGATATATTTCATCTGTGCCTGGCGATTTATCTACTTTCAAAGATGCTAAACCCTTTAATACTTCCTCTCTCTCGCTATGTTTATCTCATCTAATATTTCACAATCCTCCTCAACTACAATGTCTCGTTATCCCCTTCTTTTGTGAAGACAGATGCATATCTTCTGCCTCTACACACAAGCTTCCTTTTTGGTCTCTAATAGGGCCGACTCTTTCTTTAGGTATCCTCTTGCTCTTTATGTATTTATAAAACATCTTTGGGTTTTCCTTGATTTTATTGCCAATATTCTTTCATGCCCTCTCTTTCTTTTCCTAATTTCCTTTTTAATTTCACCCCTACACTTTCTATACCCCGCGAGGCTTTCTGTAGTATTTAGCTCTCGGTATCTGACATAAGCTTCCCTTTTTTGCCTTATACTACCCTGTATGCCCCTTGACATCCTGGGAGCTCTAGATTCGGGAGTCCCATCCTTTTTCTTTGTGGGAACATACTTGCTCTGAACCCTCACTATCACCTCCTTGAATGCCCCTCATTGCTCTGACACTGATTAACCTTCAAGTGCCTGTTTCCAGTCTACTTTTGCAAAATCACATCTCAGCTCAATAAAATTGTTCTTTCCCCAATTGAGAGCTTCTACTCCTGATATAAGTTTGTCCTTTTCCATAACTTTGCAAAATCTAACTGAATTATGATCACTAGCACCAAAATGCTCTCCCACTGATACCTCTTCCACCTACCCAGCTTCATCCCTAAAACTAAGCTCAGAACCGCCCCCTCTCTTGCTGGGCTTGCTACATACTGGCTAAAAAAGTTGTCCTGAATGCATTTTAAGAATTCTGCACCCTCTATACCTTTTACACTGATTCTATTCCAGTTAATGTTAGGGTAATTGAAATCCCTTACTATTACTGCCCCATTGTTTTTGCACTTCTCAGAAATATTTCTACATATTTGTTTTTCTATCTCTCTCTGACTATTTGGGGGTCTATATTACACTCCCAGTAGTGTGATCACCCCTTTTTTGTCCTTCAGTTCAACCCATATGGCCTCATTTGATGATCCTTCTAACATATCCCTCCTCACAGCTGTAACTGTTTATTTTACCAATATTGTGACACCCCCTTCTTTTTAACCCCTTCTCTATCCCAACTGAAAACCCTGTTACCAGAAATGTTGAGCTGCCATTCCTGCGCTTCTTTCAGCCATGTTTCAGTAATAGCTATAATATCATACTCCTACGTGGCTATCTGTGCCCTCAGCTCATCTGCCTTATTCACTGGACTCCTCGCATTGAAGTATATACCACTAAGCACTGCCAAACCACTTTGTTGTCTATTTTCTAGCCTTTGTTTCTGCTGTGTAATATCAGTCTGGAGAGGGGGGGGGGGATGTTAAATAGAGTCTCATTAGAGTCAGTGTTTAAACCTAAGACATTTTTGATCTACATAAATGAACTGGATATTAAAACTAAGTTTGCAATGTTTGCTGCTGAGACAACAACAACTTGCATTTATATGTGACCTTTAAGGTAGTAAAACGTCCCAGGCATGTTATCAGACAAAAATTGACACCGAGCCAAAGAATGAAAGCATTAAAACAGGTCACTAAAGGCTCGATTAAAGAGATAGATTATATGTAGCCTCTGAAAGGAAGAGAGAGAGGTGGAGAGAAGGAAACAAAAGCAATAACAGTAGTAGAGACAGTACTGCAAAAAGGATCAGGTTATAGAATAGTATAGAAACATTGAGAAATAAAGTTAACTCTGAAAAATATAACGGAGGTGATTTTTGGCAGCGCATTCAGGCATTAAAGATCCTCTGAGGTAGCCAAAATGGGGTCTTGAGCTGAAACACTGGATTAGCCCGCGTTTTGCGCAAGTCGCCACATTGGTAAAGGAGCTGAAGCTCCTTGGAGACTTATTAAGGGGCTGATTGCCACTTAAAATGCCTGCTAGGACTCATTAAGAAGGCTGCACAACATCTGGTGGTTAAAACCTGTGCTAACGTCTTCTCTTAACAGCTAACAGCTGTTTGGGCATTAACAGAACACTGATGTGATTTCAGGCTCTCATCAAAGGGATACTCATCATTTGTGAATTGGCTAGAATAGACTGGCAAACGATACGTAAAGGGTTGACGGTGGATAAGCAATGGCAGACATTTATAGAGCACATGGATGAACTTCAACAATTGTACAATCCTGTCTGGAGTAAAAATAAAAGGAGGAAGGTGGCTCAACTGTGGCTAACCAGGGAAATTAAGGATAGTGTTAAATCCAAGGAAGAGGCATATAAATGGGCCAGAAAAAGCAACAAACCTGAGGATTGGGAGAAATTTAGAATTCAACAGAGGATGACTAAGGGTTTAATTAGGAGGGGGAAAATAGAGTATGAGAGGAAGCTTGCAGGGAACATAAAAACTGACTGCAAAAGCTTCTATAGATATGTGAAGAGAAAAAGTTAGTGAAGACAAATGTAGGTCCCTTGCAGTCAGAATCGGGTGAATTTATAATGGGGAACAAAGAAATGGCAGACCAATTGAACAAATACTTTGGTTCTGTCTTCACTAAGGAAGACACAAATAACCTTCCAGAAATACTAGGGGTTCGAGGGTCTAGCGAAAAGGAGGAATTGAAGGATATCCTTATTAGTCAGGAAATTGTGTTAGGGAAATTGATGGGATTGAAGGCCGATAAATCCCAAGGGCCTGATAGGCTGCATCCCAGAGTACTTAAGGAAGTGGCCCTAGAAATAGTGGATGCATTGGTGATCATTTTACAACATTCTATTGACTCTGGATCAGTTCCTATGGACTGGAGAGTAGCTAATGTAACACCACTTTTTAACAATGGAGGGAGAGAGAAAACCGGTTAGCCTGACATCGGTGGTGGGGAAACATAGAAACATAGAAAATAGGTGCAGGAGCAGGCCATTCAGCCCTTCTAGCCTGCACCGCCATTCAATGAGTTCATGGTTGAACATGAAACTTCAGTACCCCCTTCCTGCTTTCTCGCCATAACCCTTGATCCCCCAAGTAGTAAGGACTTCATCTAACTCTCTTTTGAATATATTTAGTGAATTGGCCTCAACTACTTTCTGTGGTCGAGAATTCCACAGGTTCACCACTCTCTGGGTGAAGAAGTTTCTCCTCATCTCGGTCCTAAATGGCTTACCCCTTATCCTCAGACTGTGACCCCTGGTTCTGGACTTCCCCAACATTGGGAACATTCTTCCTGCATCTAACCTGTCTAAACCCGTCAGAATTTTAAACGTTTCTATGAGGTCCCCTCTCATTCTTCTGAACTCCAGTGAATACAAGCCCAGTTGATCCAGTCTTTCTTGATAGGTCAGTCCCGCCATCCCGGGAATCAGTCTGGTGAACTTTCGCTGCACTCCCTCAATAGCAAGAATGTCCTTCCTCAAGTTAGGAGACCAAAACTGTACACAATACTCCAGGTGTGGCCTCACCAAGGCCCTGTACAACTGTAGCAACACCTCCCTGCCCCTGTATTCAAATCCCCTCGCTATGAAGGCCAACATGCCATTTGCTTTCTTAACCGCCTGCTGTACCTGCATGCTAACCTTCAATGACTGATGTACCATGACACCCAGGTCTCGTTGCACCTTCCCTTTTCCTAATCTGTCACCATTCAGATAATAGTCTGTCTCTCTGTTTTTACCACCAAAGTGGATAACCTCACATTTATCCACATTATACTTCATCTGCCATGCATTTGCCCACTCACCTAACCTATCCAAGTCACTCTGCAGCCTAATAGCATCCTCCTCGCAGCTCACACTGCCAACCAACTTAGTGTCATCCGCAAATTTGGAGATACTGCATTTAATCCCCTCGTCTAAATCATTAATGTACAATGTAAACAGCTGGGGCCCCAGCACAGAGCCTTGCGGCACCCCACTAGTCACTGCCTGCCATTCTGAAAAGTACCCGTTTACTCCTACTCTTTGCTTCCTGTCTGACAACCAGTTCTCAATCCACGTCAGCACACTACCCCCAATCCCATGTGCTTTAACTTTGCACATTAATCTCTTGTGTGGGACCTTGTCGAAAGCCTTCTGAAAGTCCAAATATACCACATCGACTGGTTCTCCTTTGTCCACTTTACTGGAAACATCCTCAAAAAATTCCAGAAGATTTGTCAAGCATGATTTCCCTTTCACAAATCCATGCTGACTTGGACCTATCATGTCACCATTTTCCAGATGCACTGCTATGACATCCTTAATAATTGAAGAAATGTTGGAATCAATTATTAAAGATGAAATAGCAGCACATTTGGAAAGCAGTGACAGGATCGGTCCAAGTTCGCATGGATTTATGAAAGGGAAATCATGCTTGACAAATCTTCTAGAATTTTTTGAGGATGTAACTAGTAGAGTGGAGAAGGGAGAACCAGTGGATGTGGTGTATTTGGACTTTCAAAAGGACTTTGACAAGGTCCCACACAAGAGATCAGCATGCAAAATTAAAGCACATGGTATTGGGGATAATATACTGACATGGATAGAGAACTGGTTGGCAGACAGGAAGCAGAGAGTAGGAATAAACGGGTCCTTTTCAGAATGGCAGGCAGTGACTAGTGAGGTGCCGCAGGGCTCAGTGCTGGGACCCCAGCTATTTATAATATAAATTAATGATTTAGATGAAGAAATTGAATGTAATATCTCCAAGTTTGCAGAAGACACTAAGCTGGGTGGCAGTGTGAGCTGTGAGGAGGATGCTAAGAGACTGTAGGGTGACTTGGACAGGTTAGGTGAATGGGCACAGAACAGAACAACAAGATTGATCCCAAATGAAACAGGAATTGGCTTTGAAGAAAGATTAGAGATGCTGAAAAGTAAGGGATAGTTTTAGGGGAAGACTTATTTCTATTTAAAGTACTTCATTATTTTTTAACAGATTCTGAGATTGACGTTTTTAATAAAGGATGTGCTTATTTGTACTGCAAAAATGGCCAACATGCTCCAGCCTTTGTTTCTGATTGGTCCCCTTGGAGGATAAGCCACACCCTGAAGTTTCGCAGGAATGTGTAACGGGAACCGCCCATCCCAAGGTCTCTCTGACTTTGCAAATTGTAACTCGATCCGCTTTGACTTCCTGAAGTAACAGAGGATAGAGCTCCCCAGAAGGCAGCAAGAGGCAGCCAAAGTCCTGTACCCCAGTCCAAGTACATCCCTTCCCCCGCTGAAGTGCTTTACCCCAGTCCAAGTGCATGCCTCCCCCAGCCGAAGTGCCTTACCCCAGTCCAAGTATATCCCTCCCCCAGCTGAAGTGCTTTACCCCAGTCCAAGTATATCCCTCCCCCAGCCGAAGTACCATACCCCAGTCCAAGTGCATTCCTCCCCCAGCCAAAGTGCCTTACCCCAGTCCAAGTGCATGCCTCCCCCAGCCGAAGTGCCCTATCCTAGCGCAAGTACATCCTCCCCCCCGCCCCACCCCAACCATAGATGGGGCAGGCATTGTGTACGGATTGTTAACAGGTTTATTGGATATGAAGTGAATAGTGACAGTGTCGTGACTTCTATATATTATCCACTCCAACAATGTCCCTTCTAGGGGATTGGAAGAACGTGATCCGTCTGCCCTCCCCCCACCCATGTCTCCCCCCTCCCCCCCCGCCTCTCTTTCCCTCTTTCCTCCCCAGCCTCTTTCTTCCCCTTCCCCCCACCTCCCCGCCCCCCCTCCTCCAAGCCTCTCTCTCGCTATCGGGTCCCTCTTTCTTTATAGACAGCCAGCCCGTGGTAACATGTTATGAAGAGCTGTGCCTGAGAGTGGTAAATGTAATACGGTATAAACTTAGCACTCCCAACACAGGGCTTCATGCAATTGAAGTGAATATTGGCAATTTGGACAGAGGTAAGATGCCCAAATTACAATCCACATGATTTTTCATGCTCAAACTCTTGTCATGTGAAGCTCTGTGAAGTCTAGATTGCTAACCTGTATATTTTACACTTGTATGTCTTGTGTACTAAGGAAAGAAAAGAAGACTTGCATTTATATAGAGCCTTTGATGACCTCGGGATATTAAAAACGCTTTACAGCCAAGAAAATACTTTTGAAGTGTAGTGACTGTTGTAATGTAGGAAATGCAGCAGCCAATTAGCGCAATATAAGCTCCCATAAACAGCAATGGGATAAGTGCCAGATAATTTGCTTTTGGTGCAGTTCATTGTGGGAAAAATATTGAGGGAAAACTTCCCTACTGTTCTTTGAATAGTGCCATGGGATTTTTTACATCTACCTGAGAGGATAGATGGTGCCTCGGTTTAAGGTCTCAGCTGAAAGATGGAACTTCTGACAATGCAGCACTCCCTCAGTACTGCACTAAAGTGTCAGCCTGTAGTCTGCAATCAAGTCTCTGGAATGGGGCTTGAACCCACGACCTTCTGACTCCGAGGCAAGAGTGCTATCAGGTATGATGTCTTTTGAAAGGTTACATGTTGGTAAACAAACTTGCTTCTGTATATTAACACATGATAGATTATTTAGCAAAATAGCACCATATCTGCAATGTTTTCACACATCGCTACATAGGGAAGCAAATAGGAAGCATTTCAGAGCTGTGCAAAATGTTTGTGGCACAAGTTTGATCAAGATTTTAGATCACTGCAAGCACAACAAAGGACTGATGCATGCTGAATCTCTCTTCACTCACTAGACCTAACCCCCCGTGTCAGGCAGCATTACATTTTGTGCCATTGAGAGAATTTTTTCTATTCTATACCAGCTGTCTGGTCATCTCTCTGAGTTGCCAACTTGTCTCTTGTCAGTGTAATGTTATTTCTTCTTTCCTTTCCCAAGCTGGTCCATTTGTATCTGTAAAGAGGAAAAACAAGTTAATGTGCTGGTATCAAATTAAAAACAAAAACATATAATGTTATGAAGAAGTGGAAGGTCAGAGGATTGGCAATTTTTAGAAACCAGCAAAGAATGGCTAAAAAAATAAGAAAGAGAGAGAAGATAGTTTACGAGAGTAAACTAGCAAGAAATATAAAAACAGATAGTAAGAGCTTCTACAGGTATATAAAAAGGAAGAGAGTAGCTAAAGTAACCATTGATCCCTTAGAGAATGAGACTGGGGAATTAAAATGGGAAACAGGGAAATGGCAGAGACTTTGGACAAATAATTTGTGTCGGTTTTCAGGGTAGAAGACACTAAAAGTATCCCAATAATTGATAATCAAGGGTCTATTGGGAGGGCGGAACTTAACACAATCACTATCACTAGAGAAAAAGTACTAGGAAAACTAACGGGACTAAAGGTGTACAAGTCCCCTGGACCTGATGGCCTGCATCCTAGGGTATTAAAAGAGGTGGCTGCATTGGTTGTAATCTACCAAAATTCCTTGGATTTTCCCTGGATTCTGGAGAGGTCCCAACAGATTGGAAAACTGCAAATGTAACGCCCCTATTTAAGAAAGCAGGAAATTATAGTCCAGTTAACCGAACATCTGTCATTAGGAAAATGCTGGAGTCCATTATTAAGGAAGTAGTAGCAGGACATTTAGAAAATCATAATACAGTCAAGCAGAGTCAGCATAGTTTTATGAAATTATGCATGTTTGACAAATTTGCTGGAGTTCTTTGAGGATGTAATGAGCAGGGTGGATAAAGGGGAACCAATAGATGTCTTGTATTTGGATTTCCAGAAAGCATTCGATAAGGTGCCACATAAGAGGTTACTGCACAAGATAAGAGCTCATGGGGTTGGGGGTAATATATTAGCATGGATAGAGGATTGGCTAACTAACAGAAAACAGAGAGTCGGGATGAATGGGTAATTTTCAGGTTGGCAAACTGTAACCAATGGAGTGCCGCAGGGATCAGTGCTGGGCCTCAACTATTTACAATTTATATTGTATTATATTATAATAACTTGGCTGAAGGGAGCGAGTGTAATGTAGCCAAATTTGCTGATGATACAAAGATAGATGGGAATGCAAGTTGTGAGGAGGACACAAAGAATCTGTAAAAGAGTATAGATAGGCTAAGTGAGTGGTCAAAAAATTGACAGATGGGATATAATGTGGGAAAATGTGAGGTTAACCACTTTGACAGAAAAAATAGAAACATAGAAACATAGAAATTTACAGCGCAGAAGGAGACCATTTTGGCCCATTGTGTCCATGCCGGCCGACAAAGAGCCGTATGGCCCTTGATCAGCAGCCCTAAAGGTTACATATAAACTTGTGAACAATGACGGAAAGGCAAAGAGCAACCAGCCCAACCAGTCCACCTCACACAATTGCGACACCCCTTATACTGAAAACATCTACACTCCACCCCAACCGGAGTCATGTGATCTCCTGGGAAAGGCAAAAACCAGATAAAAACCCAGGCCATTTAGGAAGAAAAAAAGTCAGGGAAAATTCCTCTCCGACCCATCCAGGCGATTGAAACTAGTCCTGGAGATCACCCTGGCAATAATCTATTCCCTGCAGTACTTACCATTATATCTGCACCGTCCAACAAAAGGTCATCCAGTCTAATCCCAGTTACCAGCTCTAGGTCCGTAACCCTGCAGGTTACAGCACTTCAAGTGCCCATCCAACCATCTCTTAAAAGTGATGAGGGTTTCAGTGCTGGGTTCAGTGCTGGGACCGCAGCTATTTACAATATACGTTAATGATTTAGACAAAGGAATTGAATGTAATATCTTCAAGTTTGCAGATGACACTAAGCTGGGTGGCAGTGTGAGCTGTGAGGAGGATGCTAAGAGGCTGCAGGGTGACTTGGACAGGTTAGGTGAATGGGCAAATGCATAGCAGATGCCGTATAATGTGGATAAATGTGAGGTTATCAACTTTGGTGGCAAAAACAGGAAGGCAGATTATTATCTAAATGGCGTCAGGTTAGTAGAAGGGGAGGCGTAGAGAGACCTGGGTGTCATGGTACATTAGTCACTGAAGGTAGGCATGCAGGTACAGCAGGCAGTAAAGAAAGTAAATGGCATGCTGGCCTTCATAGCGAGAGGATTTGAGTACAGGAACAGGGAGGTCTTACTGCAGTTGTACAGAGCCTTGGTGAGACCACACCTTGAGTATTGTGTGCAGTTTTGGTCTCCTAATCTGAGGATGGACATGCTTGCTATTGAGGGAGTGCAGCGAAGGTTCACCAGACTTATTCTCGGGGTGGCAGGACTGACATATGAAGAAAGACTGGATCGGCTAGGCTTATACTCACTGGAATTTAGAAGAATGAGAAGAGATCTCATAGTAACATATAAAATTATGATGGGACTGGACAGGTTAGACGCAGGAAGAAAGTTCCCGATGTTGGGGAAGTCCAGAGCCAGGGGTCACAGTCGAAGGATAAGGAGTAAGCCATATAGGACCGAGATGAGGAGAAACTTTTTCACCCAGAGAGTGGTGAACCGGTGGAATTCACTGCCACAGAAAGTTGTGGAGTCCAGTTCGTTGGATATATTCAAGAGGAAATTAGATATTGCCCTTATGGCTAAGGGAATCAGGGGGTAAGGAGAGAAAGCAGGAGTGGGGTACTGAAGTTGCATGATTAGTCATGATCATATTGAATGGCGGTGCAGGCTAGAAGGGCTGAATAGCCTGCTCCTGCACATATTTTCTATGTTTCTATGTTTCTGCATCCGCCACTCTTCCAGGCAATGAATTCCAGATCCCCACAACCCTCTGCGTAAAGAAGCCTCCCCCTCAAATCCCCTCTTAACCTTCCACCAACCATCGTAAAACTATGCCCCCTCATAATAGACCCCTCCACTAATGGCAATAGACCCTTACTATCCACTATGTCCAGGCCTCTGAATATTTTGTACACCTCAATGAGGTCTCCTCTCAACCTCCTCTGTTCCAATGAGAACAAACCCAGCCTATCCAATCTGTCCTCATAACTAAGATTCTCCATTCCAGGCAGCATCCTAGTAAATCTCCTCCGCACCCTCTCTAGTGCAATCACGTCCTTCCTATAAGAATAGCCAATAGAAAAGCCAATTATAATTTAAATGGAGAAAAATTGCAAAGTGCTGTGGTACAGAGGGATCTAGAGGTCCTTGTACATGAAACACAAGTTAGTATGCAAGTAATTAGGAAGGCAAATGGAATGTTGGCCTTTTTTGCAAGAGGGATAAAGAATAAAAGTAGGGAAGTCCTGTACTGGGCATTGGTGAGACTACACCTGGAGTATTGCGTACAGTTTTGATTTCCTTATTTAAGGAGGGATATACTTGCATTGGATGCTGTTCAGAAAAGGTTCACTAGGTTGATTCCTGAGATGAAGAGGTTGTCTCATGAGGAAAGGTTGAGCAGGTTGGGCCTGTACTCATGGGAGTTTAGAAGAATGAGAGGTGATCTTATTGAAACATGTATGATTCCGAGGGGGCTCGACAGGGTAGATGCAGAGAGGATGTTTGCTCATGGGGGAATCTAGAACTAAGGAGCATAGGGCTCAATTTTCCCCAGTCATCTGTGCCGCTTTTTTTTGTAGAAATTAAAATATCCAAGTTTCCCCACAGTTTCTGCGCCAGCATAACTCGGTTACGATTTTTTTAGGTTAGTATTTTTTTGAGTCATAGGGGGCTTAACCTGATGTCTGCGCCAGTTTTTCACATTTATGCAAGTTTGGCCAACTCACATTTTTCCTAGGATGGCGTATGTGACCACTCCCTAAAGACCTCCTGGGCAGTAAAGAAAAACCAGCGCACATTAAAAAATCAGCCCAGAATTACGCCATTGTTTTTATGCAACATTTTGGAGGGAGTCAAGAAGACATTAAACATGCATCATGAACCTTAATTTGTTTCCATCTCAAAATGGAGAAAATGGAAGTCTAATGCAATTCTTTAATTTTGAATTTTTTCAAAGTGCTATGCCACCACCGAATGTCTCCTCACCGGGCTAGAGGGTCGGAGCTTCGGCCAGCAGGACCGCTCCCTCGCCTGGACACGGGGGCTTGGGGCTCGGCTTCAAAAGAAGCCTGGGGGGGTGAGGTGGGATGGAAGTCAAAATGAAGGCATGAGAAGCCTTACAGTATGCAGTAGCTTCAAAAGAAGCCCAGGGGTGGGGAAGGGGGGCGGGGGGGGTGGGTGTTTGCCGAGCCCCTGTGTCCGGGCGAGGGAGCGATTCTGCCGGCTGACCCTCGAGCCCGGTGAGGAGATGTTCTGCCAGTGGTGGGGTGGTACTTTGAAAAAAATCTAAAATTAAAGAATTGCATTCGACTTCGTTGCCCCAGATGTCCTCATTGAATGCATGGCTTCTCGTTCTAAGCAAGCCTATTGCGCATGTGCAGACCAGGGTGTTGTCCATACTAGGGCGTCGACTTTGGGGAAAGAGAGAGAGAGGAGAGAAACTTTAGCTTTGTCCTGCTGTTTTGAGCTTCTTGCAAAGGTAAAATTTAATTATGGGGACAATATTGACAATGCCATACCTCGTGCAACCCATCTGCATGGTGGTGCACCGGACGATTGATTCGACGTCATTGCATGAGGAACTTCAGAGCACATAGGATGATGGGCAGGAGGCCTTACCCACGTCGGGTGTATCGAGACAGGCGTTCATACCTGCCCGAGTGATGCAGACTGTGTGAGAAGGCTGCGTTTCCATAAAGAAGTTGTAACCGAGATCTGGGAGTTAGTAAAAGCAAACCTGCAACCTAGAAGCATCAGGAAGACTGCTTTGTCAGTTGAAGTGAAGGTTACACACTTTCATTCCATGCATCTGGATCATTCCAGGCCACAACTGGAGACGTGTGTGCCATTTCTCAACATGCAACACATATCTGCATTCGGCAGTGATTGCTGCACTATATGCCCGGAGGAATGACTATATAAAGTTCCCCATGACTGCCCAGGCAGTGTGTGAAAGGGCTGTGGGCTTCTCCAGGATTGCTGGCTTCCCAAAGGACAGGGCTGCATTGATTGTTGCCACATCGCATTGCGGGCACCTTTGGAGGATTCTGAGATGTACAGGAGCAGAAAAGGCTTCCACTCCATTAATATGCAGCTTGTGTGTGACGACATGCCAGTTGATGTAAGATACCCTGAGAGCACCCATGATGCATTCATCCTATGTAAGAGCGCTATATCTGCTATGCTTCAGCAGCAGCCAGAAGGCCAGAGCTGGCTGCTGGGAGACAAAGGGTATGCCCCTACGCGTAACCCAGACGGAAACTGAGCGGGAACACAACATGTCGCACACTGTGACACGCAGCATAATAGAGAGGACCATTGGCATCTTAAAACAGCGTTTCCGATGCCTGGACCATTCTTGAGGCTACTTGCAATACTCCCCTGAGATTGTCAGTCAGTTCATTGTTGTGCATACTGCATAACTTAGCATTCGTGAGACGTTCTCCGGCCGACCTCCGACGTCCCCCGGCGATGACCTCCGGCAACCACCGACGACCCCCAACGAGTCCCACGAGTTTAGGCCATCCGGTCCTACCACAGGCTTTCCATCGCCGACCTCCAACATCCCCTGGCGACCTCCGGAGGCGGAGTCCTCGACCTGGACCTGGACATTAGGCCTCCACCCCCGCTCCAGCGACGATCGGAACACCTCCAGTGACAGACGACCTCCTCCTCAATGATGACGAGGTCCTCCTCTCCCACGTCGGCGACTGGCCGAATCATCTACCATCAAGGGCGCTACCCAGCACCGAGCCTGCGGCCAACATCTCGCCGCAGGCAACTCGGCCCATACAGCAGTGCCTGGTCTCCAGTCGTCTTGGACCCCCTTGCCACTGGATCAAGACCTCGCTCAGCTAAGCCAGTGTGGTTGCCGGTGTGCAACAACCACCCCATGTTAAAAAAACTCACGCACCGGCATCTTCCACTCCGTTAACATGAAGTTCAGGACCTGGAACATCAGGACTACCCCAACAGCTACAGGCCGGAATACCACACCGCCATAATTGCCCGGGAACTTAGACGCTTCGATATTGACATCGCCACCCTAAGCGAGACCCAGCGGGCAGGGGAAGGCCAGCTCAAGGAACAAGGTGGAGGTTACACCTTCTTTTGGAAAGGGAAACCAGAAGAAGAACGCCGCCTCACGGAGTCGGATTCGCCATCAAAAACGAGCTGGTTGACCGCCTCAAAGATTCACCCTGCAGGACTAATGAACGCCTCATGACTCTTCGACTCATCCTATCCCGGAACCAGTGCACCACAGTCATCAGCGCATATGCCCCGACACTTGATGCAACTGATGAGGCCAAAGAGGGTTTTTACACCAACCTCGAAAAATCCCTGTCCTGCGTTCCTTGAGCCATATTGCATGTTGTATTGCAGCTCCGATTTTTCCACTGAGAATTCAAGTTCTCACACACAATTGGCTCTTTAAAAATGGCCGAATACAGACCGGGAGCTGTACTGGGTATGACCGCCCATAGCAGTCACATCAAAAATGTTTTTTTTCCCATGCATGCGCAGAAGTGGGGCATCATATTTTCAGCGCAGACATTAGGCTCCTCCCCCCGAAGCCAAAGGACAGGCTGCATGGCACCAATTTCAAAAAATAGAATGGGGAAACTTGTTGGATAATTTTTGTAGTCGGGGTAAAAAAAATGGGAATAACTCTTGCAATACGCCACAAAACGGCATTGGGGAAAATTGAGCCCATAAGTGGTCGCCCATTTAAAACAGAAATAAGGAGGAATTTCTTCTCTCAGAGGGCGTGAATCTTTGGAATTCGCTACCCCAGAGAGCTGTGGAGGCTGAGTCATTGAATAAGGTGGAGATAGAGACATTTTTGAATGATAAGGGAGTCAAGGATTTTGGGGAGCGGGCAGGGAAGTGGAGTTGAGGCCAGGATCAGATCAGCCATGACATTGAACGGCGGAGCGAACTCGAGGGGCCAAATAGCCTACTCCTGCTCCTATTTCTTATGTTCCTATGTTATGTTCTTGTGGCTGTAACTCCTTACCCAAAACTCCTGAGTTTTGACACCTGAAACATGTCTTTTCTCTTTGCACATGCTGACAGATGTGCTGGGTATTTCCATTTACTTTTTATATTAAATGTTAAGTCCTTTGTTATTGATCTTTTATAATTAAACAATGATGAATGTGTGTTGGATTTTACCATGATATTTACTGGTCAGGCATCACGCGTGGTTAAACCTGTGTCAGTGCAAGTCATCAACTATATTATTGTTCTCGTTAGATCCTTGACCCACATACTGATCTGTCAGAATAATTGTCAGTTCTTTAACCCACATACTGATCTGTCAGAATAATTGTCAGTTCTTTAACCCACATACTGATCTGTCAGCATGATTGTTAGTTCCTTAACCCAAATACTGATCTGCCAGCATGATTGTTAGTTCTTTAACCCACATACTGATCTGCCAGCATGATTGTTAGTTCCTTAACCCAAATACTGATCTGCCAGCATGATTGTCATTTCCTTAACCCACGTACTGATCTGTCAGCATGATCGTTAGTTCCTTAACCCACGTACTGATCTGTCAGCATGATTGTCATTTCCTTAACCCACATACTGATCTGTCAGCATGATTGTTAGTTCCTTAACCCAAATACTGATCTGCCAGCATGATTGTTAGTTCTTTAACCCACATACTGATCTGTCAGCATGATTGTTAGTTCCTTAACCCACGTACTGATCTGCCAGCATGATTGTTAGTTCTTTAACCCACATACTGATCTGTCAGCATGATTGTTAGTTCCTTAACCCACTTATTATTCGGTCAGTGTAATTTAACTGTTGTTTAAATTCTGGATTGGAAAAAAATATTCAAACCTCAAACTGTCATCAAAATGTTTTTAGACCAAGTTTAAACTGCAAATAATAAATAGAATTTATATGTATAGCACCTTATCCCATATCCTATGACTTATCTTTGAAGTGCAGTTTATGGGCTCAATTTTCCTCAAGCCTGTTTTCAGGTATATTGCCAGAGTTACGCCCGTTTTTCCAGAAATGCGTCAAAAATATTTGTCTAAAGTTCCCCCGCTGTATTTTTCAAATTTGGCGCTGCACAGCGTGTCCAGTCGCCTCGGGGGTGGAGCCTGCTGTCTGCACCGAAAAAACAATGCCGCACCTTCTGCGCATGCGTGGAAAAAAAAGGACGTTTTTGACATGATCCCAATGGGCGCGCATGCAAAGTACAGCTCCGGGTCTGCAATCAGCAATTTTTAAAGAGCCAGTTGTGTGTGTGAGAACGTTGAGTGCTGTGTGAGAGCATTGGAAAAATCCTTGGTCCTTGCAACCCGGTGCAAGGACCAAGAATTTTTTACAGGATGAAGTGAAGGCACTAGTTACTGTGATTGAGACCAGATGGCAGGAGCTGGACACCAGCAGAGGTCACATATGAGCTCCACCCAAAGAAATGAAGAAACGCTGGAACCAAGTTGCAGAAGATTACTGTGCAATGGTGACCACCATGAGATCTGGAGGCCAGTGTAAAAAGAAGTGGCAGGACCTTGATCAGGTAGTTCGTGTAAGTGATATTTTCATTTATTCAATGGAATTGCAATTGTAAATGTGACCATCTGTATATGTTCCACCCAGCAGAAAGACACCCTCTCTAAAAAGTTATGTTTTCATTTTTGCAGAGGAAAGTGGCACACAACAAACGAGAAAGGACTCGAACAGGAGGAGGCCCGGAAAATCTGCAGCCATTTACACCCTTGAAAGAGAGGGTCCTGCCTGGAGAATAGCAACTACCACTGCACAAGCTGGGCCCACACTTGAGGGAGAGGGTAAGTCCTGCAAATTCCACAGTCTGGCTTTGCTAAATGTTAAGTACTGAGCAGGCTAGCCATGCTTTGGTTCATGAGGATATTTTCAAACACTCTTTTCCTCAGACAGAGTCCCTGGCCAAAGGCCAAAGACCGCCCTAAGTGGAGGAAGTGCATCCGGGAGGGCACTGAGCACCTCGAGTCTCATCGTCGAGAGCATGCAGAAACAAGTGCAGGCAGCGGAAAGAGCATGTAGCAAAGCTGTCCCACCTACCCTTTCCCTCAACGACTATCTGCCCCACCTGTGACAGAGTCTGTGGCTCTCGTATTGGACTGTTCATCCACCTAAGAACTCATTTTAAGAGTGGAAGCAAGTACTCCTCGATTTCAAGGGACTGCCTATGATGATGATGATGAGGAGGAGGCTGTCTCCATCAGCTACGCTTCGGTTGATGCAATGTGCTAGCATTCATTGTGGTCCTTCAAATCAGCCTGCTGCTTGTTCTGTGTGAGCCTACTCATGCCACCCACACTGCCCCCTCTTCTGCTGCTAACCATTTGTCTGTTCTGTTATATTTTGCATAACTTGAGGCCAACCCTGACGATACAGAAGAAGATTCAGACTCGGATGAGCCTGAAGAGAACAACATCTTCCAATTCCACCCTCCAGACCAAGAGCATGGGGGTGAGGGATAGGCGGGGTGGGGCAGGGGGGAGAGGGGGAAAGGATGGAGATAGATGAAGCCCCCAGTGTTTTACTGATTTTAGTGGAGGTGCAGGTGCTGCCCATTGAGGTGCCAGCCCCTTCAGTGACTCGTGGTTTGAGTGTTGGTGGGACGTTCCATGGTTTCCTACTGTCCGAGGCTGCGGGTCCCAGTGGTGGGGTGCAGCGAGACACACCAGGGGCCCCACCTTGCGAGGTTGCAGGTCTCAGTGGTGGGGTGCAGCAAGGCACCCAGGGCCCCACCTTCCGAGGCTGCGGGTCCCAGTGGTGGGGTGCGAGCCACACCCGTGGGGAGGAGGGGAAGGAGAGCTTGATCGTGCTCTCCTGTGGTGCAGGATCTAACAGATGTGGTTCAGATGATGGCAATGAGTGGGGGGAGCATTGACCTTATGCAATCACTCCTGGACACCATCAGTGGGGTGGGTGATGAGGTAACGGGACTGTCGGGAGAAGTAACAGCAATCTCACGAGAAATGGGAACGATGTCCGGGACCCTGAGTGAGGAAATATCTCAGTCAGCTAAAACCATGTCACTGATCACGAGGGAGGGAATGTTGCAGAAAGTTGAGGCACTGTCAGGGTGCATGAGGGATGACATGTTGGAGTTAGCTGCTGCAATGAGGGAACATGCCCAGATCCCGCGTCCATTGACAAAATCAACTGTCACTCCCACTCCCATCCCCGCACCGGCCTCTGAAGAGCCCCAAGCTGGGCCTTCCACATTGCCGCCTGGGCCCTCCATATTACTGGCTACCGCTCCCTGCCACCCATCCCCCCCCCCACCCCCCGCTCAACAGCTGCACACTACCCGAGATCTGAGAAAGAATAATCTCAGTACCAACCCCAGAAACACTGCGGGCAGGGGTGGTGGAGTCACCAAGAACAAGTGTGGCGGGCAGTCTTAGAATAAGGTGAAGGAGAGATGAATGCAGCCTTTCTTTGCTGCTATTGTTGTTGTTGTTATTATTGTTGTTACTGTTGTAACTGCTGTTCTCAAATTAAATGTTTTTTATAAGTTATGTAATTTTACAAGTTTAAAAGTTAGTAAGTGATCTTAAAGTTTTTAAGTGATCGTAACTGAAAACTTTAAAGTTTGATACAAGAATAATGTTGTTAAAGTTAAGTAACGTACAAAGAACTGTTAAACTTTTGAATAAAATATATTTTACAATAAAACTGAATCATTTATATTATTTGTTGCATTATTAACACAGTTTCTGGAACTCAAGAAGATGAATTTCTATTATTTGTTCGATTATTAACATAATCTTTGAAGTAAACAACAATCAGTTCAATTATTTGTTCCATTAACACAATACAACATTACAGAACAGGTCCAAACAGTAAACATGGTCCATGTGGAATACTGGTCGCTGAGCCTTCAGGCAGCAAAATGTTCACGGATGAGCTGCTGGCGCAAGGCTCGAGCGATCGTTAAAGGGGCACGATGGCCCGCCATCCTCCGCCGTCGTGCTCCGGGTTCAGGTACCTTCATGGCTTTCTCATCCGCATCCTCCTGCTCATCATCTGCATCTTCCTCCTCATTATCATTATCATCACCCATTTTCACCGCAGGTGGGTCTTCTCCTACCAGCTGCTGCCGCTTCATGATGACTAAGTTATGCAGCATGCAGCACACAACAGTGAACTGGCCAACAATCTCAGGGGAGTATAGCAAATAGCCTCCAGAATGGTCCAGGCATCGGAAATGTTGTTTCAAGATGCCAATGGTCCTCTCTATGATGCTGCGCATTGCAATGTGCGACATGTAGTATTCCCGGTCAGCTTCCGTCCGGGTTACGCGTCGGGGCATCATGAGCCAGGTGGCCAGGCCGTATCCTTTGTCTCCCAGTAGCCAGCTCTGCCCTTCTGGCTGCTGCTGAAACATGGCTAATTTAACGTTCTCGCGTAGGATGAACGCATCATGGGTGCTCCCAGGGTATCTTGCATCGACTGACATGATGCGATACATGTTGTCACACACTGCACATTAATGGAATGGAAGCCTTTTCTGTTCCTGTACATTGCTAAATCCTCCAAAGATGCTTGCAAGGCGATGTGGGTACAATCAATGCAGTCCTGTACCTTTGGGAAGCCAGCAATCCTGGAGAAGCCCACAGCCCTGTCATCGATTGCCTGGGCAGTCATGGGGAACTTTATGTAGTCATTCCTCCGGGCATATAGTGTAGCTGTCACCTGCCGAATGCAGACATGTGTTGCATGTTGAGAAATGGCGCACACATCCCTTGAAACGATCCAGAGGCATAGAATGAAAGTGCAGCTGTAACCTTCACTTCAACTGACAAAGCAGTCCTCCAGATGCTTCTGGGTTGCAGGTCTGCTTTTACCAACTCACAGATCTCAGTTACAACTTCTTTGCAGAAACGCAGCCTTCTCACACAGTCTGCATCACTCAGGTGCAAGTATGAACACCTGTCTCGATATACCCGATGTGGATAAGGCCTCCTGCTCAGCACCCTACGTGCTCTGAGGTTCCTCATGCGATGACATCGAATCATATGTCTCCTCTGTAGCACCATGATGCAGAAGGTGCGCACAAGGTATGGCATTGTCAGTATTGCCCGCATGATTAAATTTTACCTTTGCAAGAAGCTCAAAATGGCAGGCAAGCAGGACAGGTTCTTTGTTGTCTCTCCACAAGATCTGTATGGACCACACCCAGGTCTCAGCAGTCGTGTGACTTCTCCCCCCTCACCTGCCTGGGATCATTGCAGTCTTGTGACTTCTCCTCCTCCAGGCTCATTTGCTGCCTCGTGCAGTCTTCCGATCACCGCCTCCCCCACCACCCCCCTCCCCCCCTGGGCTTGCTTGGAGCCGAGTCCCGAGCACCTGTGTCTGGGCGCGGGGTCGATTCTGACGGCCGATGCTACGACCCTCCAGTCCTGTTTGAAGACATTCGGTGGTGGTGTGTGAGTAAAAAAAAAAGAAAATTTCAGAATTCCATGAAACTTCCATGTACTCCATTGAAAGGTTAAAAAAAAATCATCTTTATTATGGATGTTTAAAGAGTTCTTGACTCCCTCCAGAAACTTCGATCAAAAACAATGGCATCTTTCAGCGCCGATTTCTCAGTGTGTGCTGCTTTCTGTTAACTCTTTAGGAGGTTTTTCGGGAGTGACCAGATCCGCCGACCTAGCAGAATTTTTTTTGGGGCAGACTGTGAAAAATCATCAAAACTGGCGCAGACACGAGGGAACGCACCCTATAACGTCAAAAAAACCTACCGCAAAAAAATCGTAACTGACTCAGTTATCCCGACGTAGATTTCTGGGGGTAACTTTGATTTAAATACTTACGGCAAAAAAAACGGCGCGCGCCAAAAAACTGGTGCAAATGACCCAGAAAAATTGAGCCCACTGTTTTGTAGGCAAATTGCACACATCTAGATCACACAAACAGCAAACAACAACAACTTTTATTTAAAAAGCACCTTTAACGTAGTAAAAGTCCCAAGGCACGTCACAGTGGTGTTGTAAGACAAAACTGATAAATTTGACACCAAGTCACATCAGAAGAAATTACGGCAGATGACCAAAAGCTTGGTTAAAGAGGTAGGTTTTAAGGAGCATCTTAAAGGAGGAAAGAGAGGTGGAGAGGTTTAGGGAGGGAGTTTCAGAGCTTAGGGCTCAAGCAGCTGAAGGCACGTCCACCGATGGTTGAGCAGTTATAATCAGGGATGCTCAAGAGGGCAGAATTTGAGGAGCGCAGACATCTCGTGGGGTTGTAATGCTGAAAGAGATTCCAGAGATAGGGATGAGCAAGGCCATAGATGAATTTGTAAACAAGGATGAGAATTTTGAAATCAAGACATTGCTTGAGCAGCTTGGAGCAGCGCGAGTCCGGGGATCGGCAGAGGTCTATAAAGGCCGGCAGGCGTGAGGAGGCAGGAGCTCGGAGCAGCACGAGTCCATGGATCGGCAGAGGCCTATAAAGGCCAGCAGGCGTGAGGAGGCGGGAGCTCGGAGCAGTGCGAGTCCATGGATCAGCAGAGGCCTAAAAAGGCCCAGCAGGCGTGAGGAGGTGGGAGCTCGGAGCAGCGCGAGTCCGGGGATCGGCAGAGGCCGATAAAGGCCAGCAGGCGTGAAGAGGCGGGAGCTCGGAGCAGCACGGGTCCGGGGATCGGCAGAGGCCTATAAAGGCCAGCAGGCGTGAGGAGGCGGGAGCTCGGAGCAGCACGAGTCTGGGGATCGGCAGAGGCCTATAAAGGCCCAGCAGGCGTGAGGAGGCGGGAGCTCGGAGCAGTGCGAGTCCATGGATCAGCAGAGGCCTAAAAAGGCCAGCAGGTGTGAGGAGGCGGGAGCTCGGAGCAGCGCGAGTCCAGGGATCGGCAGAGGCCTATAAAGGCCAGCAGGCGTGAGGAGGCGGGAGCTCGGAGCAGCATGAGTCCGGTGATCGGCAGAGGCCTATAAAGGCCCAGCCAGTGCAGCTGCAGCAGGGAGAGAAGGCAAAAAAGAAGTAGAAAGAAATCGAAAGGTGACGTCACAGCCAAGGGGGTAAGTGATCGGCTGGTGATTGGTAAGTAGTTTTTCTTTTTATTTCTTTATCAGTAAGTAACCTTTTAGCCTTGTTGTTGCCAAATTAAGTTTATCTAAGGGTTAAGTCATGGCAGGAGAGCTCAGACACGTGTTATGCTCCTCCTGTACCATGTGGGAAATCAGGGACGCTTCCGGTGTCCCTGACGACTACGTGTGCGGGAAGTGTATCCGCCTCCAGCTCCTGACGGACTGCATTGTGAAACTGGAGCTGCGGGTGGATTCACTCTGGAGCATGCACGATGCTGAGAATGACGTGAATAGCACGTTTAGTGAGTTGGTCTTACTGCAGGTAAAGGGTACACAGCCAGATAGGGAATGGGAGACCAACAGGAAGAGCAGTGCAAGGAAGGTAGTACAGGGGTCCCCTGCGGGCATCCCCCTGCAAAACAGATACATCGCTTTGAGTACTGTTGAGGGGGATGACTCATCAGGGGGGAGTAGCAGCAGCCAAGTTCATGGCACCATGGCTGGCTCTGCTGCACTGGAGGGCAGGAAAAAGAGTGGGAGAACGATAGTGACAGGGGATTCAATTGTAAGGGGAATAGATAGGCGTTTCTGCGGCCGCAACCGAGACTCCAGGATGGTATGTTGCCTCCCTGGTGCAAGGGTCAAGGATGTATTGGAGCGGGTGCAGGACATTCTGAAAAAGGAGGGTGAACAGCCAGTTGTCGTGGTGCATATCGGTACCAACGATATAGGTAAAAAACGGGATGAGGTCCTACAAGACGAATTTAGGGAGCTGGGAGTTAAATTAAAAAGTAGGACCTCAAAAGTAGTAATCTCAGGATTGCTACCAGTGCCACGTGCTAGTCAGAGTAGGAATCGCAGGGTAGCTCAGATGAATACGTGGCTTGAGCAGTGGTGCAGAAGGGAGGGATTCAAATTCCTGGGACATTGGAACTGGTTCTGGGGAAGATGGGACCAGTACAAACCAGATGGTCTGCACCTGGGCAGGACCGGAACCAATGTCCTCGGGGGAGTGTTTGCAAGTACTGTTTGGGAGGAGTTAAACTAATATGGCAGGGGGATGGGAACCTATCCAGGGAGATAGAGGGAAATAAAATGGAGTCAGAAGCAAAGGATAGAAAGGAGAATAGTAAAAGTGGAGGGCAGAGAAAGCCAAGGCAAAAAACAAAAAGGACCACATTACAGCAAAATTCTAAAGGGACAAAGTGTGTTAAAAAGACAAGCCTGAAGGCTCTGTGCCTCAATGCGAGGAGTATTCGGAATAAGGTGGATGAATTAACTGCGCAGATAGCAGTTCACGGGTATGATGTCATTGGCATCACGGAGACATGGCTCCAGGGTGACCAAGGCTGGGAACTCAACCTCCAAGGGTATTCAGCATTTAGGAAGGATAGACAGAAAGGAAAAGGAGGCGGGGTGGTGTTGCTGGTTAAAGAGGAAATTAATGCAATAGTAAGGAGGGACATTAGCCTGGATGATGTGGAATCGGTATGGGTGGAGCTGCGGAATTTCAAAGGGCAGAAAACACTAGTGGGAGTTGTGTATAGAGCACCAAACAGTAGTAGTGAGGTTGGGGACAGCATCAAACAAGAAATAAGGGATGTGTGCAATAAAGGTACAGCAGTTATCATGGGCGTCTTTAATTTACATATTGATTGGGCGAACCAAACTGGTAGCAATGCGGTGGAGGAGGATTTCCTGGAGTGTATTAGGGATGGTTTTCTAGACCAATATGTCGAGGAACCAACTAGAGAGCTGGCCATCCGACACTGGGTGATGTGTAATGAGAAGGGATTAATTAGCAATCTTGTTGTGCGAGGCCCCTTGGGGAAGAGTGACCATAATATAGTAGAATTCTTCATTAAGCTGGAGAGTGACACAGTTAATTTGGAAACTAGGGTCCTGAACTTAAGGAAAGGTAATTTCATTGCTATGAGGGGTGAATTGGCTAGAATAGACTGGCAAAGGATACTTAAAGGGTTGACGGTTGATAAGCAATGGCAAACATTTAAAGATCACATGGATGAACTTCAACAATTGTACATCCCTGTCTGGAGTAAAAATAAAACGGGGAAGGTGGCTCAACCATGGCTAACAAGGAAAATTAAGGATAGTGTTAGATCCAAGGAAGAGGCATAGAATTTGGCTAGAAAAAGCAACAAACCTGAGGATTGGGAGAAATTTAGAATTCAACAGAGGATGACTAAGGGTTTAATGAAGAGGGGGAAAATAGAATACGAGAGGAAGCTTGCTGGGAACATAAAAATGACTGCAAAAGCTTCTATAAATATGTGAAGAAAAAAAGATTAGTGAAGACAAACGTCCGATTCGGGTGAATTTATAATGGGGAACAAAGAAATGGCAGACCAATTGAATAAATACTTTGGTTCTGTTTTCAAAAGGAAGACACAAATAACCTTCCGATTGTACTAGGGGACCGTAGGTCTAGTGAGAAGGAGGAAATGAAGGATATCCTTATTAGGCGGGAAACTGTGTTAGGGAAACTGATGGGATTGAAGGCTGATAAATCCCCGAGACCTGATAGTACTTAAGGATGTGGCCCTAGAAATAGTGGATGCATTGGTGATCATCTTCCAACAGTATATCAACTCTGGATCAGTTCCTATGGACTGGAGGGTAGCTAATGTAACACCACTGTTTAAAAAAGGAGCGAGAGAGAAAACGGGTAATTATCGACGGTTATCCTGACATCAATAGTGGGGAAAATGTTGGAATCAATTATTAAGGATGAAATATCAGCGCATTTGGAAAGCAGGGACAAGATCAGACCAAGTCAGCATGGATTTATGAAAGGGAAATCATGCTTGATGAATCTTCTGGAATTTTGTGAGGATGTAACTCGCAGAGTGGACAAGGGAGAACCAGTGGATGTGGTGTATTTACACTTTCAAAAGGCTTTTGACAAGGTCTCGCACAAGAGAATTGGTATGCAAAATCAAAGCGGGTTAATGTACTGACGTGGATAGAGAACTGATTGGCTGACAGGAAGCAGAGAGTCGGGATAAACGGGTCCTTTTTAGAATGGCAGGCAGTGACTAGTGGAGTGCCGCAGGGCTCAGTGCTGGGATCCCAGCTCTTTACAATATACATTAACGCTTTAGATGAAGGAATTGAGTGTAATATCTCCAAGTTTGCAGATGACACTAAGCTGGGTAGCGGTGTGAGCTGTGAGGAGGACGCTAAGAGGCTGCAGGGTGACTTGGACAGGTTAGGTGAGTGGGCAAATGCATGGCAGATGCAATATAATGTGGATAAATGTGAGGTTATCCATTTTGGGGGCAAAAACACAAAGGCAGAATATTATCTGGATGGCGGCAGATTAGGAAAAGGGGAGGTGCAACGAGACCTGGGTGTCATGGTTCATCAGTCACTGAAAGTGGGCATGCATGTACAGCAGGCGGTGAAGAAGGCAAATGGTATGTTAGCCTTCATAGCTAGGGGATTTGAATATAGGAGCAGGGAGGTCTTACTGCAGTTGTACATGGCCTTAGTGAGGCCTCACCTGGAATATTGTGTTCAGTTTTGGTCTCCTCATCTGAGGAAGGACGTTCTTGCTATTGAGGGAGTGCAGCGAAGGTTCACCAGACTGATTCCAGGGATGGCTGGACTGTCATATGAGGAGAGACTGGATCAACTGGGCCTTTATTCACTGGAGTTTAGAAGGATGAGAGGGGATCTCATAGAAACGTATAAGATTCTGACGGGACTGGACAGGTTAGATGCGGGAAGAATGTTCCCGATGTTGGGGCAGTCCAGAACTAGAGGACATAGTCTTCGGATAATGGGTAGGCCATTTAGGACTGAGATGAGGAGAAACTTCTTCACTCAGAGAGTTGTTAAACTATGGAATTCCCTGCCGCAGAGAGTTGTTGATGCCAGTTTGTTGGATATATTTAAGAGGGAGTTAGATATGGCTAAGGGGATTACAGCTAAGGGATCAAGTGATATGGAGAGAAAGCAAGAAAGCGGTACTGAGGGAATGATCAGCCATGATCTTATTGAATGGCGGTGCAGGCTTGAAGAGCCGAATGGCCTACTCCTGCTCCTATTTTCTATGTTTCTATGTTAACCGTGAGCCAATATAGGTTTGCGAGCACAGGAGTGATGGGTGATCGGGACTTGATGCGAGTTAGGACACGGGCTGCCGAATTTTGGGTGACCTCAAGTTTACATTGTGTAGAATGTGGGAGGCCAGTCAGGAATGCTTTGGAGTAGCCAAGTCTAGAGGTAACAAATGCATGGATGAAGGTTTCAGCAGAAATTGAGCTGAGGCAGAGGCGCAGGCAGGCAATGTTATGGAGACGGTTTTAGTTATGCCACGGATATGTGGCTGAAAACTCATTAAATGCATTAATGACCAGATATTATGCTTTTTGTTGTGTTAACTGAAGGATGAATGTTGGCCGGGACTCTGAGAGAACTCCTCACTCTTCAAATAGAATCAGTGGCCTTTTACATCCATTAATCCAGGCAGGCGGGGAGAAAAGTGCCACTTCCGTTACTGCAGCACTCAACAACTGCATTGGGCTTTCATCTTCGATTATTTACTTAACTGCTGCAGTGGAGATTGAACTACAATCTTTCGATTCAGAGGGGAGCATGCTGTCAACTGAACTAAAATGACACTCCAAATTTAAATGTACTTCCACAAACAGTTGGCAGAATCTTTAGGAAGACTTGTGTGAAAGGCAGAATTCAAATGTTAAATTCAGCATGATGAGTAATCAAAGCACGTAAGATGGAAGAAATGGCACTTTTCGAAGAAGAGCAGAACAGTTTTCCCCAGTGCCCTTATCCCTCAACTAACACCACCAAAACAGATTGGGCCATAATTTGCTGTCGGAGAGCATCTAATGGCATCTGCCGTTAGACTTGCTCTTGCATTTTTGGGTTTTCAAATTTTTTGTGTGGCAATTTGCTGAAAGTGCGAGCTGATTACGTCACAGTGAGGGAAACGGCATCTGAGTGAACCGGACAGGCAACTGCATATCTCCTTAACCAATCAGATTGAAAGATTGTGGGCTAGAAATTGATCAAAGATCGCTATCACCCATTTACTGCACAAAATACTGCTAAGATTCTGCAATTAACGCTGGCAGAAAATTGATTAAAAAAATAGAAAAAAAAAACCCGGTTGGAAAAATGGGCATTGCACTGGGATTCTCGGCAGTCCTGGTCCAATTAAGTCTGAGACTAATGATTGCCTAGGGAGGGGGGAAAACACGAAAAATATTTTTACAAAAAATGAAACATCGGAAAACATTCAGAGGACCCTTTTCCACTGAATTGCTGCAAAATAATTTTTTGAAAACTGTTCACTTAGTTTTTTTTGCAGTGTTTCATACCTACCGTCCATCGAAAGGCTGGTCCGATTGGGCGTTTTGTTTTTTTCAGAAGTACGGATCACCGTTCCCACCAAACTCGGGCGGGAGCAGTTTTTCCAGCTTTACACGCCAGCGGTCCACTCCCCAGCGGTATTTCGAAACCACCGGTGTAAGACTGCAATGAATTTCCCAACGAATAAAAGACTACCCAAAACACGGAAATACCGCCGAAAAACCCGACGGCAGGCTGATCAATTTCTAGCCCTGTGAAATTAACAACACAAGGACTAAGAAGGAAGTGTAAATTAAAGAGAAATAAAGATGAGGAAAGATTTATTGGATTAAGCCAGAGAAAGAAAAGACAGAAAGGAAAAGTTAGAAAAAGTAAAAATGTAACATTTTGTACTTTTAAAATTGTCAACAATTAAATACCTGAAGGAATAAAACTCTACACTGGTAATTCTTAGTGTCAGAGAACTTGACTGGCAGTAATGAACATTTGCCATGTGGTTAAATGGATATTTACACTTGAAATGACAAGACTTAACCATCTGTGGTGGGTTTACATAGAATCATATAGAATATACAGCACAGAAGCAGGAATTCAGCCCAACTAGACTGTACTGCTGTTTATACTCCACACAGTGTCCTCCCTTTCCATCCATCTCATCTCAGCTTTTCAGCATATCTTTCTATTCTCTTTTCTCTCATGTACTCATCTAGTTCTAATTAAAAGATTTTAAGCTATTTGCCTCAGCCATTTCTGGTGGTGGCAAGTTCCATATTCCAACCATTCTCTGAGTAAAGAAATTTCTCCTTATTTCCCGATTGGATTTATTAATATCTATCTTTTATTTATGGCCTTTTGGATTCTCCCAGAAGTGAAAACATTCTCTCCATACCTTCCCTATCCAACCTATTCATAATTTTATTGACCTCTATCAGGTCTCCCCTAAGTTTCACTTTTCTAAAGAAAAAAGCCGAACCGGTTCAATCTTTCCCGATAGCTATAATTTCTCAGTTCTGGGACCATCCTTGTGTTCTATTTATAACATGAAGACCAGAACTGTCCACTCTACATGCAGCCTGACCAGGAATCTATATAAGTTTAACATATTATCATTACTTTTGAAACCTATACCCCGAGAAATAAATCTGCTTTGTTAACTATTTTAATTGCTTTGCTGATCTGTGATGCTGCTTTTACTCTTTGCTCTTCTACCCCTTTCAGCTTCTTATTTCCTAAGGTGTAAGTAAGGTTTCCATTTTTCCTATCGAAGTGCATCACCTCACATTTATCTGTGGTAAAGTTCATTTGCTTCACTGCCCTGTCTACAAGTTGTCTAATGTCTTCTTGTAATATGTTGCGTTCTTCCTCAGTGTTAGCTATATCCACCAGTTCATATTCTCCCAGAGATTAAACAGTGGGCAATGTGTTAGCCTGTCTTGGTAATTGGCAAGACATTCTTCACTTTGTGTTTAACTCCAACTCCCCCCACCCCCCCCCCACCCCCCATTTATTTCTGTCAGTCTGTGAGGGGAAGGGGAAGTAGAAAAGGGACAGAATATTTGACAGAGAAGGAGAGACTTTTAAAAATTGAACACGGGCATGAAAAAGCAGTCAGGTAGCAAAATGCTGCTGGAAGGTCAAAAAGACACAGATACTAAAGGGAGTGTGGTTCTACCCCGGGTTGTAGGACATAATGCTGAGTAGTCAGTCTGTTTAAATCAACCAAGGTGACCCATCAAAATAGGTATAGTGCAGCATGTTCATTATTATTTTACAAGACAGAGATAAATGACCTTGGTCGTAACCAGTGCTCTGTCTGCTCATCGAACTGTGGAATAAAGCTGCTTAATGATTCAAAACCAAGCCACACCGCATCGACAACAACAACTTGTATTTATCTAGCGCCTTTAACGTAGTGAAACGTTTCAAAGGCGCTTCACAGGAGTATTATGCGATAAAAATTTGACACCAAGCTGCATAAGTAGAAATAGTGCAGGTGATCAAAAGCTTGGTCAAAGAGGTATGTTTTAAGGAGCGTCTTGGAGGAGGAAAGAGAGGCAGAGAGGTTTAGACAGGGAGTTCCAGAGCTTGGGGCCCAGGCAACAGAAGGTACGGCCACCAATGGTTCAGCTATTATAATCAGGGATGCTCAGGAGGGCAGAATTAGAGGAGCACAGACATCTCGGGGGAGTTGTGGGACTGCAGAAGATTACAGGGATAGGGAGGGGTGAGGCCATGGAGGGATCTGAAAATAAGGATGAGAATTTGAAATTGAGGCATTGCTTAACCAGAAGCCAATGTAGGTCAGCGAGCACAGGGATGATGATCGAACAGGACTTAGTGCGAGTTAGGACACGGGCAGCCAAGTTTTGTAATGATAACTCGTTCCATCTCCAGCTGGACTGAAGGAATACACGTGCAGAATACACAGATATCTGCTTCAGGCCACAAAGGGTTTCATTGTTAAACCCCAGTGTCCTACTATCATACAGGTAGATACAAGGCAGTGTGAGTAAACTCCCCATAAAGGAAATATGTTCAAAATGCTTACAAGAGCAATTGACACTACTGACTCCAAAAGGTATCTACAGCAGACCCAAATTCAGAACACATGGTTTACACCCCCAACATGATGTGATGAAAAATATACCAATAGATCAGGTAGTGGAAATCTAGAACTCTTTTAGCAAAAAGCTGTTGAAGCTATGTCAAAAGTGAGACAGATACATTTTTGTTAAGCAAGTTTTTTTTTATTCGTTACGGGATGTGGGCGTCGCTGGGAAGGTCAGCATTTATTGCCCATCCCTAATTGTCTTTGAGAAGATGGTGGTCAGTCGCCTTTTTGAATTGCTGCAGTCCTTGTGGTGAAGGTACTCCCACAGTGCTGTTAGGGAGGGAGTTCCAGCATTTTGATCCAGCGACGATGAATGAACGGCGATATATTTCCAAGTCATTATGGTGTGCGACTTGGAGGGAAAATTATGTAGAATTACATAGGATTACATAGGATGTACAGCATAGAAACAGGTTATTCGGCCGAGCCAGTTCATGCCAGCGTTTATGCATTACAGGAATGATGGGATTGCACTTGAAAGGGTGCAGAGGAGATTTACAAAAATGTGGCCTGGACTGGAGAATTTTGGCTATGAGGAAAGATTGGAGATGCCGGGTCTGTTTTCTTTGGAACAGAGAAGGCCGAGGGGAGACCTTATTGAGGTGTATAAAATTATGAGGGGCCTGGATTGAGTGCATAGGAAGGACCTATTTCCCTTGGCAGAGGGGTCAACAACCAGGGGGCATAGATTTAAAGTCAATGGGGGAAGGTTAGAGGCGATATGAGGGGAAATTTCTTCACCCAGAGGGTGGTGGGGGTCTGGAACTCAGTGCCTGAAAGGGTTGTAGAGGCAGAAATCCTCACCACATTTAAAAAATACTTGGATGTGCACTTAAAGGCCCCAAGTTTCGTCCCATGGCGAAAACGGCGCACCTCCGAGCTGGGCGCCTGTTTTTCGCGCCGAAAACTGCGCCTAATAAAAAGTCCGATATTCTCGAGCTCCTTGGAGCTTGATGTCTGCTTGGCGCGGCGCGGTCTTCGCAGCAGGGGGCGGAGCCTAACACTCGCGCCGATTTTCTAAGTAGCAGGGGCCGGGTACAATTTAAATTAGCCTTCGTGGTGCCGGCAACCCTGCGCATGCACGTTGGAGCGTGCGCGCACGCGCAGTCTCACACAAACATTGGCACTCGGCCATTTTTAAAAATACTGCAGAAAAAGTGAAGATTTGTTTCTTGGACCCCTGCAAAAGCTTGTAATTTAATTTTTTTTGATATTTCTGTGTGTGAGGGAGTACTTTTAGCAGCACTGCTGAATAAATCACCTGCTGAAATCAGTGTGTTCAGCTTTTCACTGCTAAACTTGCAGAACCGGTGCTGCATTGGTGCATGCAAACTAAGGACTGTGTGTTTGGAGAAATAAGAGTGCCAATTCAACTTTGCAATAATACGTGGTGTTAACAATGCAGCTCCCATTCTGCAAATTTAAATATAAAACTGTCGATGTGGCTGCCTCTCCCTGTCCAAATGGCCTCAGTCCCCCTCACAGCTCGAAGGTTGCTGCTGTATCTTCGGCTGCCGTTGAGCCACTGACGCCGCCCCTAAAGCGTGGCCAAATGGCCTCAAGCACCATAAAGAGCTGCGTGTGTCAGGTGTTGATTCTTTGGCTGCCGGCCAGCCACTGACGCCGCTGATATCTCATGGCTGAATGGCCTCGGGTCCGTCCGGTGCTGCTTCTTCGCGGCCAGCCACGAAGAGAATGAAGGCCTGCCTCAAGCACTGCAGCTCAGCTCGAAGCTTGCTGCCGCTGCCGTCGAGACACTGACGCCATACCCCTGCCTGTCTCCAACATGAAAGGCCTGCCTGAAGCACAGCAGCTCGAAGGCTGATGCTATTTCACACAGGTAGGAACATGGTTTATTTAATCTTTTCTTTGCTTATAAATTTTTATTCAGGTTGGATTTATTTGTATAATATTTGTATAAGTATAACTAAGGATTGATTGTAGAATTTAATTACTTCCCTTCCCCCCCTCCCCCCCCCACCTCGTTCCCAACGCCTAATTTGTAACCTATGCCTGATTTTCTAAAGTGTAGACAAGGTTTTTTCGAGCGCACAATAATCTTCACTTACTCCATTCTAAGTTAGTTTGGAGTAAGTTTTCACTCACGAAACTTTGAAATCAGGCGTAAGTGGCCGGACACTCCCCCTTTTGAAAAATAAATTCTGTTCCAAAGTGAAACTGTTCTAACTGACTAGAACTGGAGCAAACTAAATGACGAGAATACCGATTTCTAAGATACTCCATTCTGCACTAGTTGCTCCTAAAAATCAGGAGCAAATCATGTGGAAACTTGGGGCCAAAGTGTCGTAACCTACAGGTCTACGGACCAAGAGTTGAAAAGTGAGATTAGGCTGGATGGCTCTTGGTCGGCTGGCGTGGACACAGTGGGTTGAAATGGCCTCCTTCTGTGCTGTAAATTTCTATGATTCTATGATTCTATGCTCTACTCGAGCTTCCTCCTGTCTTTCCTCATCCAAATCTCAGTATAAACCTCTATTTCCTTCTCCCTCATAGGCTTGCCTAGAATCCCCTTAAATGCATCTATACTATTCGCTTCAACCACTCCCTGTGATAGTGAGTTCCAGATTCTCACCACTCTTTGGGTTCTCTCTGAATTCCTCATAGCATTTCTTGGTGACTATCTTATATTGATGGCCTCTAGTTATGCTCTTGTCCACAAGTGGAAACATGCTCTATGTATCCACTCTATCAAAACCTTTCATAATTTTAAAGACCTCTATTAGAGCAACCCCTCAGCCTTCTATTTTCAAGAGAAAAGAGACCCAGCCTGTTCATCCTTTACTGATTTGTATACCCTCGCATTTCTGGTACCATCCTTGTAAATCTTCTCTGCACCCTCTCAATTGCCACTATATTGTTTTTATAATATAGTGATCAGAACTGTACACAGTACTCTAAGTGTGGTCTAACCAAGCTTCGATACAGGTTTAGCATAACTTCCCTACTTTTCAATTCTATACCTCCAGAAATAAACCCTAGTGCTTGGTTTGCTTTTTTTGTGGCCTTGCTAAACTGTGTAGCAACTTTTAGTGATTTGTGTATTTGTACTCTGAGATCCCTACTCCGCCTAGACTCTCACCCTCCAAGTAATAACTGACCTCCCTATTCATCCTACCAAAATGTAATACCTCACATTTATCTGTGTTGAACTTCATTTGCCAATTATATGCCCATTCTGCAAGTTTATTAATGTCCTCCTATAATTTGTTGCAGTCCTCCTCAGTATTGACTATCCCCCCTATTGGTGTCATCCACAAATTTAGAAATTGTGCTTTTGATTCCAAAGTCTAAATCGTTAATATAAATTGCGAACAACAGTGGTTCCAAAACTGAGCCTTGTAGAACACCACTTCTGCCATTGTGAATAGCTACCCTTTACCCCTACTCTCTGCTTTCCATCTTGAAGCCAACTATCTATCCATTCTGCTACTTTTCCCCTGACAGGATCAGTCCAAGTCAGCATGGATTTATGAAGGAGAAATCATGCTTGACAAATCTACTGGAATTTTTTGAGGATGTAACTAGTAGAGTGGACACGGGAGAACCAATGGATGTGGTGTATTTGGACTTATAAAAGGCTATTGACAAGGTCCCACACAAGAGATTGGTGTGCAAAATCAAAGTAATATACTGATGTGGATAGAGAACTGGTTGGCAGACAGGAAACAGAGAGTTGAGATAAACGGTCCTTTTCAGAATGGAAGGCAGTGACTAGTGGAGTGCCACAGGGCTCAGTGCTGGGACCCCAGCTCTTTACAATATACATCAATGATTTGGATGAAGGAATTGAGTGTAATATCTCCAAGTTTGCAGATGACACTAAACTGGGTGGCAGTGTGAGCTGTGAGGGGGACGCTAAGAGGCTGCAGGGTGACTTGGACAGGTTAGGTGAATGGGCAAATGCATGGCAGATGCAGTATAATGTGGATAAATGTGAGGTTATCCACTTTGGGGGCAAAAACGCGAAGACAGGATATTATCTGAATGGTGGCAGATTAGGAAAAGGGGAGGTGCAACGAGACCTGAGTGTCATGGTACATCAGTCATTGAAAGTTGGCATACAGGTACAGCAGGCGGTGAAGAAGGCAAATGGTATGTTGGCCTTCATAGCTAGGGGATTTGAGTACAGGAGCAGGGAGGTCTTACTGCAGTTGTACAGGGCCTTGGTGAGGCCTCACCTGGAATATTATGTTCAGTTTTGGTCTCCTAATCTGAGGAAGGACATTCTTGCTATTGAGAGAGTGCAGCGAAGGTTCACCAGACTGATTCCCAGGATGGCTGGACTGTCATATGAGGAGAGACTGGATCAACTGGGCCTTTATACATTGGAGTTTAGAAGGATGAGAGGGGATCTCATAGAAACATACAAGATTCTGACAGGACGGGACGGGACAGGTTAGATGCGGGTAGATTGTTTCCGATGTTGGGGAAGTCCAGAACCAGGGTCAAAGTCTTAGGATAAGGGGTAGACCATTTAGGACTGAGATAAGGAGAAACTTCTTCACTCAGAGTTGTTATCTGCGGAATTCCCTGCCGCAGAGAGTTGTTGATGCCAGTTCAACAACTGGAGATATTCAAGAGGGAGTTAGATATGGCCCTTATGGCTAAGTGGATCAAGGGGTATGGAGAGAAAGCAGGAAAGGGGTACTGAGGGAATGATCAGCCATGATCTTATTGAATAGTGGTGCAGGCTCGAAGGGCCAAATGGCCTACTCCCGCACCTATTTTCTATGTTTCTATCTTTCTATGTTTCTATGACTCCGCATTCTCTGACCTTGTTCCTCGGTCTATTATGGGGTACCTTATCGAAGGCCTTTTGAAAATCTATATAAATTACATCTACTGCCCTACCATTGTCTATTCTCTCTATTACCTCTTCAAAAAATTCAATAAGTCTGGTCAAGCAAGACTTTCCCTTTTCAAATCCATGCAGACTATTCATTATTATATTTTTGGTTTCTAGATGTTCTTCTATTTTCTCCTTTAATAGGGATTCTATTATTTTTCCTACCACCGATGTTAAGCTGACTGGTCTATAATTCTCTGGACATGTTCTATCCCCCTTCTTAAATATAGGTATTACATTAGCTCTCTGCCAGTCCTCTGGCACTACATCTTTTTCTAATGAATTATTAAATATCTGTAGTAACGCCTCTTCTATCTCTTCCCTAGATTCTTTTAAAATGTGTGGATGCAGTGCATCTGGACCAGGGGTTTTATCCTCCTTGAGTTTGATTGGTTTATTTAATATATCCCCTCTTTTTATGCACTTATCTCATTACTAATCTCATCATCCAATGTCACGTCCACCTGTTCTATCTGCCTGGTAAATACTGAAGCAAAATAATTATTTAATATTTCTGCCATCTCTCAATTGTTACCTGTCATATTATCCTGTCTGTCCCTTAATGGGCCTATTCCCACCTCAACCTTCCTTATTTATATTAATGTGTTTATAAAATATTTTACTATTTTGTTTTATGTTCCTTGATAATTTACTTTCATAGTTTCTCTTTGCCTTCCTAATTATTTTGTTGTATTCTCTCCTAATCTCTTCACATTCTCCCTTATCTTGCACTCCTCTATTGTCTATGTATTTAAAGTATGCCTCTTTCCTTACCTTCAATTGTTCCCTTAAGACGTTATTCATCCATGGAGTCTCATTCATGTTTAGTTTGTTCTTTCCTTTTAGGGTAATATATTGTACCTGCACTCTGTTGAACACGGTTTCAAATGTTTCCCATTGTTGTTCTACATTGTTATTTGCCAATATTGTTGCTCATTTTATTTTCCCAAGTTCTATTCTCAACCCCTCAAAATCAGCTTTTCTCCAATCTATTAACCTGTTTTTTGTCATACTTATGTCCTTCTCAATTATCATCTTAAAACGTATTATACTATGGTCACTATTGCCAAGATGTTCCCCTACTTTTACTTCTCTTATCTGCTCTGCCTCATTCACCATTACTAGATCTAATAGCGAATCTTGGAGGTAATGATGTTCTCATGCGCCTGCTGCCTTGTCCTTCTAGCTGGTATATGTCGTGGGTTTGGAACGTGATGTAGAAAAAGCGTTGGCGAGTTGCTGTAGTGCATCTTGTACATAGTACACACTGCAGCCATGATGTGCCGATGGTGGAAGGAGTGAATGTTTAAAATGGTGGATGGGGTACCAGTCAAGCAGGCTGCTTTGTCCTGGATGATGTTGAGCTTCTTGTGTGTTGTTGGAGTTACACTCATGCAGTCAAATGGAGAGTATTCCATCACTCTCCTGACTTTTGCCTTGTAGATGGTGGAACGGCTTTGGGAGTCAGGAGGTGAGATATTCGCTGCAGAATACCCAGACTCTGACCTGCTCTTGTCGTGATTATGTGCCTGGTCCAGTTAAGTTTCTGATCAATGGTAACCCCCCAGGATGTTAATGGTGGGGGATTCGATGATGGTAAGCCTGTTGAATGTCAAGGGTGGTTAGACTCTCTCTTCTTGGAGATAGTCATTGCCTGGCACTTGTGTGGCGTGAATGATGTTTGCCACTTCTCAGCCCAAACCTGAATATTGTCCAGGCCTTGCTGCATGCGGCATGGACTACTTCATTATCTGAGGTGTTGCAAATGGATCTGAACATTGTAGTAGAGAAAGCATAGGGCAATGTCCATCAGTACTTGGTTAACATTATCTTCTTTTCTCTTGGACATACTAGCACATTAGATACCCGTATTGCCCTGGTAAAAAAAACAACTTAAAAGGAAAAGGAACTTCTAGTAGTAATGAAAAAATGACAACAAACCTTAATAAGGCTGAGTAAAAGTTTGTTTGAAGGTTAAACACATTGATGAAGAGGCAGATTTGAAAGGTACGGGTGGAGTAGTTAGATCAAATGGAGATGTGATGGAAGAAAGCTGACCTCAAAGGACAAGGGCAGCAAGTGCATGGGATCACCTCCAAGTTCCCCTCCAAGAGTATCTTCACCACATGGACTACAGTGGTTCAAATAAGCAGCTTACAACCACCATAATAATAATAATAATAATAATAATAATAAAAACTTTTATTTATATAATGCCTTTAATGTAGTAAAACTTCCAAAGGCACGTCACAACATTGTTACTGACAAACAGATAAATTTGACATCGAGCCACAAAAGAAATTAAGGCAGATGATCAAAAGCTTGTTTAAAGAGGTAGGTTTTAACAAGCATCTTAAATTCTCAAGGGCAATTAGGGATGGGCAATAAATGCTGGCCTTGCCAGTGACACCCACATCATGTGAATGAATAAAACAAAAAACACCTTACCCCAAAAATTCTGATGTTCATGCTACAGCTTATATTAAAATGGAAAACCAACCAATAGTTACCATTGTAGCAGAAGGAAGACAAATTTCAATTTTTTGCGCTGAAAGTCATGTTGTGCGTGCTGGGATTTTTCTTGCAATACACACACTCAAACTTGCATATTGGGAATTGCAGGCATGCTTTATATGTTAATTTAGCTGACAGATAGGTCTGGGGAGAATCAATTTGAAAGGTGATGAGGCTTCCGAGTTAAAAGCTTTATTAAATATATTAATTTTATCAAGAAGTTTTTTCATACACTTTTTATATCTTTATTCAATTATAATTCTCAGTATTAATATTAAAAGTTCTGGCTGAAGTGATTTAGTGGGTTTTTTTCAACTTAATTGGTTCATTTTCTGATTTTTCATTATTGGCAGAATTTCTAAATTGCTCATAATTATGGAGCTCTTTTAGGAACATGAGATTGGAACCAATTAACTACAAGAAATTTGTATAGTGAATGTCTGACACCTGAAATGTGATACCTTTGTGTGACACTGGAAGTCCAACAAAACAACCCGGAAATTAATGAAATCTTAATAGTTTTAGTGAATAAATATCTCTCATACGTATAAATTATATTAGATAAGAAATTATATTAGATAAGGAAGAAAGACTGACAGAATAGTTTTAATAAGCATTACTACAGATTAGTCTGTGGTGAGGGGGATCAGTGGTGTCATAGAACATGTTGCAAGAATGCCACAATGAATAAAACTACCAGCACTATCAAAATAGCTCTGATGGACCAACAGGGCTCTTGATTGATGGTTTCAGTAAACTGGTTCATGTCAGTCACCTCCTGATAGTTGTTGGATGGAAGAGGTGGAATTTGCTGTCCATGGAAGATGGGGAGGGGTTCCAATGAATGTCTTTAAGTCAGGGATATTCCTTATGTGATCACATTGGTCTCATAAAACTATAGTATAACCCACAAGTGTACAACAACAGCAAACACAACATGTGTTTATATAGCACCTTTAATGTAGTAAAATATCCTAAGGTGTTTCACAGGAACGTTATTAAAAAAATGATGCCGAGACACATAAGGAGTTATTAGTGTAGATGTCCAAAAGCTTGGTCAAAGTGTTCGGTTTTAAAGTGAGCCAGACCTACATAACTTCAGTCAGCGACTTCAAATGAATGATGACCCACACCCAGGACTCAAAACCAACGAGCGCAGTGAACAGAATGGCGACTTTCAAAGGCAGAAATGCTGCCCCCAGTCCCGCAAACCTGAGTCCGCCACATGTGGCCAACCGGCTAGCCCCATGCTGGCGCTGTGGAGGAACCACACGGCCCACCAATGCTGATACAAAGACTATACCTGCAAAGGCTGCAACGCGAAAGGTCACCTTCAGAGAATGTGCAGAAAAAGCTTTACTCACCGCGTCGCTGAAGAGTTGGCTGATCACCTGAGCTCCGACACTGATGAAGACGAAGCTGCTCAACCCCTGGAAGAAGAGTATGGAAGTTATACCTGCTCCACAGTGAGTTCCCAGTGGAAGATGGAAGTGGACATCAACGGAGTTCCAGTTTCGATGGAGATCGACACAGGGGCGAGCCAGTCTTTGATGAGCCAGACAACCTTTGATAAACTTTGGATCAATCCCGCCAAACGACCAAAACTATCTCCTGTCCAGGCAAAGCTGCTCACCTACACCAAAGGCAAAATCCCAGTCGTTGGCAGCGTGGACGTCCAGGTCTCCCAGGGCGGCGTGATGAACAAACTCCCCCTGTGGATTGTTGCCGGTGATGGTCCAACGCTGCTGGGAAGAAGTTGGATGAAGCAGGTCCAAGTCGGTCGAAGCAACGATGGCCTCCGGGCCCCAGCGATCGACATCTCACGCAGCCCTGAACTTGGATCCATCGCTTCCCCCAGAAATCCTACCGTCCAGCTCGCCTGCGCGGCAACGATTGCACAACACCGTGGCGAGATCACCCAAACCGAACGTCCAGACCTCACCTTCCGGTCTGTGGCAGGACTCCGAGGGAAGAAGATCGCCGAAAAAGTGGATTCCCGACGTCTGTGGCCGAACCTGAGAAGAAAAAGAACACCACAGCCTACCTCGAGGAGAGCGAGAAGATGGCGGCTGCACCACGAGGCGAAGAATACAGAATCAAAATGGCTGCGTTGGAGGAGCGACACGTGGCACCGAGCGATGAACCGGATTGGAAGGCCCCCTGAATGGAGACCGGTAACCCAAAGAAATTAAAGGGAGAGTTTCACTCTAGGCAAGCGATGCCAAGGACTTTAAAGTTAAAAGTGCAGTAAGCGAATGCAGGTATGCAAATGTAACGTTAAATTGTGATACCGGAGTAACTGATGAAAAAAAGATAATGAATGAATGAATGCTTGTGAAAGTGATGTTAGCAACAAGTTTGTACTGTTAAATGATGATGAAATAAATTTTAACATGACTAATGTAACCCTGTATGGAGATACCGAGATACAAGAAAGTGTTGTAAGTGCTGAAAGTAATAATGTAAACAGAGATAACAGTGTGAAATCGACTATTTGTGATCGGAGCCAATGTGTCATGCATGCAGCAAGTAAACTGTTAAAGGACACTGGGTTCTACAGGTACAATGTAAATGCCAGAGATATCCCCCCGTGGGAGACACCCAGGCTCTGCGGACTACCTGACCATGTAGCCTGGACTTTTGGGACCAAATGTGATGCCCCAGGAAGGGCTCACACACACCCAGTGGGAGCAGACCCACTGCAGGGACAGCAGTCAATGGGCAGCACAGCCACCACCACTGGCAACCTGCCCCAGATCGGCCCTACACCCCCTGGCTACCAGGGCCAGCACCAGGAGCGAGAGGCCAGTACCCTCCAGCTTTCCTGGCGGACCCTAGGATGACCAGACTTCCACCACCAATGGAGGACAAGGAGCCCATACAGTCCTGTGGCCCTGCCCACCACCAAACACAACCATTTACCCACTCTACACAGTATATACACTACCCATTGCACTGGCTCCACCACTGAGCAATCCTCCAACAGTGACACCCACATGGTCTGTGTGTGAGGGGGGAAATGAACGAGGGCAGCCTCAATCACACCTGGCACCCACACAACCCTCACCACAACCTCCCACAGCCCACTACTGATCACCTCCCCAGGTCATAGCAATAAGGACTTGGAAAAGGCTTAGGGGGGAGTGTTGATATGCATGCATACCAATGATGTAATGATGTACTGTAACACTGGACCTAAATGTACCTTCACCCTGTATATACCTTACCGATACACCAGAGGGTGCTGCTGCTGGAGACCTAAGGGTTACCTGTACACTGCAGGTAATCCAGTAGAAAAGGGAGCTCACCTCTTGGTGTCCTCACTCTAGGAGCTGCAATAAAGGACTATAGTCTGTACAGTTCAAGTGCCATACCCCTGCCTCATGGAGTCATTAACAGAGTGCCTACATACACAATAAAACTGAAGTGTCAGCCTAAATTATGCACAAAAGTCTGTAGAGTGTCATAACACTCTGTTGCAGGCTATTAAAGCCCAACTCACCCATCGCACAGTTGCTTTAAGCCCACAATCTCTCACATGGTGTATTGCTGAACAAAACTCTACTATCATGGGAAGTCTAGGTGGCTTCTCCATGTGGAGTGAAGCTTGAAGTGATTGTGACCCTAGGCTATTGTAGAATTTACCAATATTTCGCAAAGATTTCTGGTACCTTTCCCCTGCAGAGGAGAAGAACCTCTTTCTGAACTTTTAAAATGAGTTTAAAGGGGCAGACGAAGCCTGCAGGGGATAAAAGGGGATGCATTCATCGAGACCGCCCCCCCCCCCCCTCCAACCAGTGTTTGGACTTGCAGGAAAGGGAATTCAAAATGGACCTAAATTACAGAAGCCTGAGATCCCCTAAACATCTATGGGAAGGAGCATATCACTTTTAAGATTCTACAACAGTTTGGCTGCGAAAAACAGTTAGCAAATACAGGAAGTGGGGCTAACCTCTGTGAAGCAAATTCATGTATTAAGGATCCCAGACGGTCTGCGGGAACTATGCAACACCAATTCACCCCCTAAGAGATAATCAAATTACCCAATCAAGCACAATGGAAATCATGGGCCAACTAGATGGTCAGGAAACTGGACAATCCTAAAACAATGCAAAAACAGTGATAGCACATTATCGCACCCTAATCGAGTTACTGCTGATTAGCCCACCAAAAACACTGACAAAGGAGACATTTGAAAATTAATGGACAGAACAGTTTAAACAAAGTCCAAGAACTGATTTGGCGCAAAGATAAGGAAGCCTGTTTTAGTATAATTGAAGGCCTGTTCAGGCAGTTAGGTGTGCTTCTAGAGACACTATTAAGTTAGCAATCTCGTTGCATAAGTTCTACACCAGCCTCGAAAAGTGGGACCTGAAACATCGGCGAAAGGAATCACTAAAACCCAGAAGGACAGCACCACGACAGCAAACAGGCTGTCAAAACGCTTATCGGAATGTTGCGGGCCATCGCGACCAACCAAACAGTCAACCGGAACCAACCCGTCAAAACCGAAGAAAAACCGAAGATTTTCCACTCTACAAGCTGGTCCTACGCTACCAAGGGGTACAGACTACAGAACGTGGACAACTAAGGCAAACCCCGGAGTTGGAACTGTCAAAAGGGGATTGGTGAGCATGGCCTCTGAAACCCCAGAGCTATAACTTAGTTAAAGGAATTGGGAGGGGGGAGGCTGGGATAACTTGTGTAAATGTATCTGCATTCTCCTCTTTACCCCATTTAGAGTTTAAGCTGTATTCTTTTCCTCACAGGCTGTAATTTGACATTTTATTCAATGTGTTGAACCCCTCAGTGTGTAATGGTATTCCTATTCTGTGTGTGTTATTAAAGGTGTGCCTTTTACTTCTTTTTAAACACAAAAAAGCCATACCTGCTTCCTACCTTGAAATCGATTGTCTGTCCAAGTCTGTCACAGTTCCTTCATAATTCCAGTGTCTAGAACCAAGGGTGTGGGAGCGATTCGGAACCACTCACATAAGGTCAGAAGGGAAAGCTGACCCCCTGAAAACCACCCCTTACATAATGGCGACCCAGATGGGACACTGGTACACGGGACGTGATAAGAGAGAGACTGGTTTCAGGAAAAGAAGCAAAATGGAAGAGGGGATTTCCTCGTATGTGTTTAAGAGGGTAAATGTGGCTAAGGAGTGGGTACTCGATCTATTATATGCTGAGCATCCAGAAGATGCTGCAGCTCAATGGACCGAGAGCAAGGACCATAAAAAGTCGATAGAGAAGACTGTTTGACTAATTTGCCTTCAGCGACAGATCCGGCTTCTAGATGAGGAGAATGAGAAATTAAAGGGAGTATTGAGGCAGGCAGAAGAGAGGTCCAGTGCAAGGGCCACAGTCGGGGAATGGCTGTGGACAGAGGTGGGGCAGTTAAAGGAAAGTAGAGAGCTCACTAAAGAAAGGCACAAAACCCAACTGGACCTTTTACAGTGTCAGATTATTGAAGCCAAGAATAGCGAACTGGCGTTGCGGGAAGAGAATTCCTGCCTCGCCAAGCAAGTTAAAGAGTACGGGGAGAGGGTGAGAGACATTAAGGTAGCCAGTACCAGGGAATTTGAGGCAGGAGACCACGGCCCCTGCCAGCAGCAGATCCAAAGCTTGAACCTTGCTCTATTCCGGGCTAAAGGTATTGTGTACCTGATAAACCCGGGATTAGCCCAGGAACACCTGGTAGAGCAAGGAGAAACCCCTCAGTCACCGCCTGCAGCTCCCGGGAACGGCCCAGAGCAGCAGGGGTGTCAGCCAGAGTGCGGGGCAGGCAAGGATTGTGAACTACCAACACCGGTAGCCCTGAGTTTTAACTCGGCTTGGCAGCAGGGGTAAGCGGGCGAGCCAATACAAGAAGGGCTGGAACCAGGGCCAATGCACCCGGTCCGGCAGCAGAAGTTTGCCCGTTTGGCAGCAGGACCCGTAGAAAACAACTTCGTAGTCCCCCACGACACCCAAAAACTGAAGGCTATGATAGGCCACCTAAGTAAGCTCACCCAACAGGGGGATCCCTCGGTACACTTCCTGGAAGTGGAACACACAGGGGATATTAACGGGTGCAATGATTTGGAGCAGGCTAAGCTGTTGATCTTCTCGCTAGACACCAAGCTGTGCCATTCCCTCTCTGCAGACAGCAGAAAGGGGCGAAACACGTACGCTACGGTTAAGGAGGAGGTTCTAGAGGCCATGGGTATGAACGACGGGAGTCCTTTCTCCTGAGTGGAGAAGACAGTGCAGCTCGATGGGGAGACTCCACAGGCTTTCGCCGACAGGTTGTGGCCGGTCTACGAAAGGGCCTGTAGTGGGGTTCTTGACCGGGCCCACCTGAACCCTAACGAGCTGGCTCACTGGCTCCGCAGCCTGGTGGCAAACAGCTTACCTGGAGTAAAGGCAAAAGCCGAGGTCTGGTTTGATCCAAGAGATCCCAGAACCACTGAGAAGACAGTGGTCAGACAGCTGACCCTGGCTTACCGGAACCGCAGAGAGACAGAGGAGCCCTCCTCTAAAGGGAGGGTCCATGAGATTAAACCCAGCCAAGGCAAGAGAGAGTGGCATCAGGAAGGTGGGAACCCTCCCCACAAAGGGGACGAGTGTTTTGGGTGTGGGAAAAGTGGACACTGGAGGAAGGACTGTAGGAACCCGTGGAAAGAGACTAAGGGAAGGGCCACTCCAGCCCCAGCACATAAGGCCGGAGCAGGAACACGCGAATCATATGAGACACTCGTAGCCACCCTACAGACACTCATAAACGGACAGGGAGCAGTAGCTATCGCAGTAGCCGGTACGGTAAAACCCTCTGCTCCAACCCACCCAGATGCATGACTAGAGCCAATGCAGCCTGTGTACCTGTGTTCCCTGGAGTACGATGCTTGGAAGAGACTGTGTGTTACGATGGAGGTGGAGAAAGTGAAAGAGACCTACTTGCTAGATACTGGTGCTTCCAGCACCCTTTTATATGCAGATAACCCAGCTACCTCACGTCTATCGAACGGGGTCCCGTACAGTCTAGTGGGGTTCACAGGCAATGAGCAAACTGGTTCGTTTTCCATCCCGCTCACCATTCAGTTAGGGACACTCAAAACCAAATGGAAGTGTGTCCTGATGAAATGGGAGCAGGAGGGAAAAGGGATCCTGGGGCCTGATTTTATCATTAGCCACCAGATCCTAGTGGATCTCAGGAACTACTGTCTATGGGGAGCCATAGGGACTGACAGAGAAGGTGAGGTGGCGGTGATCCCAGAAAAAGGGGCCAAGGGAACGTTGTGTACCGTGAAGCCAAAGGAGGGTTACAACTTGGAATTACTGGTCAGAAACACCCCAGTGGAGTACCAGGCATATATACGGGCTGACCTTGCAGCATTCGCCACCCACAAACATGACTGTGGCAGGGTAATGGGGGTGGAAGTTAGTATAGTAGGGGACCCCATGACCCGACCACAAAATCAATATAACTTCCCCAGGGAGGCAGAGGCAGACCTGACAACGGCGCTGGGATCACTGGCAGAGCAAGGGGTGTTAAGACCGATAGCTACCCATGTGAACTCTTCACTATGGCCGGTTAAGAAACCGGACAACTCATGGAGGGCTACCGTGGACTATCGAGTACTAAATAAGAATATCCCTGCCTGTGCACCCACTGTAGCAGCTGTAGCAGACCTCATAGGGAGTATTCCAGCATCTGCGACCACTTTCACGGTGCTGGATATTTCAAATGGGTTCTGGTCCATTCCTTTAAAACGGGAGGACCAGTACAAGTTCGCCTTTACCTTCAAGGGCCAACAATACACGTGGAACTGTCTTCCCCAAGGCTTCCACAACAGCCCCAGCAATTTTCACCAATGCATGGCGAACTGTTTAAAGGGCTTTAGCAGACCCCAGCAGTTGGTGCAGTATGTGGATAACCTGCTCCTGTTTACCGATCAGGGGGAGGGACACAGCACACTGCTGACTGAGCTGCTGGAGCTGCTAAAAGAAGAAGGGTTTAAAGTAAACCCCAAGAAGGCACAGATCAGCCAGAAGGAAGTCAAATTCCTGGGGCTGACTGTGCGCGCTGGGGAAAGGGCCATAGACAGGGCTAGAAGGGAGGCAGTACAGGAGTTACCAGCCCCCAACACAGTGACAGGGGTAAGGTCCTTTCTAGGACTCACCGGGTACTGCAGAGACTTTATTGAGGATTATGCAGCCACCGCAGCCCCTCTGCTCAGGCTCCTACACAAGGGTGTAGAGTGGGAGTGGGATGAGGATTGCGAGGCAGCATTTAATCAGCTCAAGAAGGACTTGCAGACCGCGCCAGCCTTAGGAGCGATAGATGTAGGAAAGGAGTTTTTCCTGGAGGTGGCAGCTAGTGGGGACAGTTTGAGCTCAGTGCTGCTTCAAGAGCGGCACGGCCAGCTGAGACCGGTGGTTTACTCCTCCAGGATCCTCACAGATGTGGAGAAGGGGTACTCCAACTGTGAGAGACACCTCCTAGCCATACATTGGGCAGTGAAAAGATCCTTGATCTTCATGGGAGGGTCTCCTCTAACACTCCTAACCCACCACACACCTACTCAGATGCTCCTAGATGGACCTCAGAGTAGAAGGCCCCCGCGAGCCAAGACTCGCAGCCAACCTAATCTACCCAGGGAAAGCCCATCGAAGGGGTATGGGAGGTGAACATTGGCCTTCGGGCTGGGTTACACCATACAGGCCGGACATCTACATGGATGGGTCCAGCATGGTATCTGCTGGTGAGCGACTCACCGGGTGCGGTGTCTATGACCCAAAGGCAGGTATTGCCCTGGCAATCAAGCTCCCCAGCACCATGAGCGCCCAGCATGCTGAACTGTCCGCCGTAATGTACGTGGTGACCCACCCCGAGGAATTCCCTACCCCGTACACGATTTGCTCGAACAGTATGTTCACCTGGCTATCTGGTCCCGTCGCGGATACACGTCCGCTGACGGGAGACCCCTGGCAATCAAGCCCCTGCTGGAGAAAATCATGACAGCGGTGGGGGAAGAAGGAAAGGTCTACATACATAAGGTGAAGGTCCATTCAAAAACCGAACCCCGTGCAGAGGGAAACCAACAGGCTGACAAACTGGCCAAAGAAGGTGCCCACACGGGAAAGTTCTGGGACCCCTATGACACCGGTCGCATAGCAGCGGTCAAGAATAAGAACAGGGCAGCAGAGAGTACAGGGATAGCTTTGGCCCCGGACTTAAAAACAGTTCAGGTACAGGACCCGGTCCTGAAAGCTGTCCTGAATGCGTTAGCTGGAGGAGAGAGAGTAGAAGGCCCGTACGGCACAGCAGCCATTACCGTTAAGGAAGGCATGCTGTTTAAAGAGGGACAATGGGTCGTGCCACAGCAGCACCAGAGGGAATTCCTAAAACTGGCCCATGAGGGTCCAGGAGCGGGACACCCCGGGCCTGAGACCACCTGGCAACGGGTGGAACAGGCAGGATGGTGGCCGGGACTCAGGGAGGACGTCCGCGAGTTCTGTGCGAACTGCCTGGTGTGTGCTGCGAACAACCCTGACCCCCGGAAAAGGAAGGTGTCCCTAGGACACGTCAGGAGGGTAGAGGGACCATGGCAGTCAATCCAAATTGACTACATCGGGCCCCTACCCACCGCCCAGGGAGGCCACAAATACTGCCTAGTCCTGGTGGACGTGTTCTCAAAATGTGTTGAAGCCTTCCCCTGCCGAACAGCCACGGCACTAAGGACAGCTAAGATTCTAGTGAGGGAAGTGTTCTCCCGGTGGGGACTCCCACAGTATGTGGAGTCGGACCAGGGGAGCCATTTCACCGGGCAGATAATGCAGGCAACCCTTAAGGTGCTCGGCATTGAGGGGAAATGGCACGTTGCCCACAATCCACAGTCATCGGGTATTGTGGAGCGTTTAAACCGCACCATTAAAGAAAGGCTGCGGAAGGAAACGGGAGACTCACCCCAAAAGTGGGTGAAGGTCTTACCATTGGTCCTAATGGGGATCTGAGCCAGCCAGTCAAAGAGCACGGGGTATTCCCCATACGAGCTCATGACTGGCCGGATCATGCGGACCCCCACCCATGTCCTAGCCTTGGTGCTCACAGAAGATCAGCTCAGAGAGGTGAACCGGAACCGGTTTGTCTGGAACCTGTTTGTACACCTCAGACAGATTCACTGGCAGGCTGCTAGTAACATGGGCAGACAGCAACCGATTGCTGCTAGAACCCAGCAAACACCACGAATGGGGGGTAGGGATTTTTGAAGCATTATATATGGGGCCATACAGCATTGTGGACAAGGCAAGCCCGATGGTCTATGCCATAAAGCTGCCCCGCCGTACTAAGTGGTTCCACATCAACCAGTGCAAGCTGTACAACCCAGGGTCAGCCAAGCACAGAGGGCAGCCGGGAGGGGTGAACCATCCTCAGGACGGGGACCCTCCGTTGGCCACCCCCGACGGTGGAGGGCCCACAGGGAATGTGGCAGGCTCAGAAACTGTGCCCATAGGGGTAGTGAATTGCACTACTGGAGGGGCTATCCCACCCATCGTTTGGGATTCGGACACATCCCCAGTAACCGAAGCCCTGAAAAGGACCCTCCGTACACCACGGTCAAAGATACCCATGGTCACTGGCATCTGAGCCTCAGTGATTCTACCCTAGGAGAAGGGCAGCCTGACAGGGAAGGCCAAAGGTCAGAAGTACAGAGGCCGCTCAGAGTAGGGACCCCCAGCCAGCCGCCTCCAGCGGTGAGGGTCTCACAGAAGCAATAACAACGAGCTGTCCCAGAGACAAGGGTCTCCAGCTCACCGGCTGCGGGGAATCCCTAGCATCTAGGTGGCTATCAGGCTGCACAAGGCATGGGCCTGATAGGGATTAACCTGGCCACCCGGAGACGGGTGGCGGTTCTACATTGCTCTAATTTTTAGTTTAAGGCAGCTGACTGCACCATCTTACATTTTAAGGTTTAGTTTAGAATTGAGGTTAATGTTGCAGTAATGTTTAGGTGATTGTTTTGACTTTTGTCTTGTGTGTCAGCCAGCCTGAGAGCAGTTCTCAAGGGCATGATCCAGACGTTACCGGGTGATGGACAAACCTCAGGAGACCAATTGATGTTGTTTAATTTTAATCTATGTTTTTCCTTCTGTAATGTGGTTGTACATTGTCTACCTGCTGGTGAATATAATGTAATAGAAATGAAATGTAACTGTGCTGAAATACAATTGTAGTGATGGAACCCCCTCCAAGCTGGGAGGATGTAAATGTAAAATGTTTGTAGCTGTAAACGGAAAAGCGTGTATCTATGGTGATGTTGTATAAGTGTAGTGCTTATTTTGAGGTATTAGTTTAGTTAATTTACGGGGAAGGTTATCTCTTGGGAGTCAGGAACTTTGCTCACCTGGAAGATGATACCATAAGTGATATGGTATCACAGTGCGGAGTGTAGAATTTACCAATATTTCGCAAAGATTCCTGGTACCTTTCCCTTGTAGAGGAGAAGAACCCCTTTCTGGACTTTTAAAATGAGTTTAAAGGGGCAGACGAAGCCTGCAGGGGATAAAAGGGGATGCATTCATGGAGACCCCCTCCCCCCAAGTGTTTGGACTTGCAGGAAAGGGAATTCAAAATGGACCTAAATTACAGAAGCCTGAGATCCCCTAAACATCGATGGGAAGGAGCATATCACTTTTAAGATTCTACAACATTTTGGCTGCGAAAAAGAGTTACCGAATACAGGAGGTGGGGTTAACCTCTGTGAAGCAAATTCATGTATTAAGGATCCCAGACGGTCTGGGGAAACTATACAACACCAATTCACCCCCGAAGAGATAATCAAATTACCCAATCAAGCACAATGGAAATCATCTGCCCAACTAGATGGTCAGGAAACTGGACAATCCTAAAACAATACAAAACCAGTGATAGCACGTTATCACACCCTCATCGAGTTACTGCTGGCATGCCACCAAAAACACTGACAAAGGAGACAAATCTGGCCACTCCCGAAAAATCTTCTGGTGAGTTAAGAAAACCAGCGCACCTTCACAAATCTGCGCTGAAAGACACCATTGTTTTTAAATCGAAGATTTTGGAGGGAGTCAAGAACACTGTCAAAATCAATCATAAAGTTCAACCTTTGTTTTACCTGTCAACATATCAGTGTAAATTTGTTGGACTTCAGAAGTTCTCTCATTATTTAACTCGCTCGCACGCCACCACCGAAGGTCTTGAAGCAGGGCTGGAGGGTCATAGGTTTGGCCGTCGGAATCGGCCCCGCACCCGGACACAGGGGCTCGTGGCTCAGCTACAAAACAAACCGTGGGGGCTGGAGGGGAGGAGAGAGAGAGAGCGAGGTGCAAATCGGAAGGCTTGGAGCCCGGGGAGGGGAAGCGAGAGAGAGAAATCACAAGACTCCAATTAGTAAAGGGCGGGGGGGGGCTTGCGGGGGGGAGAGAGGAGAAATCACAAGATCTTGGTTGTGGTCCATCCATACAGACCTGGAGAGATACAACTGCGAACTTGTGCTGCCTGCTTTCCTGCCATTTTGAGCTTCTTTCAAAGGTTAAATTTAAGTATGGGGGCAATACTGACAATGCCATACCTTGTGTGAGCCTTCTGCATCATGGTACTACGTAGGAGACAATTGATTCAACTTCATTGCATCAGGAACATCAGAGTCCATCGGGTGCTGGGCAGGAGGCCTTACCCACCTCGGGTCTATCCTCCACTTGAGTGATGCAGACTGTGTCAGAAGGTTACATTTCTGCAACGAAGTTGTAAGTGAGATCTGTGAGTTGGTCAAAGCAGACCTGCAACCTAGAAGCATCAGGAGGACTGCTTTGTCAATTGAAGTGAAGGTTACAGCTTCACTTTCATTCTATGTCTCTAGATTGTTTCAATCTACAACTGGGGATGTGTGCACCATCTCTCAACATGCAACACATGTCTGCATTCGCCAGGTCACGGCTGCACGGTACACGCATAGGAATGACTTCATAAAATTCCCCATGAACGCCCAAGCAATCCATGACAGGGCTGTGGGCTTCTCCAGGATTGCTGGCTTCCCAAAGGTATAGGGCTGCATTGATTGTACCCACATCACATTGCGAGCACCTTTGGAGGATTCCGAGATGTACAGGAACAGAAAAGGCTTCCACTCCATTAATGCACAGCTCGTGTGTGACGACATGCATCATATCATGTCAGTCGATTCAAAGATACCCTGGGAGCACCCATGATGCATTTATCCTATGCAACAGTGTTATATCTGCCATGTTTCAGCAGCAGCAACCAGAAGGGAAGAACTGGCTACTGGGAGACAAAGGGTACGCCCTCGCCACCTGGCTTATGACGCCCCTATACGTAACCCGGACGGAAGCTGACCATCAATACAACATGTCACACATTGCGATGTGCAGCATCATTGAGAGGACCATTGGCATATTGAAACAGCGTTTCCGATGCCTGGACCATTCCGGAGGCTACTTGCTGTTCTCCCCTGAGATTGTCAGTCAGTTCACTGTTGTGTGCTGCATGCTGCATAACTTAGCCATCATAAGGCAGCAGTACCTGGTAGTGGGGGACCCACCTGCGGTGAGAGTAGCTGATGATAATGATGTGGAAGGTGATGAGCAGGAGGAGGAGGAGAAGGACAATGAGGATGAGGAAGCCATGCAAGTGCCTGAGGCCAGAGCACGACGGCGGAGGAGGGCGATCCATCATGCCCCTTTAACGATTGCTCGAGCCTTGTACCAGCAGTTCATCTGTGAACACTTTACTGAATTCTGAGGGCTCAGCAACAACTATTCAACATGGACATGTTTACTGTTTGGAGCTGTTCCATAATATTGTGTAGTGTTAATGGAACATGATTCAGTTTTAATGTAAAATATATTTTATTCAAAAGTTTACAATGTACTTAACTTTACTGTAATAAAATTATTCTTGTATCAAACTTTACTTTAATATCACTCTTTAAGATCACTTATAAACTTGTAAATTTACATATCTTCCAAAAAACTTTTAATTTGAGAAAAGTTACAACAGTAATAATAATAACAGCAGCAGCAAAGAAAGGCTGCCCCCATCTCTCCTCCCCCTTATTCGAAGACCGCCCGCTGCGCTTGGTCTTGGAAGCTCCACCACCCCTGCCCGCAGGCGGTGGCGTAGTATTTCTGGACTTGATACCAAGCTGATTCTTTCTAACATCTCGGGCACTGTGCACCTTTTGAGGGTGGGGGGCATCGGCGTCAGGCAGCAAGTTGGAGGGCCCAAGCGGCAAGTTGGAGGGCCCGGCTATGGGCTCTTCAGAGGCTGTTGTTGGGATTGGTTTGGGAGTGATAGTTGATTCTGTCAATGGGCGCAAGGTCTGGCTGTGTTCCCTTATAGCAGCAGCTAACTCCAACATGCCGTCCCTCATGCGCCCTGACAGTGTCTCAACGACCTGCAACATTCCCTCCCTCATGGTCAGTGACGTGGTTTGCACTACCTCTGACATTCCCTCCCTCATGGCCACTATTCCCTCACTGATGGTCCCGGATATCGTTCCCATTTCATTGCTTGTTACTTCTCCCGACAGTCCCGCTACCTCATCACTCACCCCACTGATGGTGTCCAGGAGTGATCGGTCCATACTCCCCACACTCAATGACATCATCTGAACCACATCTGTTAGATCCTGCACCTCAGGAGAGCACGGTCAACCTCTCCTTCCCCTCCTCCCCATGGGTGTGGCTCGCACCCCAACACAGAGAACCGCAACCTGGGATGGTGGGGCCCTGGATGTGCCTCGCTGCACCACACCACTGGGACCCACAACCTCTGAAGGTGGGGCCCTGAAAATGCCTTGCTGCACCCCACCACTGGGACCTGCAACCTCGGAAGGTATGAAACCATGGAAAGTCACATCTACACTCAAACAACTAGTTACGGAAGGGGCTGTCACCTCCATGAGCGGCACCTCCTCCAAAGTCAGTGCAACAGTAGGAGCTTCATCGAGCTCCAGCCCCTCCCCCTCACCCCCATGTTCTTGGTCCGGAGGGTTGGATTGGAAGATGTTCTCCTCTTCGGGCTCATCCTCGTCTGAATTTTCTTCTGCATTGTCAGGGTTGGCCTCAAGTTCTGCAAAAGATAACAGAACAGTCAAATGGTTAGCAGCAGAGGAGGGGCAGGGTGGGTGGCATGAGTAGGCTCACACATCACAGGCCAGTCAGCAGGCTGATTTGATGGGCCACGATGAATTTGCAGGACTTACCCTCTCCCTCGAGTGTGGGCCCAGCTTGTGCAGTACTGATTGTTTTTCTCCAGGCAGGACCCATCAAAGCAGCGACCTGCTCTTCCAAGGGTGTGAGTGGCTGCAGATTTGCCGGGCCTCCTCCTGTTCGAGTTCTTTCCCTTTTATTACGTGCCACCTTCCTCTGCAAAGATGAAAATGCAACTTTCATGAAAGGGTGTCTTTCTGCTGGGTGGGGCATACACAGCTGGTCACATGTACAATTGCAATTCCATTGAATAAATGAAAATATTACTTACACTAACTACTTGATCAAGGTCCTGCTACTTCTTTTTACACTGGCCTCCAGATCTCATGGTGAACACCGTTGTTCAGTAATCTTCTGCAACTTGGTTCCAGCGTTTCTTCATTTCTTTGGGTGGAACTTTTATGTGACCTCTGCTGGTGTCCAGCTCCTGCCATCTGTTCTCAATCACAGTAACTAGTACCTCCACTTCTTCCTGTAAGAAATTCTTGGTCCTTGCAACACGTTGCATCTTGTATTGCTGCAGCTGCGATTTTTCCAATGCTCTCACACAGCACTCCTCACACACACAATTGGCTGTTTAAAAATTAGCCAATTGCCAAATCCGAGCTGTACTGCGCATGCACGTCCATTGGAACGACGTCAAAAACGTAACTTTTTTTTCCACGCATGCGCAGATGCGTCTTTTCTCGGCGTAGACAGCAGGCTCGCGTCCCCCACCCCCCGCCCCGAGGCGACTGCACATGCTGCGCGGCGCCAAATTTGAATTTTACATCGGGGAAACTTTAGCAATATTTCTGGCGCATTTTTGGCCTAGAAAAATGGGCATAACTCTAGCAATACTCCTGAAAACAGGCTTGGGGAAAATTGAGCCCATTATTTTGGAGCAGCCTGTTGATTTGAATTATTTTAACGCGCAAGGTTGATCAGGGTCAGCCAGGATGAATTTGTTAAAGGAAAATTGGGGGAGAAATTCATGTTAGCCAATAAAGTTGTCATGTTACCGGCCACTGAAAGTGGCCACAACGATAAAAAGGCAAAATCCATATGGGGGTTGGAAATTGTTGGTGCAATGGCTACCTTCCATGCAACACGGTCCTGGTGGAAATGAGGCTACGGAGCTCGCAAGGAATTGTGGGTCAATGAAAAGCCCTTTGAATTAAAGGAGCCATGCATTCTGATGTAATACAAATTAAAATCCAGTGAAATAATACCATTTCCTGCCCTTGCTGCCTTTTAAAAAATTATTTAACATTAAAAAAGTCCAAAACGTGAATATTCACCTCAAAGCTGAATTACCTTCCTCACCTCAAGAAATGGGAAAACCTCCTCAGCACTAACACAAACGGCTCAGCAAGCCAGGGAAGGGGCTCCCAGGGTATCGCACGCAGTACTCCAGTCGAGGGTCAACACTTCAAAACAGTCCCTCTACCCACAGGGGCCTGGAGGCCCTCCAGAAAGAACCATGTGGGACCACATCACAGAGGTTGTCACTGCCAGCAGTGTCACCCCCACCACATAGCTGCAGTGCCCAAATAAGCTACCTGCGGGTACCCGGAGGCCCAGGAGTGCGAATCTATGCACCTCTCTGAACAACAGGTAAATTCATAGAGTTTTTGCAGGTTGGAGGCATTCGCCCGCGGGAAGCCTCCGACAGCAATTTCTACCTCTAAATGCTTCCACATTACCCCTGATTACTTGGTTAATGGAAAGGCTCTTGCTGACTCTATTTTGTGCAGAGATTTACCTGTCAGCAGTTTTCAGGTAATTTCTGCAAACTCAGAAGTCACTGTCAGCACCTTGCTAGTCACTATCACAACATTGCGGGATTGGCCCTCTGATCCCCACTTTACCTGCCATCCATTGCATCAGCATGCGCGCTGCTTACGCTGTCTCACCTAGGACCTCAGAATCAGGCTAAGATGAGCCAGGCCAGCAGCAGCAGCTCTAACAGCAGCTACTGCACTACCTTCATCAACCTTCTCTGTTACATCATCAAATAACTAAATCAAGTTAGTTAGACACAATGGCCGGCATCTTTACCTTGGAGTCGGGCTGCATGTGTGCGTGCCGCTTAGTGGGTCGGGACCCGAAGATGTGAACAGCGCATTCTGCAGTGCGAGTTTTACTTAATAGCCCCAATTAAAATAGTCATGCGCATTTCCCGGCCCAATTAAATGGAGTGGGTCTGATGACACCATCGATGACTCATTTCCAGCATGGATATTTAAAGCTGCCTTGCATACATCTCATTTGAAGGTTGATGTCAGAATGCATAAGTTGGTTTGCAGAGGCCTCAATAACGTGATAAAACTGATGAAACTGTGGATCATGGAGACAAGGCAGAGGGCTGCACCAAGATTCAATGATGCCTCCCTTGAAATGCTGGTGCAGGCAGTATGAACAGGCAGGGAGGTCCCTTTCCCTGGCAATCGATGCAAACGACCACCCAAAGACACAAAAAGGCCATGACTGGAGATCGCAGAGGGAGTCAGTAGCAGGGATGTCGTGAGGCGGACCTGGATCCAGCACCGGAAAAGATACAATGATCTAATGAGGTCAGGAAAGGTGAGTGCAATGCCACACTCACCTACAGCCTGATCTGCCTGTCACCACAAGTCTATCACTCAGTCTTCCAAAGCCTACTCCTGCACATCACTCCTCACACCAACCTACCTTGCACATCCAGCCATCTCTCTCTGTCTATGTACCTACTCACATCCCTATCGGACTAACCACTACGGACACTCACCCTCATCCTAATGCAATCACAGCAAGTGACACCACAGAAGGAGACCATTTGGCAATGTCATGCCACTCCCTCATAATCACCTTCTACAGATGTAACCCATCCATTCCTTACACTCTTTCCATCACTCTCACTCAAAGTTCTCTTCTTTCCCTCCTTGCAAGCAAGGGAGAGGCAGAGAACCGGAGGTGGCTCTCCAGTCTTCCATCAATTGATTCCAGCAGAGGAGGAGGCCCTGGAGATCTCTGGAGTTGCGGAACTGCTGGCAGCAGGATACGGAGAGAGGGGGACATCCCAGCAGCCTGGAGACAGAATTACATATCATACAGCCACATGGCATGGCATACATTCATATGGTGACTGATGACAGCAGCCAGTGAAATGTCATCATGTGCATAATGGTAACGTTACCCATTTTTAATATAACATTTTTAAATCATCTCTTTACTCTCCCACAAGTCCATCAAGTGCCCACACCCCCACTGTCCAGCTGGACAACTCCTCAGAGGAAGCTCCAGCATCTGAGGGTGCAGCGTCAGCAGACCCAAACACAGCCAGCACCAGCCCTGATACGCACACTTCGGTGAGTCCTGTGCGAGAGAGCGTAGTGTTGTCACCAGGTAGCTCTTACATCAGAGTTGATCAAGAGCAGATGGTGTTGACAGGGACAGCAGTGGATACTCCTCACAGGAGGGTGCAGCATGCTCCAAGCTCTGCTGAGATGCATGCAGATGCTGAACCTCGGGAGTCATAGAGAAAGAAGTGGATCTTGGAGGTACAGGCTCTGGCAGCTTTTGCAGCCGATATATCTGCAAATGTGCAGAGAATGGAGGTGTCCATCTCCAACATGAGCACCATTATGCTGCAGATGATGCTGACGAAGTGATGCTCCATGGAAAGGATGGCCACCTGCATGGAGCACGATAACATGCCTGCTGTGGACAACAGATCACAGACACTCATGGACCTCATCTCGAGCAGGGATATAAATGTAAGTATGTGTTCATCGCCCCACTGCTGTGCAGCAAGGCGCTCTCCAGCTCCTTGCTAGCAAAGAATTGCAGGTGGCCCATAAGAGGGTGATGCTGAAAGGGCACATGGAAGTGGGGGCTTTTCTCAAAGTGCTCACATTTCTCCCCTGTTGCCTCCCCCTCAGTCAGAGCCCCACACACTGCTTCGGATCCTGATGGCCGAGTCTGCCCCTGCACAGTCGCAGGAGGAGCAGTCTTTGGCGGGGCCCTCACAGGCTCCAAAACCCAGAGGACGTCTAGCAAAGGTATCTAAGCAGTCACAGCAGGGAAGTGAGCAGCGTGCCTCTACCTCTGCTAAAGCTACAGGGTAGAAGCACTCGGATAAGAAAAAAGACACAATCCTAGATGCACAAGGCTATGCACATAGGTGCATGAACAAATATTAGTGATAAATTTCAGTTATATTTATGACACATATAAATTTAATTCTTTACACCACTTTCTTGTCTTGTCCATTTTGCCTGGTGCCTGGGAAGTGGCCTTGTCACTTGAAGTGAATGGTGAGACATTACTTAACTTCAAGCAATGGGAATTTGGGTGAGAGGAATGTCTTGGTCATTGTAGGGCTGCTTTAGGGTGTTGTTGAGCGGTGCTGGAGGCAGTGGGATGGGGGGAACTTAGTACAGCATTTGGCAGCCATATGGGTGCATTGGAGCAAATTAAGTAAATCAGGCCATTATCACATTATCAGGTCACCCTGGGCCTCCCGTGCAGCAGTGTGTGTGGCTGCTGGTGTCATCTCCACCTCAGGTTCCTCCTCCTCATTGTCTTCCATCTGTTCCTCCTCCTCCTCTGAAGAGGTTGTGCACTCTGCACCTTGCTCCTCCTGCAGCTCCAATCCTCACTGCGGCACTATGCTGTGCAGCACGCAGCAAATGACGATAATTCTGGAGACCCTGTCTGGTGAGAACTGAAGGGCTCCTCCAGATCTGTCAAGGCATCTGAAGCGCATCTTCAGCATGCCTATTGCTTGCTCTATGACACATCTGGTGGACATGTGGCTCTCATTATACTACTCCTGAGCCTCAGTACTTGGCCTCCTCAAGGGCGTCATCAGCCATGTCTTCAATGGCGAGCCAGTGTCTCCAAGCAGCCAGCCGGTAAGTCTGTTCAGAGGCACTAAGAGGTGAGGGAGGGTGGACTGGCGCAGCATGAAAGAGTCATGACAGCTGCCAGGGAATCTGGTGCACACATGCATAATGATCTTTTCTTTCAGATTCATACGATCGTTTTCTTGCCAATAGGGGCATTTCCACCTCAAGATGATCAGCCATGGCCTATGCCTCTTCCTATGTTCTTATGTGACTCACACGCAAATACTCACCATAGCAAGTTGCAGCATTCAAAGCAGGACCAGCTTTCTAGCAGTTAATGTTAGATTCTGACTTCGTGACAAGTATTCAATTATTCTGGCTTCATGACAAGTGATGTAGGGGCTGATAAAGAGGAGCAGCAGAAAGATAAGGTTGGAATGGGGACTGACCTGGTGGCTGAGATTTTAATGATATCAATCCATAAATCTATAAGTCTTGGCGAGACAGTTGTGTCCATGCCTATATCCAATGATATGCTTTCACTTCCACCATTTACTTAACTAAAAGCTGTGTCAGCTGTGGCTCAGTGGGTAGTATTCTTGCCTCTGAAGTCAGAAGGTTGTGGATTCAAGTCCCACTCCAGAGACCAGAGCACAAAAAAATTTAGGCTGTGGGAGCACTGCCAGAGGTGCCGTCTTTCAGATGAGACTTTAAACTGAGGCCTTGCCTGCTCTCTCAAGTGGATGTAAAACATCCCATGGAGCTATTTCAAAGAAGTGCAGGGAAGTTACCCCCGGTGTCCTGGCCAATAATTATCCCTCAATCAACATGACAAAAAACAGATTATTTGGTAATTATCACATTGCTGTTTGTGGGAGCTTGCTTGTGCGCAAATTGGCTGGCGCATTTCCCACATTACAACAGTGATGACACTCCAAAAGTATTTTATTGGCTCTAAAGCGCTTTGAGACGTCCGGTGGTCATGAAGGGCACTGTACAAATCCAAGTCTTTCTTCTTCTTTAAAGGTAATGATAACTCTGACAGGACAATGATTTAATTTAAAAATAAATTGCCGGTCCCATGCCAACGATTCACTTGAGAAAAACAATTTGCACCAGCGTCAGTGCTTTTGTTACAAGAGAAAATCCAGCTTTTTGTCAAAAGCAAAAATAATTGTTGTTGTAACCTTGCATTCCCCCTCTTAGACTGTGCAGTTTGTATCCTAGAACACATATAACACCACTAGAACTATGAAATTAATTTAGCATTTCTTTGTGGGCATAAACAGAAAGACCAAGTGTTCAATTTGTAAGCAGTAGGTAATTGTAGTGAAAAAATGCAACATTCAAGCAAATCATGCTGAGAAATATATGTGCACAGGAAGGTAATGTAAAGGTAAATTTGCTGAATTAGCACTGTTTAAAAAGCAACAATTCTCACTATGTAAGCGATGCTGCTGTTAGGACACGCTATATAATTGCCCATGAAATAGCTGTGTCATCAAAACCATTTTCTGAGAGAGATTTTTGAAGAACTGCAGGCTAAAACTTGCAGAAATAGTGAGGGGAAAATTCAAGCGTGTGATAGAAGCTGGTGCTGGAAGCTCATACAAATTTGGGCCTCAGGCCTCAGAGTAATAATAGAGTGGAGCTGAGGTGCTTGTCGTGCCTGCAGAGGCAGCTCGCCTGATGTCGTGGATAAAATTTGGGACTTCCGCTTGGCCGTAAGTCCTGCGATGTGGGTGGTAGTAAATGCAGGAGGAGCGAGCCAGGGCCAGCAGCAGTCGACTGTAATGTCGTGGAACTCGGAGAAGCAATCTTTCCCCACCATTCCTTCAATGCTGTCCAGCAATCCTTTTAAGGACTGCTGGTTAGACCGCAATTGAACTGAAAAAAATTGCCCACCTAATTTTTGATGCATTTTACACACGGGTCCTGAAACAGGTGCAGAAGCTTTTTTGCATCTGTAAGTTGATTCAAAGCTGATTCCATGCAGCCACCAGGAGAGCCTAAAAACAGTGAAGATCAATGTGCCGCCAGCACAGATTAGGGACAGGACCTCATGCCTAGAAATTAGTGCATATTGTGCCCATTTTACACTCAAAAAACTGGGGAAATGCATACCAATTTCTACCCCCAGTGTGTCAACGTCACTTTTGCTGATCTGGCCCATGCCAAGTGCCAGGCTGTCGGATCAGGCCCACCATATAAAATGAATTAGACACCCTTGATCTAGAACCAGTGACGGCAAATTGGGAAGAAGTTTTCAGACCTTAAAAAAGAACAGACGAGGCAAATCTATCCACCAGTACCTTTATACCAACTCAAGCATTTCATAAAGTTTTTCCTAGCAAAATACCACATAATAGGCTTGCCAGCAAAGTTGAAGCCCATGCAATAAAAGGGACAGTGTCAGCATGGATACAAAATTGGCTAAGTGACAAAGTGGTGAACGGTTGCTTTTCAGATTGGAGGAAGGTATACAGTGGTGTTCCCCAGGGGTCGGTTCTAGGACCACAGCAGAATAATGTGGGAAAGTATGAGATTATCCACTTTGGCAGGAAAAATAGAAAAGCAAATTAATATTTAAGTGGAGAGAGCTTACAAAGTGCTGCAGTACAGAGGGACCTGGGGGTCCTTGTGCATGAAACACAAAAGGTTAATATGCAGGTACAGCAACTAATCAACAAGGCAAATTGAATGTTGGCCTTTATTGCAAGAGGGATAGAGTATAAAAGCAGAGAAGTCCTGCTACAACTGTACAGGGTATTGATGAGGCCACACCTAGAGTACCACCCTAAGTGGAAGAAGAGCATCCGGGAGGACGCTGAGCACTGAGAGTCTCATCGCCAAGAGCATGCAGAAAACAGGCGCAGGCAGCGGAAGGAGCGCGTGGCAAACCAGTCCCACCCACCCTTTCCTTCAATGACTGTCTGTCCCACCAGTGACAGAGACTGTAATTCCCATATTGGACTGTTCAGTCACCTAACAACTCACTTTTAGAGTGGAAGCAAATTATCCTCGATTTCGAGGGACTGCCCACCATGTTGACTATTCCCCCTCTTATTCTGCCAATGAGACACTACACAGGGATGGTTAAGGTGAACAAAATAATTTATCAAACATAGTCAAATTTTATAACTTTGTGAACATAATTTGAAAATGTTGAAACTTTAATAAAGTAACATAAATTGTGATCAAACTATGATTATACTACAACAACAACAACATGATAAGAAACATCCCTGCCTCACGATCTTTTAACACTGGCTTCCCCCTCCCTTACCCTTACCCTTGGCCCCCTCCCTCGCCTGCTCCTCTGCTCCTCGCACCCAAAGTGGTACCACGTTAGCTGCAGCAACATTGTCAGAACGCTGCTGTGTTGGGAGGGGAGACAATGGACCTGCTTGTGACATGGAAGGCCCGGCTTGTGACTGGCGAGCCTCTTCATCGGCGTGGGTGTCACACTGGGGAACTCAGAAAGGCTGCTGGCCACACTCTCTGGGACGCAATGTCACTGGTGGAGGCCACCAGCCTCGTTTGGGCAGTGATGGCCTCACAGATTTCGCAGCTCGCACCAACAATCTGCGACCCTACCTCCGTTAGGGTCGCTTTCAGACTGTCAATGCTCGCAGGAATCTGACCCAGGACATCAAGGAGCTGACGACTGACCTGGATGTTCTCCCTGGACAGTCTCACCATGTCCAGTTCTGCGTCTACCTGTCTGTCAGCAGATCGGCTTTGCCGACTCACCCTCCGAAAAGATGGCATGCGGGATTCAGCCCCAGAGCGGCGTTGCTGTATGCTACTAGTCCCAGGAGGCTCAGAGATTTCAAAGCCCGGGAATGTAACATCATCCTTGGATGAGGAATTTGCCAGTGTTAAAAGAGGTGTAGACTGCATCTGCACCCCTCCGCCCCCACCCCGAGTTAGCTGATCGGTTTCGATCAACTCCTCTTTGTCAAATTCCTCCTCCTCCTCCACATGATAGGCTGATGTGTGTAATGACTGTACGCTTGTAATGTTTGTAGCTCCACACTGTGGATGTGGACGTATTGTGTACTGCAAGTGCAGGGTTAATAATAAACAGACCCAGGCAGATTTCCGGAGAATTTTCCGAGAGAGCTGCCTGCCATGTTAGGTGCTGTGTGTGCTTGTGCTCTGTGAATATATCACATTTGGCGATTGAGATGGGATTTTTCAGATGATTTAAAGCTTAAATTTTGTTGGTGAAGGATTCAGCCAGCCGACAGAGAGACTTTGGAAGATTCTGTCTTTGGAAAAAAAGCTACAAATATCCGAGGTAAAATACAGCACACGGTGTGAACAGCTAGAGATTAAAATGGCAGGTGTATTGGGACATTTGGGAGAATATAGACATGACCCGGAACATTTTAAAGCGTATGTGGATCGGCTAGAAATGTATTTCACTGCAAATAATATAATCGAAGTTCCAGACAATGCAATCCAGAACCGGGCTGTGTTGGAACTTAAGAAAGCGATCTTCTTATTGGAGGCGGGTCCGACATGGTACGAAACCCTTGTAAATCTGCTTGTGCCTGACGAGCCAAAGGACACAAGTCATAAAGAGATTTTAACGAAGCTGGAGCAGCACTATAACCCCAAACCATTAGAAATTGCTGAAAGCTATAGTTTCTGGATTCGGAATCATAAGGCTGATGTAAATATCAGTGATTATATCGTTGCATTAAAAAAGCTACCGATGCACTGTAATTTTGGAAACTTTCAAAATCGAGCATTACGGGATCATTTTGTTTGTGGGGTGAAAAATGATGTGATCAGAAGGAAGTTATTGACGACGGATGACTTGACTTTTGAGATTGCTCGTCAGACGATGGGCATGGCCGAACAATATTCCCGAGAATTAAATAATGATTACGGTCGTTAGTCAACCGAGGTAAATCACCTGCAGGTTCAAGGTAAAAGACGGTGGGGGCCCAAAGTCTCAGAAACTGGAAATTCTAACAGAGCGTCGAAGTCGTGCGATAGGTGCCTGGGACAACACATTGCTCAAAGTTGTCCATACGTGAAGGCAGAATGTTTCTTCTGCAGAAAGACTGAGCATCTTGCGAAGGCATGCCGAATGAAAGGTAAACCAGCTTTCAAAGCTATGAGTCCAGCGTTCAAAGCTATGAGTAAAAATCCCAAGAGACTACAAAGCATGGAAGAACAACAACAGGACGAGGAGATTTTAGAGTTACACGTCATCAGGAGCACGAGGTTAACGGACAGTGATTCAGAAAGCATCAAAATCCACATAGATGTTGCGGGATTCAAGCTACCAATGGAAATTGACACGGGTGCCTTCGTGAGTGTCGTACCGGAGTCACTGTACCTCGAAAAATTGTGTGATTTTCAACTGGAAAAATCCAAGATAGAGCTGCAAGGCTACTCGGGAGAGAAAATTCCTGTGGTAGGCCGTATCACCATACCGGTGAAATATAAAGATCAATTTCAGAACTTGCCTCTAATAGTAGTGAAAGGAGACAAGTCTGCCTTACTCGGAAGAAATTGGTTGAGCTCATTGAAGCTGGATTGGAGTAAGATTTTCTGTGCGGAAGCGAGATTTTCATCAACGGATGAGGTTATCAAGCAGTATCCGAAGGTGTTCTGCGAAACGGGCAGTCCGAGCCAAGGCTTCAAGGCAAGTGTCAGGGTACAGAAGGATGCTAGATTGGTCTATTACAAGCCACGTTCCATACCATATGCACTCAAGGAGAAGGTTGGGCAAGTACTCAAAAGACTAGAGACTGAGAACATTATTTGTAAGATAGATCGATGTAATTGGGCTACACCCATTGTTGTTGTACCTAAGTCCGATGCTAAGGTAAGATTGTGTGGTGATTATAAAGTAACCGTAAACCAGGTTCTAGAGGGTAATGTCCACAATGCATTGCCGAATGTAGAAGATTTGTTCACAACACTGACAGGTGGTCAGATCTTCTCAAAACTGGATCTTACGAATGCCTACTTACAGCTTGAACTAGATGAGGAGTCCAAGTCATGTTTGACTATAAATACTCATCTCGGCCAATATCAATTTCATAAGCTACCATTTGGAGTGTCTTCTGCCTCTGCCATATTCCAAGGGGTGATGAACCAGATTTTGCATAGTATTGAAGGGGTAGTATGTTATTTGGATGACATACTAATTTCAGCACCAAATTTGGCAAATTCATAACATATTGAATGAAGTCCTCAAATGGCTAGAGAAGCACAGAGTACGAGTGTCTGCTCGTAAGTGTGAGTTATTTAAAAACTCAGTGGAATACTTAGGGTACAGAGTGGACAAAGATGGTTTACATCCAACCATGGAAAAATTGGATGCAATTAGAAACGCACCCACTCCCAGGAATGTCACTGAACTTGGTTCATTCTTGGGTCTTTTGAACTATTATGGGAAGTTACTACCAAATTTGGCTACAGTATTACATCTACTGAATGAACTTTTGAAAAAACAGGTCCATTGGAAGTGGTTAAAAGAATGCGCTGCAGCATTCAAGGAGCGTAAAAGCAAATTGGTAGAGAGCACCATGTTAGTTCACTATGACATATCTAAGGAGATTAAGCTAGCCTCTCCGCATGGAGTTGGGGCAGTGATCTCTCACGTATTAAGTAGTGGGGAGGAGAGACCAATTGCTTTTGCTTCACGCACTCTCAGTGCCAGTGAGAGTAAATATGCGCAAATTGAAAGGGAAGCTTTGGCATTAATTTTTGGGGTCAAGAAGTTTCACAAATACTTGTATGGTCGTAAGTTTACCATTGTTACGGACCATAAGTCCCGAAAAGCAATCCTCCATCCAAAGTTAGCTGCAGCCCAAATGCAGAGATGGGTTTTGATTCTGTCAGAATATACATATGATATTAAATACAGATGATCAGCTGATCACAGTAATGCTGATGCAATGTCTAGATTACCTTCCCCATCACAAGTTACACCTGATAGAGAAGAAGTGTTTTATTTTACATACATTGATGAACTGCCAGTCACAGCTGAAGAGATTGGTAGAGCAACCAAATGTGACCCAGTGATGTCAAAGGTGTACGAGTATATTGCAAATGGATGGCCAAACCAAGTCACAGACAAAGATACACATCCATTCTTCCTTCGTAGGAATGAATTATCAGTCGATAAAGATTGTATCATGTGGGGTGCAAGAGTGGTTATACCAAATAAATTCAGGTCCAAATTATTAGGAGACTTCCATGACCAGAACCCAGGAATGTGTTTAACCAAGAGTTTTGCATGCAGTTATTTATGGTGGCCATGTCTTGATGAAGATATAGAGTACATCGTGAGTCAGTGTACGACATGTCAATCGGTAAGCAAGCAACCACCACCAGCACCATTATAGCCATGGAAATGGCCTCCCAGGGTGTGGCAAAGGCTACATATTGATTTTGCTGAGTTAGAAGGACAACAATTGTTCATTGTCATTGTTCACAGCCATTCGAAGTGGGTTGAGGTGTTTCCAATGTGGAATATAACAACAAGTAAAACGTTGGACATATTACAAAAATTATGTTCTTCTTTTGGCCTCCCTGAAGAGATTGTTTCGGATAATGGACCACAATTTTGTTCAGAATAATTTGCACAATTCACGTGCAAAAATGGTGTGAAACATACTAAGGTTCCACCATACCATCCTGTTTCGAATGGTGCAGCAGTGCACACTGTACAAATTGTAAAACGTGCTCTCATAAAACAAATGTTAGATCCAAATTGGCTAATTTTTTGATTGCATATCGAAATACTCCTCTTACAACTACTGGTAGAACACCAGCAGAGTTGTTTCTCAAACGGCAGCCACGAACCAGATTCTCGTTGTTAAAGCCAAATTTGGCACAGTCCGTAGAAGAGACACAATTAAGACAGAAAGAGAATCATGATAGAGTAAAAGAGAGAAGTGTGAAATTAAACCAGAAGGTGAGAGTGAACCATCACCATAAATGGTTAAAGTGGTTTCCAGGAAGAGTGGTGAAGATATGTGGTCCTCGCACATATTTGGTAAAGATGTTTGATAATGGACTGGTTAGGTTTGTTCATATTGATCATATTTTACTGACAGACATGGAAGAAGTTGAAGTTGGGAATGACTCAATTATTTCTGACTCATCAGATAGTTTTGATACACCAGTAGCAAATCCTAAATCCAATGTACTGGAAACAAATCCAGGAGAGAATCAGAATGAAAGTCTGAGTCCGAGTCAGGAAAACAAAGAGCCTGAAGTTAGAGTGAGTTCAAATGAAAATCAAGGAAATTCCGTGGAGGAAAACGTTCCTCAGGATGAGCCTCGAATGAGTTTAGATTCAACACCATGTTTGGAAGGTTCTGTTCGAGAGCAAAGGTATCCTCTTCGAAACAGAAAACAAGTGGTAAAGTTAAATTTGTAAATAGGAAAAAAAAATAAGTTTATATCCTGTATTATGTATAAACATGAAGGTTATGTATGATGTTTGTTATGATGACTTCTTCATTAAGGAGGGAGAAGTGTAATGTCTGTAAGCTTGTAATGTTTGTAGCTCCACACTGTGGATGTGGACGTATTGTGTACTGCAAGTGCAGGGTTAATAATAAACAGACCCAGGCAGATTTCCGGACACTTCCGAGAGAGCTGCTTGCCATGTTAGGAGCTGTGTGTGCTGTGTTCTGTGAATATATCACAATGTGGAGGGTTGATCCCAAGGAGTCAGCACCTCTGATTAGTCATCTGGAAGTAGAAAGCAACAGACAAGTGTTTCACAGCAGGGGAGGGGGCAGGGTAACATGAGGAAGGTCACATAGCACAGGCTCATTTGAAGGACCACCTTCAAAGTCCACAGACACTCATCACATTGCCCCAACCCAGCCCAGGGAGTGTGCAGGACTTACCCTCAGGAAGCAAGCGGGGGTCAGTGCCACCAGTGGCAGTTACCCGACCTGAGATCCTGATGAGGCCTGCCACTTGCTCCTCCAGGTTTGTAAGTGGTAAGGTCGGAGGTGGAACGCCACCTGTCCGCAGCTGCTCCCGATGGATGTGGGACTTCTTTGCCTTGCAAAGATTAAAATGGGAATAATTACCAGAGGGTCCATCTGCTCTTGTGGCACACACAGATAGCCACAAAACATTGATACTATACTGTCTGAATGTAATAGAGTCCTCTGTTTAATGACCTTCGAAGTTGAATGCGGTGCATTAGGAGGACATCGAAATGTGGAAACATCTTATCAGATCTCAGAAAGCATTCATAATAATTTGTAAAGATCATTCATGATAGTGTGTCAGATTTATAATTTAAGTAATAAAGGAGTGCATGATTAAAAATTTTACTCACTCTTACGATCCTCGAAAGATTGTTAAACTTTTTCCGGCACTGTGTTGCAGTCCTTATTACTGTATCTGAGGCAGAGACCTCCTCAGCGATCTCCCTCCAGATCTTGTTAAAAATCGCTGGCAGGGGTCTGGATCCACTTCTCCTGTGGAGTTCCTGCCATCTCCTCTCCACAGCCCCCACAAGACCTTCATTTGCCCCCTGTGTGAATTTTCGCGCACGCTGTCTGTTGGCCTCCTCTATCATCATGAAAAATGAATAATAAAATAGCTGATTCAGCCCTAGGTGTTCTGTGCATGCGCACGGTGGCCGCACCCTGCATTAGCGTTTGCGATCGGACAGCAGACCAGAAGCACGGCAACAAAAGAAAATATTTGTGCATGCACAGAACGGCCGATTTTTTTTTTTCCGGTTGGAACTTTCGGCTCCGGCTCATAAATTCTGTCGTGCAATGCCGGATTTAGCGTTAACACCCATCATGCACTTTCATTTGGCGCAAGTTCCGCGGTCTAACGCTAACCTGGCGCTAAAATTTTGATTTTGCCGCGATTAGCGCCCGGAAACGGGTGAAATCGCAAAAAGATGAAAATCCAGCCCAATGTTGACAAATGGAAGATAATGAGACTATGGAAAGGAAACAGTGAGAACATAAACTAAATGGCTGTATGCTACAATGCAGCAGGGGAATTTGGAGATATTGATGAATATCCAACAGTGTAGTATGCAGCAGCAGTGAGGAGAACAACACAGGCCTATAAATAGGACAAATCCCTGCTGGTGATGAATCTGTACATGGCGCTGTTATGCGAAACCTGGAGGACTGTTTGCAATTCTGGTCACTGTATGACAGCAAGAATATCCTGGCACTGGGAGGACTGCAGAATGGGAAACCAAACTTAAGGCAGCTGAGCTATGAGGGGAAGGTGAAGGTTTTTATTATTATAGAAAGTGCTTCAAAGAATTGATAAATTGAACCCTGACAATAAATTCAACATTTCCACAAACTCTAGACCAAGGAACTAGGGCTCACAGTTAGAAGAGAGAATTGTACAGTTAATTTTGATTAAACTACTTTATTCAGAGAGTGATGAATGAGTAGAATGGACCAACCAGGGTAAGGGTGGAAGCTGATATTGTGGAAAAATTGAAGGGAGAATTGGAAAGATATTGGAAGGTGTTGGTAATTTAGAGGTATTTTTGGGGGCACCAGTTTTTAAGGTGATGTTTCAATGAGTTGCCTATGTTAATGCAGCTCTTATACATATTTAGCTAGGGCACTATGCACCAGTCTTGTCAATCCAGAAAATCACACATCCAGTAATCCAATGGGAGGCTGGTGAATTGGATATCTCACCATTTCCTTGGGTGAATCGTGGGATCTTTCCTGTTGGTTGGAAATTGTACCCAAATATTTTTCAGCATTGGGGTTGGTTATTATTCTATGAATGCCACCTCTCTGCTGGACTATTTCAAATAGGTCTTGATAACCAACCAGCATATTATACTAGTCCCAATGAACATGCCAGTCCTGAGCAACATAACAGTCTCAATCAACATACCAGTTCCAATCAATATACTAGTCCCAACCAACATACCAGTTCCAATAAATATACCAGTCGCAATCAACATACCAGTCCCAATCAATATACCAGTCCTGAGCAACATAACATCCCAACCAATATATCAGTCCCAATCAACATACCAGTCCCAATCAATAGACCAGTCTCAATCAATATATCAGTCTCAAGCAGCATACGAACTGGCACAGATCACATTACAAAATAATATAATTTCTAAATTATATTTAAATTCTAAATATAATTTCTAAATAATATAATTTCTAAATGGCACAGGGATGGGTATTATACCATATTTAAAATATATCACAAAATATGCAATGTTGTTCTGAGGTTGCGGTTCAGCCACGCTGTGCTGACGTTGTAGTGTCTGCTGAAATTACAGGACAGATTTTCTGAATTCGCACTCCACCAGTGCATAGTTTGTGAGTCAACAGCACATATCAGGAATTCAGGCACAGAGGTCAGTGATTTTTCATCAAAAAAACCCTTATGGATGAATTACCAAAGTCTGCACCAGTAGCACAAATTCATAAAAAATCTACAACTTTTCTCATGTAGTTCTTTAATGTAGTAAAATGTCCCAAGGCGCTTCACAAGAGCGTTATCAAACAAAATTTGACATGGAGCCACATAAGGAGATATTAGGGCAGATGACCAAAAGCTTGTTCAAAGAGGTAGGTTTTAAGGAGCATCTTAAAGGAGGAAAGGGAGGAAGACAGGCAGAGATTTATGGAGGGAATTCCAGAGCCTAGGGCCTCAGTAGCTGAAGGCACGGCCACCAATGGTGGGGCAATTAAAATTGGGGATGCACAAGAGCCCAGAATTGGAGGAGTGCAGAAATCTTAGAGGATTGTATGCTGGAGGAGGTTAGAGAGATAGGGAGGTGTGAGGCCATGGAGGGATTTGAAAACAAGGATGAGAATTTTTAAATTGACGCGTTGCTTAACAGGGAGTCAATATAGGTCAGTGAGCACGGGGGTGATGGATGAACGGGACTTGGTACAAGTTAGGATACGGGCAGCAGAGTTTTGGATGAGCCGAAGTTGATGGAGGATAGAAGATGGGATGCCAACCAGGAGTGCATTGGAATAGTCAAGTCTAGAGGTAACAATGGCATGGATGAGGGTTTCAGCAGCTGATGAACTGAGACGCGCAGAGTCTGGTGATGTTATGGAAGTGAAAGTAGGCGGTTTAGTGATGGTGCGGATATGTGGCCGGAAGCACATTTCGGAGTCAAATACGTCACCAAGGTTGCAAACAATCTGGTTCAACCTCAGACAATTGCCAAGGATAGAACATAAGAACATAAGAATTAGGAACAGGAGTAGGCCATCTAGCCCCTCGAGCCTGCTCCGCCATTCAACAAGATCATGGATGATCTGGCCGTGGACTCAGCTCCACTTACCCGCCCAATCCCCATAACCCTTAATTCCCTTATTGGTTAAAAATCTATCGATCTGTGACTTGAATACATTCAATGAGCTAGCCTCAACTGCTTCCTTGGGCAGAAAATTCCACAGATTCACAACCCTCTGGGAGAAGAAATTCCTTCTCAACTCGGTTTTAAATTGGCTCCCCCGTATTTTGAGGCTGTGCCCCCTAGTTCTAGTCTCCCTGACCAGTGGAAACAAGCTCTCTGCCTCTATCTTGTCTATCCCTTTCATTATTTTAAATGTTTCTATACGATCACCCCTCATCCTTCTGAACTCCAACGAGTAAAGACGCAGTCTACTCAATCTATCATCATAAGGTAACCCTCTCATCTCCGGAATCAGCCTAGTGAATCGTCTCTGTACCCCCTCCAAAGCTAGTATATCCTTCCTTAAGTAAGGTGACCAAAACTGCACGCAGTACTCCAGGTGCGGCCTCACCAATACCCTATACAGTTGCAGAAGGACCTCCCTGCTTTTGTACTCCATCCCTCTCGCAATGAAGGTCAACATTCCATTCGTCTTCCTGATTACCTGCTGCACCTGCAAACTAACTTTTTGGGATTCATGCACAAGGACCCCCAGGTCCCTCTGCACCGCAGCATGTTGTAATTTCTCCCCATTCAAATAATATTCCCTTTTACTGTTTTTTTTCCCATGGTGGATGACCTCACACTTTTCGACATTGTATTCCATCTGCCAAACCTTAGCCCATTCGCTTAACCTATCGACATCTCTTTGCAGCCTTTCTGTGTCCTCTACACAACCCGCTTTCCCATTAATCTTTGTGTCATCTGCAAATTTTGTTACACTACACTCTGTCCCCTCTTCCAGGTCATCTATGTATATTGTAAACAGTTGTGGTCCCAGCACCGATCCCTGTGGCACACCACTAACCACCGATTTCCAACCCGAAAAGGACCCATTTATCCCGACTCTCTGCTTTCTGTTCGCCAGCCAATTCTCTATCCATGCTAATACATTTCCACTGACTCCGTGTACCTTTATCTTCTGCAGTAACCTTTTGTGTGGCACCTTATCGAATGCCTTTTGAAAATCTAAATACACCACATCCATCGGTACAACTCTATCCACCATGCTTGTTATATCCTCAAAGAATTCCAGTAAATTAATTAAACATGATTTCCCCTTCATGAATCCATGCTGCGTCTGCTTGATTGCACTATTCCTATCTAGATGTCCCGCTATTTCTTCCTTAATGATAGTTTCAAGCATTTTCCCCACTACAGATGTTAAACTAACCGGCCGATAGTTACCCGCCTTTTGTCTGCCCCCTTTTTTAAACAGAGGCGTTACATTAGCTGCTTTCCAATCCGCTGGTACCTCCCCAGAGTCAGAGAATTTTGGTAGATTATAACGAATGCATCTGCTATAATTTCCGCCATCTCTTTTAATACCCTGGGATGCATTTCATCAGGAGCAGGGGACTTGTCTACCTTGAGTCCCATTAGCCTGTCCAGCACTACCCCCCTAGTGATAGTGATTGTCTCAAGGCCCTCCCTTCCCACATTCCTGTGACCAGCAATTTCTGGCATGGTTTCTGTGTCTTCCACTGTGAAGACCGAAGCAAAATAATTCTTTAAGGTCTCAGCCATTTCCACATTTCCCATTATTAAATTCCCCTTCTCATCTTCTAAGGGACCAACATTTACTTTAGTCACTCTTTTCCGTTTTATATATCTGTAAAAGCTTTTACTATCCGTTTTTATGTTTTGCGCAAGTTTACCTTCGTAATCTATCTTTCCTTTCTTTATTGCTTTCTAAATCATTCTTTGCTGTTGTTTAAAATTTTCCCAATCTTCTATTTTCCCACTAACCTTGGCCATCTTATATGCATTGGTTTTTAATTTGATACTCTCCTTTATTTCCTTGGTTATCCACGGCTGGTTATCCCTTCTCTTACCGCCCTTTTTCACTGGAATATATTTTTGTTGAGCACTATGAAAGAGCTCCTTAAAAGTCCTCCACTGTTCCTCAATCGTGCCATCATTTAGTCTGTGTTTCCAGTCTACTTTAGCCAACTCTGCCCTCATGCCACTGTAGTCCCCTTTGTTTAAGCGTAGTACGCTCGTTTGAGACACTACTTCCTCACCTTCAATCTGTATTACAAATTCAACCAAACTGTGATCACTCATTCCGAGAGGATCTTTTACTAGGAGATCGTTTATTATTCCTGTCTCATTACACAGGACCAGATCTAAGATAGCTTGATAGAGTTAATGGCTAAGGAATGGAATTTAAGGTGTCGACCGAATGCAAAGATTAGATTCAGATTAGGAAAAGGGGAGGTGCAACGAGACCTGGGTGTCATGGTACATCAGTCATTGAAGGTTGGCATGCAGGTACAGCAGGCGGTTAAGAAAGCAAATGGCATGTTGGCCTTCATAGCGAGGGGATTTGAGTACAGGGGCAAGGAAGTGTTGCTACAGTTGTACAAGGCCTTGGTGAGGCCACACCTGGAGTATTGTGTATAGTTTTGGTCTCCTAACTTGAGGAAGGACATTCTTGCTATTGAGGGAGTGCAGCGAAGGTTCACCAGACTGATTCCCGGGATGGCGGGACTGACCTATTAAGAACGACTGGATCAACTGGGCTTGTATTCACTGGAGTTCAGAAGAATGAGAGGGGACCTCATAGAAACGTTTAAAATTCTGATGGGTTCAGACAGGTTAGATGCAGGAAGAATGTTCCCAATGTTGGGGAAGTCCAGAACCAGGAGCCACAGTCTAAGGATAAGGGGTAAGCCATTTAGGACCGAGATGAGGAGAAACTTCTTCACCCAGAGAGTGGTGAACCTGTGGAATTCTCTACCACAGAAAGTTGTTGAGGCCAATTCACTAAATATATTCAAAAAGGAGTTAGATGAAGTCCTTACTACTCGGGGAATCAAGGGGTATGGCGAGAAAGCAGGAATGGGGTACTGAAGTTGCATGTTCAGCCATGAACTCATTGAATGGCGGTGCAGGCTAGAAGGGCCGAATGGCCTACTCCTGCACCTATTTTCTATGTTTCTATGTTTCAAAGACTTCGGTCTTCCCAATATTTAGTTGGAGGAAATTTCTGCTATGTCGGACAAGCAGTCTGTCAATTTAAAGACAGTGGAGGGATCGAGAGAGGTGGTGGTGAGGTAGAGCTGGGTGTCGTCAGCGTACATGTGGAACCTGATGTGTTTTCAGATGATATCGCCAAGGGGCAGCATGTCGATGAGAAATAGGAGGGGGCCAAGGATAGATCCTTGAGGGATTCCAGAGGTAATGGTGCAGGAGTGGTAAGTGAAGCCATTGCAGATGATTCTCTGGCTACAATTAGATAGATAAGAATTGAACCAGGCGAGTGCAGTCCCACCCAGCCGGATGACGAAGGAAAGGCATTGGAGGAGGATGGAGTGGTCAACCGTGTAAAAAAGCGGAGACAGGTCGATGAGGTGGGATCAGTTACCATGGGTACAGTAACATAGGATGTAATTTATGACTTTCATAAGAGCCTTACAAGCGAGAGAATAAATGTTTCTTATTTTCCAAGTTGACTCTTACCTCGGTGAGCACAAAAATTTACCAAAATTTGAAAAAATAAAATCAATAAATAAGTAAGTAAATTAGTGCTAAAAAGACAGCGGGTGCAAAATTGGGGTAGTTTGCGCCTCCTGTTAGCATCCCCGGTGGCGTTAACGAGGCGCAAATGATTTTTCTCCTGGGCATGGCGAGAATAGCACCTCCTGCTAAATTGGGCGGGGGTTTTGTGGCGGCACTGACACATAGCGCCCCACTCAGCTGCGCCCGGCAATGGTGACATAATCGTTATGCGCAGCATCCCGTTACTGCCCCAGAAGCTAAATTCACTCTCGCTCCTTGTGTTCCCGCCTGGTGCTGACAACGACAGTCGGGAGTCGGCTGGAGGAACGCTTGTGGAAAATCTTTAGACTGCCAACAATGGTTGGTCCTTACTTTCACATAGGCAGACAGGCGTTTTGACAGATTTCAGCAATTTCCAGTTGAAGGATTGCTCTAGCTGTTAAACATTCAAGACTTTCATTGAGACCAGATTTGAAAGTCCAACATTTATATCATTTCATGTGGACTGTTCTCGCACTTGACCTCCTGCTCTGACGTCACCATCGGAGACAACTTAGGCAGAGAGAAAGGCAGCAAAATGTGGCCAGAGGGAGGAGCAACAACAGGAGACATTACCTTCCCAGGATATACCGGCAGCAGTTTCCTTACACCAATTTCACTGAAGAACAGGGTGTTCGAAGGCTACGCTTCAGCAAGGATGTGGCCATAGAGTTCTGCCACCTCTGGCAACCAGACCTGGAGCCTCAGAGCAGGATAAGGACGGCTCTCTCAGAGGCAGTCAAGGTCACATTGCACTCAATTTCTACACCAATGGATCCTTCCAGTGTGCAACAGGAGAAATCTCCAACATCTCCCAGTTTGCTGTCCATTGCTGCATCTGTGAGGTCACAGATGCGCTGTACAAAAGGAGAGAGGAATACATTTCCTTTTGCTTGACCAGAGAGAAGCAGCTTCAGTGTACACTTGGTTTTGCCAGGATAGCGAGCTTCCCCATGGTACAGAGCGCCATTGACTGTATTCACGTCACTTTGCTGGCACCGCATCACAATCCTGAGGTATTCCGTAACCGCAAAGACTATCACTCATTAAATGTGCAGTTGGTGTGCGACCACACACGCAGAACCCTCACCGTCAATGCCCGCTATCCTGGCAGCAGCTACAATGCATTCATCCTGCACCAGATCCGATGTGCCAGCTCTCATCCAGCCACCACATCAAGCTCGTGGCTCAATACTTGGAGACAAGGGCTAACCACTCTCCAGCTGGCTCCTGATTCCCCTCCACAACCCCAACACTCCTGCCCAGCACTCATATAATGAGAGCCATCAGGAACATCACTGAGCAGACCATTGGAGTGCTCAAGCAACGGTCCCAATGCCTTGACCGCTCGGGAAGAGTCCTCCAGTACTCCCAGTACTCAGCTGAGTGGGTGCCCCTTCTCGTTATCGTCTGCTGCATGCTGCACAACTTGGCCATCATGAGCCATTGCCACCAGGCATAGCTCCACTACCTCAGGAGGAGGAGGAGCAGGAGAAGGAGGAGGAGCAGCAACAGCAGTGACGGAGGAGGCAGCCACTCAATCGCAATTCTGCAAGGGCGGTCCACGACCGCTTCATCAGACTTCAGTTCTAGTGAATTCCAGCCTACCTCCCGGTTGCTCTGCACATCCCTATCAGCACATCAATTTCCCCTTCCATACCCAGCCCCACAACTGAAAAGAGAGACACCAGCTAATATGCAACATTCCACTAAAGATTTATCTCACACCATTTAACACTATCATAAACAACAAATATATTTAAGAATCACCCTTGTGCGACGCCTGTCCGCTCTTAATACTCGGTTTCCCTATTCCTTCCTGTTATGTAATGATGTGTGTATCGTCCTGGTACCTTAAATGTAATGTAAGCACTATGCCACACCACAGAGGGCGCTGTGGTGGGAAACCTGGAAGTACCTAGAACAGGCACTATATAAGGCTGACCACCACACCTGAGAGGCACTCTGGAGCTGAACAATAAAGGATGAAGGTCACAGCAGTTAGATTAACACCAGACTGTGTGGAGTCAGTGATTTGTGTGCTAGATACACCACATTGGTGACTAGGAAGTGGACGAACTCCACGCAACCATGGCTACTCTGGGCTCGCTAAAGGATTTTACTGTGGGCAATGATTGGGAGGCCTTTACGGAAAGGCTAGTGTACTACTTCACAGCAAACGACCTGACGGAGGATACATATGCAATGAGAGAGAAGCGTAAGGCGATATTGCTCTCCAGTTGTGGAGATGAGGTTTACTGTCTCGTCAGGGATTTGCTGGCACCTGGGAGCGCCAGGGACAAGTCATACGAGGAGCTGACTGAACTCATTCGTGACCAGTTGAAACCGAAGGAGAGCATCCTCACGGCCAGATACAAATTTTACCATCACTGCAGACCCGAGGGCCAGGATGTCACCAAATATGCTGCATACCTCAGGAGACTCGCGGCGCCATGTGATTTTGGCGCACACCTTGACGAGGCGTTGCGGTACGTTTTCGTTATGGGGATTGGCCACGAGGAACTTCTTCACAAGCTGTTAGCCACGGAACCCACAGTCACCCTGACAAAGGCCATCGCCATCAGCCGAGCACATATGACCTCGACTTGCAGCACCAAGCAAATAATCCACACAGTCTCGAACCCGGCAGGCACTGTCCACAGGATAGCGGCCACCACGGACCAAAACTGCAGAATGTGGCTCTGCCCGGGGCAGAGAGCACGGACCTCGGGATCCTGGAACTCAGAGTCCGCTGAGGGGGGCCAATCAAGCAGCACCATGCTGGCGTTGTGGAGGAAGCCATGAGGCTCACCGGTGCAGGTTTGCGGAGTACACATGCAATACCTACTACGTTAAAGGTCACCTTCAGCATATGTGTAAAAGAAATCGGACTCACCATGTGGCTGAGGAGATGGGGGATGATCTACTGTTCAGCGAGGAGCAGGTAGAAGAAGATGAGGTGTTTGGACTGCACACGTGCACCGACGATTCGCCCCCAGTGATAAGGGAAGTAAAAATCAACGGAGTCCCTGTGAGTATGGAAGTGGACACGGGCTCGGGTCCGTCGTTGATGAGTCGGAGAACTTTTGATAAACTGTGGATTAACCCAGCTGCACGACCCAAGCTGGTCCCGGTCACGGCGAAGCTGCGTACCTACACCAGGGAACTAATACCTGTTGGCAGAGCGGAGGTGCAGGTATCCCACGGGGACGAGATGCACGGTTTACCTTTGCGGGTCGTTGCAGGCGATGGGCCGACAATCCTCGGCCGGAGGTGGATGGGGACGGTCTGTGGGAGCTGGGAAGATTTCATCACTCAACAGGCTGCTGCTCCCCAGGGTGCTGCCGTGCCCCGGGTCCCCAGAGAGCAGCGCCGACCGAGCTGGAGCTGCAGCCTCAATCCACCCACAGGCAAGCAGAGCTAGCCCCAGCCCTGGACCTCAAGTCACAGAGATCCTGCAGCCTCAGCCCCCACAGGCAAGCAGCCCTGCAGAGAGGGGCCTAGTGGGGGAGGGGTGAGCTGGCTGGGCGCTGCGGGTGGGGTGCGAGGGATCCAGGATGGCCGGCGGATCGGAAGAGCCCCGCCGAGGAAGTAGCCGTCGGGCGGGCCCTGCAGAGGAAGGTGCCGTTGGGCGGGCCCTGTAGAGGAAGGTGCCGTTGGGCGGGCCCTGCAGAGGAAGGTGCCGTTGGGCGGGCCCTGCAGAGGAAGGTGCCGTTGGGCGGGCCCTGTAGAGGAAGGTGCCGTTGGGCGGGCCCTGTAGAGGAAGGTGCCGTTGGGCGGGCCCCGCCGACGAACTGATAGCGTCGGGCAGCGGCAGCAGCTGGAGGTCGGCGGCCACGGCGGCTGCATGGGAGGCCGCTATGGAGGCTGTGGGGGAGGCGGCAAGTGCGGCCGCTGGAGAGGCGGCAAGTCAGGTGGCAGCGAAGGGGAGCGGAGGCTGCGACGGCGGAGGGCATCCGGAGCGGCGGAGAGCAAGATGGCGGCGGCATCGTGTTCAGAGCAGCAGAGCATCAAAGATGGTGGCGCTCAAGGAGAAGCCTCGTGGAATCCTCGTGCATCAAAGATGGCGCCTTGAAAAGGAAATGCACCCACAGGTCTTAAAAGGGCCTTACCACGTGGTGGTCCCCACAAAGGACTTCTGTAAGGCAGAGCGAGTCTAAAATGAGCTATGTTAATGTGAGATGGCGAATTTATAATAAGAATTTTTTTTTAATGCTGAATGGCCACTGTATTTGTGTAAAATAATGGATATGAAGTACAATTAATGATAAGGGCTAACAAGGAAATCAGGGATCCGTTACCAGTCAATAACGAGTTAATGTACCAGATAATATGTACCATACTAACGCACTGTCTATGCCTACCTGCCTTCCGTTGGACAAGTGTGATGTTATGTATTGATGTATGTATCATCATCCTGCATCCTGCTGGGGGGGGACGGTGATGTTATGTAATGATGTGTGTATCGTCCTGGTACCTTAAATGTAATGTAAGCACTATGCCACATCACAGAGGGCAACCTGGAAGTACCTAGAACAGGCACTATATAAGGCTGACCACCACACCTGAGAGGCACTCTGGAGCTGAACAATAAAGGATGAAGGTCACAGCAGTTAGACTTACACCAGACCGTGTGGAGTCAGTGATGTGTGTGCTAGATACACCACACTTCCCAGTGTGTCCCCTGTGGCTGCAGCACGGCTGTGTGTCAGGGCCACAGACTACAGATGGCCTTGCAGGACTACGGCCACGACCAGCTCTGGGTCCGGAAGGCCCGGCTGTAGACTACAGCACCTCAGGCTGGTGGCAGCAGTCTAGGCTGGCTGGATGACAGGCAGCGACAACTGCAATGGGGGAGTGGCAGTGGGATCAGGAATGCTGTCATCCTTAGAGAGGATAGCAGGATCCTGCTCCACTAACCCACTGCCACTCGCCCGGGGCAGCACCTCAGCATCTCCACCAACTGCTGGAGCACAGATTGGTGACCTGCTTCAAAACCATGAGATCCTCGGTCAACTCGGGACTAAAGTCAGATAAATCCCCTGAACCTGATGGCTTGCATCCTAGGGTCTTAAGAGAAGTAGTGGCAGGGACAGAGGATGCATTGGTTGTAATTTACCAAAATTCCCTGGATTCTGGGGAGGTTCCAGCAGATTGGAAAACTGCAAATGTAATGGACCGGTTAGCTTAACACCGGTGGTTAGAAAAATGTTAGAATCCATTATTAAAAGAAACAGTAGCAGAACATTTGGAAAAGCATAATTCGGTCAGGCAGAGTCAGCATGGATTTATGAAGGGGAAGTCATGTTTGACAAATTTGCTGGAATTCTTTGAGGATGTAACGAACAGGGTGGATAAAGGGGAATCAGTGGATGTGGGTGTATTTGGACTTCCAGAAGGCATTTGATAAAGTGCCACATAAAAGGTTACTGCACATGATAAATGTTCATGGGGTTGGGGGTAATATATTAGTATGGATAGAGGATTGGCTAACTAACAGAAAACAGAGAGTCGGGATAAATGATTCATCCTCGGATTGGCAATCAGTAACTAGTGGGGTGCCGCAGAGATCGCTGCTGGGACCCCAACTATTTACAATATATATTAACCACTTCGAAGAAAGGACTGAGTGTAACGTAGCCAAGTTTGCTGACGAAACAAAGATGGGAGAAAAAGCAATGTGTGAGGAGGACACAAAAAATCTTCAAAAGGACATAGACAGGCTAAGTGAGTTGGCAAATATTTGGCAGATGGAGTATAATGTTGGAAAGTGTGAGGTCATGCACTTTGGCAGAAAAAAAATCAAAGAGCAAGTTATTATTTAAATGGAGAAAGATTGCAAAGTGCTGTAGTACAGTGGGACCTGGGGGTGCTTGTGCATGAAACACAAAAGGTTAGTATGCAGGTACAACAAGTGATCAGGAAGGCCAATAGAATCTTGGCCTTTATTGCAAAGGGGATGGAGTATAAAAGAAGGGAAGTCTTGCTACAGTTATACATATTGGTGAGGCCACACCTGGAATACTGCGTGCAGTTTTGGTTTCCATATTTAAGAAAGGATATAGGTTGATTCCGGAGATGAGGGGGTTGACTTATGAGGAAAGGTTGAGGAGGTTGGGCCTATACTCATTGGAATTCAGAAGAATGAGAGATGATCTTATCAAAACGTATAAGATTATGAGGGGGCTTGACCAGGTGGATGTAGAGAGGATGTTTCCACTGATTGGGGAGATTAGAACTCGGGTGCATAATCTTAGATTAAGGGGCCGCCCATTTAAAACTGAGATGACTAGCAATTTCTTCTCTCAAAGGGTTGTAAATCTGTGGAATTCGCTACCTCAGAGAGCTGTGGAAGCTGGGACATTGAATAAATTTAAGACAGAGATAGACAGCTTCTTAACTGATAAGGGACTAAGGGGATATGGGGAGCAGGCAGGGAAGTGGAGCTGATTCCATGATTGGATTAGCCATGATCATATTAAATAGCGGAGCAGTCTCAAGGGGCCGTGTGGCCTTCTCCTGCTCCTATTTCTTATTTTCTTATGTTCTTATGACTGCGGGGGACCCAGTGGTGCAGGCAGCCGTCAGAACTTGCGTGGCATCCAGCTGACATTGCATGACAGCAGTCTGAAACGCGATGCCACCAACTATTGACTGCATGACAGCACTCAGACGTTGCATGGTATTCAGCTGAGACTGCGTGAGAGCAGTCAGTGCTTCAATGCCACCAACCATTGTCAGTATTACAGCACTAAGACACTGCGTTGCTTCCGCCTGTGCTGCAATGGAAGCTGCCACATCAGCCATGACACGCGTCATGAGGTCTGAATCTGCACGGTCTCTCTGGGAGTCCAGCATCGTCTGCAGACTAGAAATGATGGGCTCCACGGTGTGCGCAGAGGTTTGTGCAATGTTGGAGGCGGACTCCTCCATGCTCCTTACCATAGCGGAGAGGCTCGAGGGTACCCTTGCCATTGCACCTATCATGTCAGAGTGCATGGCCATCATCCTTTTTGTGAACGCCTCCCCATCGATGTCCTCATCTGAGTCCTGTGCACCGGAACTCTCACTTGAACTCTCCCACCGGGGAGCTGGCTCTCAAGCTATACTTTCCCCTTGACCTTGCTGCAGCCCGCTAGGCCCCGGTGCATCACCCAGTGCAGACACCTCCTCTGCCACATCCCTCCACATGGCCCTGAAGACCTGTGGCAATGACCACCTTCCAGTTGTTGGGAAGAGCGCAGCCCTCCTTCTCGCAACTGCCTGCACCAATGCCTCCAATGCCACGTCATTACATCGCTATGCCCTTTCCCTTCCAGCTGGATTTGCAGCGGCCAGCCCAGAAACTTCTTCCACTTGCTCTCAGCTCTCCCTCAAATGCAGCACTGAACAGCACTGAAAATGATCAGCTGCAGCTTGATCTAACCTTCCCTTTAAGAGCTGGAATGAGCCAGTGTGAAGGATTGAAGGATGATTGCTGAATACAAGTTACCTGAAATTGGGTAGTGCTCTGCTGTTTGCACCCCTGCAGCGCCCCACTGAGTTCATTAACGCTTCATTTACCACTCCCATCCTTCCTGGGGCACTAAATCCCAATTTAGAAGAAGTTAGGATTCATTTCCGCCTGGTACTAACTTTTCAAAATTTTAAAAGTTAACGCCTCAAATGGCGCACTACTGAATTTTTCCCCCATTGTCTTGTAGAACAGTACACTGGGTAAGCAAACACAATCAGTGATGTCATGATTTCCTCACGTCAAGAAATGTGTCTCCCTCTAATTTTTAAAAACGAATGTTAACATTGAGCACTATTAACCAGGAATACGAAGAAACAGGTTTGTGTTGTATTGGAATCTACAAACCCTCCCTTTAATGGAAAGTGTAGTGTTGTTGTGGATGCCATATACTGTCCCTTAAATGGATCGGGTAATGTTGATGCTACTTACTGTCTCTTTAGTGGACAGCTTTGTGTTGAAGTGGATGCTACATACAGTCATAGAAACATAGAAATTTACAGCGCAGAAGGAGGCCATTTCAGCCCATCGTGTCCGCACCGGCCGACAAAGAGCCACATATGGATAGGTTTGTGTCACTATGGATGCTGTCCCTTTACTGGACAAATTTGTGCTGCTGTGGGAGCTATATAGTACCCACTCAGCCAACATGGTATGATAACAATAGATTTGGAGCAGGATGTCTTAAAATCTGTTTTCCTTGTTCAGTAAGTGACCGCGCCCAAATACTCAATTTTTCTGCAGCATAGTCCCTTTAAGTAACTGTAATTGTGGAGCTAATGCATGAGTTTTCAGCTTTGAGGCTCAAGACATGTATATAAGAAATCTGAAAGATAAAAAGTAGCTAATTAAGTTTTTGCATTTTTTACATTCCAATTCTCATTTCCAGATCAGTAGCCAGAGTAAATCAAATTTCTAGCCCAAGGGTTGAGAAAATCCAGAATAATTACCTGAAATAAGTTTCATACTAAGCTACCCATCAAGCCATCATTTCCCAGACCGTCACTGACCTCATCTCCTCTGGAGATCTTCCCTCCACAGCCACCAACCTCATTGGTCCCCAACCCCGCACAGCCCGCTTCTACCTCCTTCCCAAGATCCACAAACAGGACTGCCCCGGTAGACCCATCGTTAAAGCCTGTTCTTGTCCCATGGAACTTATTTCTTCCTATCTTGACTCTATTTTTTTCTCCCCTTGTCCAGTCTCTTCCCACCTACATCCGCGACTCCTCCGATGCCCTCTGCCACTTTAACAGTTTCCAGTTTCTTGGCCCCAACCGTCTCCTTTTCACTATGGCCATCCAATCCTGCTATACTTCCATCCCCCACCGGGATGGCCTGAGGGCACTCCGCTTCTTCCTCGAACAGAATTCCAACCAGTCCCCATCCACCACCAGCCTCCTCCGCCTGGCTGAAGCAATTCTCACATTGAACAACTTCTCCTTTGACTCCACTCAGTTCCTCCAAATTAAAGGTGTTGCTATGGGAACCCACATGGGTCCTAGCTATGCGTGCCTTTTGTGGGCTATGTGGAGCATTCTTTATTCCAGTCTTCACTCTCACTTCTTTTTCCGGTACATTGATACCTGCATCGGTGCCGTTTCCTGCTCTTGCCCTGAACTAAAAAATTTAATTGACTTTGCATCCAATTTCCACCCTTCCCTCACCTTCACATGGTCCATCTCCGACTCTTCCCTTCCCTTCTTCGACTTCTCTGTTTCCATTTCTGGGGATAGACTATTGACAAACATTCACTCATCATCATCGTAGGCAGTCCCTCGAGTCAAGGATGACTTGCTTCCATGCCAAAAAGTTCACAGGTGTTACGTTGAAGGACCTAATATTCCAGGTCCCGAGCTAAATATTGAATGGTGGAAGACGCGTGTGCGTGGATTTTTTTAACGTGTGGTGGCTGTTGCACACCACACGGGCTTGAAAGAGCTAGGTCTTGGTCCAGTGGCAAGACGACTGGAGGCCAGCTCTGCTGCACGGACCTAGTGCGCACACATATCGCAGTGTGGGCTGGCCCGTGCTGCCCCTGGGCCCTCGCCTCTTCTGGGCACGAACCCACGCCTCTCCTTCGCCCCGATCACGTCCCTCTTCAATCTCTCGATGCTCCTTCGCCCCAACCTCGCCGCTCCTGCTGTTATTGCTCACGCTCCAATCAGCGACCTGGATCTGCGCAGCCCCCGGCCTGTGAGCACCATCGGAACAGGCCGGGGAGTGGAAGGAGCAGTGTGGTGGCCTGGCCCAGCAGTCTGCGAGGCCCCCGGCCTGTGAGCACCATCGAAGCAGGCCGGGGAGCGGAAGGAGCAGCGTGGCAGCATACCACTCCAGGGAGCAGCACGTGCTGGAGCAGGAGAGCAACAGCAAATATTCACTATAAGCCCACTGACTCCCACAGCTACCAGGACTATTTTTCCTCTCAGTCCGCATCCTGTAAGGACTCCATTCCATTCTCCCAGTTTCTCGGTCTCCGTCGCATCTGCTCTGACGATGCCACCTTCCATACTAGTGCCTCTGATATGTCTTCCTTTTTCCTCAACTGAGGATTCCCCTCCGCCCTGGTTAACATGGCCCTCAACTGTGTCCATTCTATTGCCCGCACCTCTGCTCTCACCCCTTTCCCTTCCTCTCAGAACCACGACAGGGTTCCCTTGTCCTCACATTTCACCCCACCAGCCTCTAAGTTCAACGGATCATCCTCCGCCATTTCTGCCACCTCCAGCTTGATCCCACCATCAGTCACATCTTCCCCGCTCAGCATTCCGAAGGGACCGCTCCCTCCGCGACACCCTGGTCCATTCCACAGTGACCCCCAGCACCTCCTCCCCTTTCTATGGCACCTTCTTGTGCAAGTGCAGGAGATGCAACACTTGCCCTTTTCCCACCTCCCTTCCTACTGTCCAGGGCCCCAAACACTCCTTCCAGGTGAAACAACGATTTACTCGTACTTTTTTCAATTTAATATATTGTATTCTTTGCTCACAATGTGATCGCCTCTACATTGGGGAGACCAAACATAGATTGGGTGACCACTTTGGGGAACACCTCCATTCAGTCTGTAAGTGTGACCCTGAGTTTCCGGTCGCCTATCACTTTAATTCTCCGCTCCACTCCTCCTCTGATATCTCTGTCCTCGGACTCCTGCACTGTTCCAATGAAGCTCAACACAAGCTCGAGGAACAGCACCTCATCTTTTGTTTAGGCACTTTACAGCCTTCTGGACTCAACATCGAATTCAACAATTTTAGACCTTAACCACTGCATTTATTCCTTTTTTTCTCTCTCTCTGTTTCCCATGGCAACTGGTAATTATTCTGCCATTCACCTCTTTTTCTAACTTCTGTCATTTCCATCTCAAGTTGACCCATCATCCCTTTTGTCTCTCAAATCTCTCCTGTCTTCCATCCTATCGCAAACCTTCCCCCTTGTTCTTTCCTCCCCTCCCCCTTTCAGTGCTCCTTAAGAATCTGTTCATTTTGAACATTCACTAATTCTGACAAAGGGTCATCGACCTGAAACATTAACTCTGTTTTTCTCTCCACAGAGGCTGTCTGACCCGCTGAGATTTCCAGCATTTTCTGTTTTTATTTCAGATTCCAGTATTTTGCTTTTGTTCATACTTAATAACTGTGTTATTGAAGTTAAATTTTAATACAATATTAATTAAAAATGGTTTGCAAGGGGAGCAAAGCCATAACTTTGTTGGCCACAAAGTCTCAAATAATAAATATCTTATTGGCATAGTGTCACAAAATCCTTCTCCAGTAGATTCATATAGAGCAGGAATTCAGGACATGCTTTATGTCAATAAGGTTTTGTTTGGGACCCATTTATTGGAGTTTATGACCGTTAAGAGCATGTTAAGACCTTTTCATTTGTCCTAATGCCTGTGCAGATTGGAAAGAAATTCACAATGGCACAGTATGCTTGCTGGTGTGAAGTTTGGTGTTAGAGAACATTGTCATGGAAAAGCAGAAGAGATGGATTCTGCAGCTGACCATGCTGTGCTTCACTTTGAGGCATTGCATTCTACATTAAAAAGTGGGCCAAAGCCGCCACATGATTTTATGTACTTTTTTGCTCAGATTGATATACGAAAGGCCAGTCTGTCGTGAGAAACTACTTTATTAGCCAAGGTTCAGGCACTAACATTCTTCAGCTCAAAAAATAAGAGATGCAAGATTTTCTAATGTTTAATGGATTCCCAAATCTCCATTCGATGCTCTATGTTTCAGTGGCGACAGTGAGAAATGCTAATTTGCAAGTAATGAACCTTACAAACTTCTGATGTAGCTAGCAAGCACTTAATGCTGCAAGGTTCACATCACCTGAGAGTTTTGCTCTCAGGTGTGCAATTATAACACAAGAAAGAACTTGCATTTATCATCTCATTACCTCGGGATGTCCCAAAGCACTTCACAGCCAATTACATACTTTGGAAGTGCAGTCACTGTTGTATTTGCAGGAAACGTGGCAGCAAAGTCCCACAAACCAACGTGATTATCTGCATGAACATTTTCGTGTCCTTCTGTGTATGCGCAGGGTCGGGCCTGCACCTTTTTGTGCATGCGCACCCCGTCCCCTTTAACTTTTATTTCCTTTGTCATCCAGGACGCATTAGTTTTGGATGCTCTACCTTTTCTGTTCAAAGGATTATGCCTTGTTTGTACCCGATCTCGCTCTTCATTGAATGCCTTTCATTGCTCCATTACTGCATTACCCTGTAATCGCCTTTTCCAATCTATCTGTGCTCGGTCCCTTCATAAATCACTGATATTAGCTCTTCCCCAGTTGAGCATTTTTACCTTCGATATTTTCTGCTCTTTTTCTATAATTACTCTCAACTGAATTATGTTGTAGTCACTGTAAGCTCGATGATCTCCTACAGTAACACGCTCCACTCGTCCTACTTCATTTTCCAGAACCAGATTAAATGCTTCCTTGTTGGACAAGAGACATATTGATGATAAAGTTCTTCTTATACATATAAGAAATTCCTCTCCTTCCCTACCTTAGCAGTATGTTCTTTCCAGTCTACATTAGGGTAATTAAAGTCTCCTAATATCACTACCTTATTTTCATCACATGCCTTTGAAATTTGCTGAAAAATTTGCCCATCTATCTCCTTCTCGCTGTTTGGAGCTCTATAAAAAAACTCACAGCAATGTAACAGCTCCCCCCACCCCCACTCCTTAACTCAAGCCGAATAGATTCAGTCCTAGAACCATCGAGCATATTTTTTCTATTTAGAACTGTAACATCATCCTTAATCAATACTGCCACTCCCCCTTATCCTTTTCCTTCTCTTTCATTCCTGAATGCTTGGTAACCAGGAATATTAAGGGGGAAAAGTTCCGTTGCGCCCCATTTGGGGGTGGTAACATTGGGAGCAGGGACATTTTGCGGCAGCCGCAGAAATCCCGCCCCGCTTGCTAACTTCGGATTACTGCACCCGAAAGGAGGTGGAGCATAAAATAACATGCTCCACTTCCTTTCTGGGGTGACAGCGGAGCGGATGCAGCCCTACAAACTGAGCCGTGTAGCGCTGTCACATAAGAGGGGCTTTTCCCGTAATTAAAAGGAAGGGCCCAAGCTGAAAACTCTGCAGTTTACAAATTGGCCTCCCTAGACCACCCGAGAGCCGGGCTGACTGATCGCGGCACAGATCCCGCGTTCACATTGCTAACGGGGTGCTCAGCAAAATCATCAGAATAAATTTTTAATGGCCAACACCTCCCCTTTAACTATTTCTCCGTGAGCATCCTATCGCCTGGTTCAAGTCCAATAAAGCCGTTGGTGTGCTGCGCATGGTGATATTGTCATTGCCAGCAGAGAGGGGCACTACTGGATTCCAACGCTGCAAAACTCCCGCGGGGGCTCTAACGGGAGATACAAATGACCCCAATTTCTGGGGCTAAGCACCCATTCCTGGCCTTATTTGAGCCACGTCTCTGTTAATGCAACCATGTCATAATCCCATGTGGCAATTTGTGCCTGCAGCTCACCAAGCTTATTAGTTACACTGCAGACATTGATGTGCAAGCAATTTAACACCTCCTTCATCATTTTTGCTATTTTCCTCAACCTGGTCCCTGCAATTTTGGGGATATTTCACATTTTACTTTTGTTTATATCTCTGTGTTCTCTGATCTCATTGCTGCTCCTCTCTGCTATTTTCTGGTTCCCCTCCCCCAGCCAAATTAATTTAAACCCTCCTCAACAGTACTAGTTAACCTCTCGGTGAGAACATTGGTACATGCTCTGATCAGGTGCCAATCTTATACAGGTGCCCCTTCCCCAAAACCAGTCTCAATGCCCCAAAAATCTGAAACCCTCCCTCCTGCACCACTTTTCCAGCCACGCATTTAACTGCACTATCTTCCTGTTTCTATACTCACTAGCACATGGCACTGGGAGTAACCCTGAGATTATTACCTTTTGAGGTCCGGTTTTTTATATTTTTCCTAGCTCCTGAAACTCTGCCTGAAGGACTAATTTACTTTTTGTATCTATGGTCATTGGTTCCAATATGGACCATAACTTTTGGCTGTTCCCTTTCCCTTCGCAGTATGTACTGCACCTGCTCAGTGATATATGTATGCAATATTATTGTAAAATATCTCATTTTATTCTTATTATGCTATGGACGTTACTTTCAAAAAAATTCCTCAGGTATTAGATGAAGAATAGTGACCAAAAAAAAGTTTGAATAAATCTTTTGAATTCTTCTCAGTTTCTGTTATTTTATTGGTAGATTGTTCTCGCTGCTCAGTTCCAATTTTCTGCAGTTGTGAAATTTGAGTCAATTGACTCCAATAAATTTGCATGTAATCAACTACGATGCCCAGATGTGACATACGAAGTGTGACATGACAGACAGAACTGGCCTCCCCGCCCCCCAGGGGTTGGTACTAGGAGCGCTGCTTTTCTTGACAAAAATTAATGACTTTGGCCCCGGTTTTCATGAGCTGCAAGGCCCATCCATTTGCCGCCCAAAGGACCGCCGATGGCCGCCGAGCGACTGGGCGGTACTTTGCCTGAAAGATTCCTCTAAAAGAGGTGGCAGTACCGCCCAGCGGCCAAATAACAGCTTACGCCGTCAATCTGGGCAGCAGGGGGCGGGACCTCTCAATCTCGGCGGCAAATGAGCTTGCCACCCAAGTGCCGCCGAGGATGGAATCGAGCCCAGGGAAGGTGGAAGACCTGAAAAATAAAAAACATTACCAAAAAAAAACACCGGAACACCTTCAGGGGACCCCATCCAGGCAAGTTGCTGTTTATTTTTTTTTAAGATGTTCACTAAACTTTTCTTACCTACCGTCGGGGTTAGATCAGTTTCCACGCAGCGGTCCTTCCCCCAGCTGGCGCCGACTCCCGCCAACTCCCGCCCGCATCAATCTGGCATCTCGGCAGGCGGGAGGCCACTTACACGACTTGGCCGCCAGAGGATGTCAGTGGCCGGTTACCGGCAGTACTCCCCTCCCGCCCAAGCGGAAAATGGCGGGGAGAGGAAACGGCAGCAAAACTCGGCGGCAGAAGGCTACCAATATTGGGGCTTTAGACTTTGGTACAGGGCACAATTTCAAAATTTGCAGAAAACACAAAACGTGGAAGTACAGTGAACAGTGAGGAGGATAGTGATCGACTTCAAGAAGACATAGACGAGCTGGTGGAATGGGCTGACAGGCGGCAGATGAAATTTAACACAGGAAGTTGCAAAGTGATACATTTTGGTAGGAAGGTGAGGCAATATAAACTAAAAGGTATAATCCTAAAGTGGGTGCAGGAACAGAGAGACCTGGGGGTATATGTACACAAATCGTTGAAGGTAGCAGGGCAGGTTGAGAATGCGTTAAAAAAGCATACGGGATCCTGGGCTTCATACATAGAGGCATAGAGTACAAAAGCAAGGAAGTTATGATGAACCTGTATAAAACACTGGTCTGGCCTCAACTGGAGTACGGTGTCCAATTCTAGGCACCACACTTTAGGAAGGCTGTGAAGCCTTTACAGAGGGTGCAGAAAAGATTTACAAGAATGGTTCCAGGGGTGAGGGACATCAATTACGTGGATAGCCTGGAGAAGCTGAGGTTGTTCTCCTTGGAGCAGAGAAAATTGAGAGGAGATTTGATCGAGGTGTTCAAAATTATGAGGGGTCTGGACAGAGTAGATAGAGAGAAATTGTTCCCATTGACGGAAGGGTCGGGAACCAGAAGACACTGATTTAAGCTGATTGGCAGAAGAACGAAAGGCAACATGAGGAAAAACCTTTTTACGCAGCTTGATTTGGAATTCACTGCCTGAAGGGGTGATAAAGGCAGATTCAATTGTGCCTTTCAAAAGGGAATTGGATAAGTACCTGAAGGAAAATAAATTGCAGGGCTACAGGGAAAGGATGGAGGAGTGGGACTAGCTGAAGTGCTCTTGCAGAGAGACAGCATGGGCTCGACGGGCCGAATGGCCTCCTTCCGTGCTGTAACCATTCTATGATTCTATTCTATGATTCTAAATGTGCACAACTTGTACTATATACATATTAATAAGGGAGAGAGAATACTGGAATTATTGTAGATGTATTCATGTAGCTGTGATGTGATAATTAATGTCACTAACTACGTTGCCTTTCTACTTAATGTAGAGCACAACAATGAATGAAGAATGGGATCAAAATGTTACAGCCCAAGAATATGACTCACTCTATTTAAATGAATCAACTTCATATTTTCACCTTCAGAGCAACATTACGTATCTTCCCTTTTACCAGCAAACATCTTCTGTTGCCACAGTCTTCATTACCTCGTACCTTCTAATCTTCCTGCTCTGCATGCTGGGTAATGGATTGGTTTGTTTTATTGTGGTGAGGGACCGACACATGTGGACAGTCACCAACTTCTTCATCCTTAACCTTGCCATTAGCGACCTCCTTGTTGGAATATTCTGTATGCCTTCCACTCTCGTGGACAATATCCTGACAGGTAAGTGCAGGGATGATGGTTATCTTTTTCAATAAACTAATTATGAGCATCTTTCTGAGAATTCCAGGAAAGAGAGGGTGCATGTGTTATAAGTCAGAACTGTTCACTCCACTATTACTCGGTAAGTGCATCTAAAGTCCAGCTTTGGAAGAAAACTCCACAATTTCTGCTTTAAGTTAAATTTTTACTTTTGGGAGAAAACAAATGGGGGAAAGAGGTTGTAGGAAATGTTTTTTTTAATATTGTAATGTAAGGTACGACTTCCTGTGCTTTGCCCCACAATTATTGCAAGGGAGATGGAGTATAAAAGAAGAGAAATCCTGCTACACTGTACAGGGTATTTGTGAAGCCACACCTGGAATACTGCATACAGTTTTGGTCTCTGTATTTAAGGAAGGATATACTTGCATTGGAGGCTGTTCAGAGAAGGTTCACGAGGTTGATTCCGGAGATGAGGGGGTTGACTTATGAGGATAGGTTGAGTAGGTTGGGCCTATACACATTGGAGTTCAGAAGAATGAGAGGTGATCTTATTGAAACTTAGAAGATAATGAGGGGCTCGACAAGATGGATGCAGAGAGGATACTTCCAATCTTAGGGGAAACTAAAACTAGGGGACATAGTCTTAGAATAAGGGGCCACCCATTTAAAACTGAGATGAGGAGGAATTTCTTCTCTTTGAGGGTTGTAAATCTATGTAATTCTCTGCCCCTGAGAGCTGTGGAGGTTGGGTCATTGAATAAATTTAAAGGGTTATGGGGAGCAGGCAGGGAAGTGGAGCTGAGTCCATGATCAGATCAGTCATGATCTTATTGAATGGCGGAGCAGGCTCAAGGGGCCAAATGGTCTACACCTGCACCTATTTCTTATGTTCTTATGTTCTTAATGGGATAGATCTTGACTCTGTGCGATAGCATAAAATAGGCAATTGAGAACTTTTATTCCTGGTCTATCTTGGTCCTTTTCCATAACTACCCTAAATCTAACTTAATTATGATCACTACCACCAAAATACCCTCCCACTGATACCCCGAACTGTCCCCTCTCTTGTTGGACTTGCAACATACTGGCTAAAAAATTTCTCCTGAATACATTTTAAGAATTCTGCTCTCTCTATGAGCTAGAAATTGATCAGCTTAGCGCGCGTTTCTTGGCAGTATTTCCTTGTTTTGGGCGGTCTTTCATTCGTTGGGAATTTCATCAGGGCCTTACGCTAGTGGTTTCAAAATACCGCTCGGGAGCAGACCGCTGGCATGCAATGCTGGGAAAACTGCTCCTGCTCGAGTTGGGTGGGAGCGATGATCCGTACTACTTCAACAAAAAAACCCAGTCGGAGCAGCCTTTCGATGGATGGTAGGTATGAAACCCTGCAAAAAAAGGTAAGTGAATGTTTTTTTTTTAACTCTTTGGCAGCACTTCAGTTAAAAAGGCTCCTTTTGAATGTTTTCCGATGTTTTATTTAAAAAATATATATTTTTCGTGTTTTCCCCCTTCCCTGGGACGACTCTAGCCTCGGACTTAATTTGACCAGGACCATCGAGAATCCACATTCAACGCCCATTTTTCCCACCGGAATTTTTTTTTCTATTTTTTGATCAATGTTCCGCTGGTGTTAATTGCAGAATCTTAGTGTTTTTTGGGGCATTAAATGGGTGGTGGCAGCCTTTGATCAATTTCTAGCCCTAAATATTTCACATTAATTCTATCCTAGTTAATATTAGGGTAGTTGAAATCCCCTACTATTACTGCCCTATTGTTTTTGCACTTTTCAGAAATTCACCTACATATTTGCTCTTCTCTCTCCCCCTGTCTGTTTGAGGGTCTACAGTACACTCCCATCAGTGTGATTGCCCCTTTCTTGTTCTTCAGTTCAACCCATATGGCCTCATTTGATGATCCTTCTAACATATCATCCCTCCTCACATGTAATTGTTTATTTAATCAATACTGCGACCCATCTCCTTGTTTATCCCCCTCTCTATCTCGTCTGAAAACCCTGTATCCGGGAATGTTGAGCTGCCACTCCTGCCCCTCTTTCAGCCATGTCTCAGTAATAGCTATAATATCGTACTCCCATGAGTCTATCTGTGCTCTCAGTTCATCTGCCTTATTCCCTAGACTCCTTACATTGAAGTATACACTATTTAGTACTGACAAACTCCCTTACCAATTTTCTGCCTTCCATTTACAGCTTTACTTATCTCCTTTCTGGATCTACTCTCAGGTTCCCATCCCCCTGCCAAACTAGTTTAAACCCTCACTAACAGCACTAGCAAACCCACTCCGTGAGGATATTGGTCCTGGCCCTTTTGAGGTGCAACCCGTCCGGCTTGTACAGGTCCCACCTCCCCAGAAATGGTCCCAATACCTCAGGAATCTAAAGCCCTCCCGCCTGCACCATCTCTCGAGCCACGCATTCATCTGCTCTATCCTCCTATTTCTGTACTTACTAGCACATGGCACCGGGGGTAATCTGGAAATTACTACCTTCGAGGTCCTGATTTTTAATCTCTTTCCTAGCTCCCTAAGACCTCATCCCTCTTTCTACCTATGTCATTGGTACCAATATGTAACACGACCTCTGGCTGTTCACCCTGCCCCCTCGGAATTAGATATAATCTGTGTAAGCTGTCCAAAACTGACAATTTTAGCAACTAACTATAGTGTTGTAACTGGTCAAATTCACTGCAATTATCACTTACAGCCGTTGGAATGGGAAAGTCTTCACAGCAAGCTCAAATCCCAGAGGTGTTGGAACTGTGCTCTCAACTAGTCCCCACTCTATAATATGCTGCTCCAAAGCCATGAGTACACCAGTGCAGTCAGTATCAAACTGAAGCTAAATTTAGAAAGGTAAATAGGTGTCCATGACAGAACTGGTAGTATCAGTAAGCTTTCTGAACAAATTTCAGCAATAATTATTTAGGGTACAGCATGTTTCTGGTGGGATGGTTATATAGTGCCTTTCACAATCTCAGGATGTCACAAATTGCTTTACAATCAAAGTACTTTTGAAGTGTATGCACTGTTGTAATGTAGAGAAACACAGCAGCCAGTTTATGCACAGCGAGGTCCAACAAACAACAATGTGATACTGACCAGATCTGGAGAGAGCTCTACCGCTCTTCTTCAAATAGTGATATGTGACATTCACCTGAACGTCACCTTGACTCCTTCCTAGATAAGCCTGCGGCTTCCCTCAGTTTAACATCTCATTCGAAAGACCACCAACAGTGCATTGCTCCTTCAGTACAGCAGTGAAGTGGCAGCCTAAATTATGTGTTGAAGTCTTTGTTCGGGGGCTTTGAACCCAGGCCTTCTGAGTTTGAGGTTCAGTACTGTTCTTGATATACATTAATGACTTGGACTTGTGGGTACAGGGCACAATTTTGAAATTTGAAGATGACACAAAACTTGGAAGTGTAGTAAACAGTGAGGAGGATAGTGATCAACTTCAAAACGACATAAACAGGCTGGTGGAATGGGCAGACACATGTCAGATGAAATTCAATGTAGAGAAGTGGAAGAATGAGGAGAGACCATAAACCCTAAATGGTATAATATTAAAGGGGATGCAAGAACAGAGAGACCTGGGGGTGCTTGTGCACAAATCTTATGATAGTGGCAGGACAAAGCAGCTTACAAAGCATATGGGATTCTGGGCTTTATAAATAGAGGTATAGAGTACAAAAGACTGGAAGTTATGCTAAACCTATGTAAAACACTTGACAGTGGAAAGAGCATGCAGCAAACCACACACCCCTTCCCACCTGTGACAGGGTCTGTGGTTCTCATATTGGACTATTCAGCCACCAAAGAACTCACTTCAGGAGTGGAAGCAAGTCTTCCTCAATTCCGAGGGACTGCCTATGATGATGATGATGATATAAAACACTGGTTCGGCCCCAGCTGGAGTATTGTACCCAATTCTGGACACCACACTTTTGGAGAGACGTAATGGCTTTCGATGGGTGCAGAAGAGATTTCCTAGAATGGTTCCAGGGATGAGGGAATACACTTATGTGGATAGACTGGAGAAGCTGGGGTTGTTCTCCTTGGAGTACAGAAGGCAAAGAGGAGATTTGATAGAGGTGTTTAAAATCATGAAGGGTTCAGATCGAGTAAGTGAAGAGAAACTGTTTCCAGTGGCTGAAGGGTCAGTAACGAGAGGGCACAGATTTACGGTGATTGGCAAAAGAACCAGAGGTGACATGAGCAAAACTATTTTTATACAACGAGTGGTTAGGATTTGGAATGCACTGCCTGATAGGGTGGTGGATACAGATTCAATACTAACCTTCAAAAGGGAATTGGAAAAATACTTGAAGGAAAGAAAATGCCAGGGATATGGCGAAAAAGCAGGGGAAAGGGACAAACTGAGTTGCTCTCAAAGAGCCGGCACAAACTTGATGGACTGGATGGCCTCCTTATGTGTTGTACATTTCTATGATTCTAGGAGAGAATTATTTCTGGATGGTATGAGTACACAGTGATGATGACTCATTCAGAACCAGAGAACTGATGCAGAGATAACCTACTGAGAGTAATAAGAACATAAGAACATAAGAAATAGAAGCAGGAGGAGGCCATAAGGCCCCTCGAGCCTGCTCCGCCATTTAATAAGATCATGGCTAATCTGATCATGGACTCAGCTCCACTTCCCTGCCCGCTCCCCATAACCCTTTATTCCCTTATCACTCAAAAATGTGTCTATCACCACTTTAAATATATTCAATGACCCAGCCTCCACAGCTCTCTGGGGCAGAGAATTCCACAGATTTACAACCCTCTGAGAGAAAAAATTCTTCCTCATCTCAGTTTTAAATGGGCGGCCCCTTATTCTGGGACTATGCCCCCTAGTTTTAGTTTCCCCTATGAGTGGAAATATCCTCTCTGCATACACCTTGTCGAGACCCCTCATTATCTTATATGTTTCGATAAGATCGCCTCTCATTCTTCTGAACTCCAATGTGGATAGGCCCAACCTAATCAACCTACCTTCATAAGTCAATCCCCTCATCTCCAGAATTAACCTAGTGAAACTTCGCTGAACAGCCTCCAATGCAAGTATATCCTTCCTTAACTACGGAGATCAAAACTGTACACAGTTGTAGGTGTGGCCTCAACAATACCCCGTACAGTTGTAGCAGGACTTCTCTGCTTTTATACTCTATCCCCTTTTGCCTTCCTGATCACTTGCTGTATCTGCATACTAACCTTTTGTGTTTCATGCGCAAGGACCCCAGGTCCCTCTGTACTGCAGCACTTTGCAATTTTTCTCCATTTAAATTATAATTTGCTTTTCTATTTTTGTGCCAATGTGGATAACCTCACATTTTCCCACATTATACTAAAGCTGCCAAATTTTTGCCCACTCACTTAGCCTGTCTATATCACTTTGCAGATTTCTTGTGTCTTCCTCACAATTTGCTCTCCCACTCATCTTTATAGCATCAGCAAACTTGGCTACATTACTCTCAGTTCCTTCATCCAAGACATTAATATAGATTGTAAATATTTGAGGCCCCAGCACCGATCCTGTGGCACCCCACTAGTTACTGTTTGCCAACCGGAAAATGTCCCATTTATCCCGACTCTCTATTTTCTGTTAGTTAGCCAATCCTCGATCGATGCTAATATATTACCCCCAATCCTGTGAACTATAATCTTTCGCAGAAACCTTTTATGAGGCACATAGAAACATAGAAACATAGAAAATAGGTGCAGGAGTAGGCCATTTGGCCATTCGAGCCTGCACCACCATTCAATAAGATCATGGCTGATCATTCCTTCAGTACCCCTTTCCTGCTTTCTCTCCATACCCCTTGATCCCTTTAGCCATAAGGGCCATATCTAACTCCCTCTTGAATATATCCAATAAACTGGCATCAAGAACTCTCTGCGGCAGGGAATTCCACAGGTTAACAACTCTCTGAGTGAAGAAATTTCTCCTCATCTCAGTCCTAAATGGTCTGCCCCTTATCCTAAGACTGTGTCCCCTGGTTCTGGACTTCCCCAACATCGGGAACATTCTTCCCGCATCTAACCTGTTCAGTCCCGTCAGAATTTTATATGTTTCTATGAGATCCCCTCTCATCCTTCTAAACTCCAGTGAATAAAGGCCCAGTTGATCCAGTCTCTCCTCATATGACAGTCCAGCTATCCCTGGAATCAGTCTGGTGAACATTCGTTGCACTCCCTCAATAGCAAGAATGTCCTTCCTCAGATTGGGAGACCAAAACTGAACACAATATTCCAGGTGGGGCCTCACCAAGGCCCTGTACAACTGCAGTAAGACTTCCCTGCTCCTATACTCAACTCCTCTTGCTATGAAGGCCAACATACCATTTGCCTTCTTCACCGCCTTCTGTACCTGCATGCCAACTTTCAATGACTGATGAACCATGACACCCAGGTCTCGCTGCACCTCCCCTTTTCCTAATCTGCCACCATTCAGATAATATTCTGCCTTTGTGTTTTTGCCCCCAAAGTGGATAACCTCACATTTATCCACATTATACTGCATCTGCCATGTATTTGCCCACTCGCCTAACCTGTCCAAGTCACCCTGCAGCTTCTTAGCGCCCTCCTCACAGCTGACACCACCACCCAGTTTAGTGTCCTCTGCAAACTTGGAGATATTACACTCAATTCCATCATCTAAATCATTAATATATATTGTAAAGAGCTGGGGTCCCAGCACTGAGCTCTGCGGCACTCCACTAGTCACTGCCTGCTATTCTGAAAAGGACCCGTTTATCCCGACTCTCTGCTTCCTGTCTGCCAACCAGTTCTCTATCCACGTCAGTACCTTGCCCCCAATACCATGTGCTTTCATTTTGCACACCAATCTCTTGTGTGGGACCTTGTCAAAGGCCTTTTGAAAGTCCAAATACACCACATCCACTGGTTCTCTCTTGTCCACTCGACTAGTTACAGCCTCAAAAAATTCGAGAAGATTTGTCAAGCATGATTTCCCTTTCATAAATCCATGCTGACTTGGACCAATACTATCACTGCTTTCCAAATGCGTTGCTATTTCATCCTTAATGATTGATTCCAACATTTTCCCCACTACTGATGTCAGGCTAACCGGTCTATAATTACCCATTTTCTCACTCCCTCCTTTTTTAAAAAGTGGTGTTACATTTGCTACCCTCCAGTCCATAGGAACTGATCCAGAGTCAATAGACTGTTGGAAAATTATCACCAATGCATTCACTATTTCTAGGGCTACTTTCTTAAGTACTCTGGGATGTAGGCTATCAGGCCCTGGGGATTTATCGGCCTTCAATCCCGTCAATTTCCCTAACATAATTTCCCGCCTAATAAGGATATCTGTCAGTTCCTCCTCACTAGACCCTTGGTCCCCTCGTACATCTGGAAGGTTATTTGTGTCTTCCTTTATGAAGACAAAACTGAAGTACTTATTCAATTGGTCTGCCATTTCTTTGTTCCCCATTGTAAATTCACCCGATTCCGACTGCAAGGGACCTACGTTTGTCTTCACTAATCTTTTTCTCTTCACATATCTATAGAAGCTTTTGCAGTCAGTTTTTATGATTCCGGCAAGCTTCCTCTCGTATTCTATTTTCCCCTTCTTAATTAAACTCGTTGTCCTCCTTTGCTGAGTTCTAAATTTCTCCCAGTCCTCAGGTTTGCTGCTTTTTCTAATTAATTTGTATGCCTCTTTCTTGGATTTAACACTATCCTTAATATCCCTTGTTAGCCACGGTTGAGCTACCTTCCCCGTTTTATTTTTACTCCAGACAGGGATGTACAATTGTTGAAGTTCGTCCATATGATCTTGAAAGGTTTGCCATTGCCTATCCACCGTCAACCCTTTAAGTATCATTTGCCAGTGTAATCTAGGCAATTCGCGCCTCATACTGTCAAAGTTACCTTTCCTTAAGTTCAGGACCCTAGTTTCTGAATTAACTTTGTCACTCTCCATCTTAATGAATAATTCTACCATATTATGGTCACTCTTCCTCAAGGGGCCTCGCACAACCAGATTACTGATTAGTCCCTTCTCATTACACATCACCCAGTCTAGAATGGCTAGCTCTCTAGTTGGTTGCTCAACTTATTGGTCTAGAAAACCAGCCCTAATACACTCCAGGAAATCCTCCTTCACCGCATTGCTACCAGTTAAGTTAGCCCAATCAATATGTAGATTAAAGTCGCCCATGATTACTGCTGTACCTTTATTGCACACATCCCTTATTTCTTGTTTGATGTTGTCCCCAACCTCACTACTACTATTTGGTGGCATGTACACAACTCCCACTAGCATTTTCTGCCCTTTGGTATTCCGTAGCTCCACCCATACCGATTCCACATCATCCAAGCTAATGTCCTTCCTTACTTTTGCGTTAATTTCACCTTTAACCAGCAATGCCACCCCGCCTCCTTTTCCTTTCTGTTTATCCTTCCTAAATGCTGAATACCCTTGGATGTTGAGTTCCCAGCCTTGGTCACCCTGGAGCCATGTCTCCGTGATGCCAATCACATCATATCCGTTAACTGCTATCTGCACAGTTAATTCATCCACCTTATTCCGAATACTCCTCACATTGAGGCACAGAGCCTTCAGGCTTGTCTTTTTATCACACTTTGACCCTTTAGAATTTTGCTGTAAAGTCGCCCTTTTTGTTTTTTGCCTTGGCTTTCTCTGCCCTCCACTTTTACTATTCTCCTTTCTATCTATTGCTTCTGTCTCCATTTTATTTCCCTCTGTCTCTCTGCATAGGTTCCCATCCCCCTGCCATATTAGTTTAACTCCTCCTAAATAGCTCTCGCAAAAAACTCCCCCTCGGACATTGGTTCCAGTCCTGCCCAGGTGCAGACCGTTCGGTTTGTACTGGTCCAACCTCCCCCAGGACTGGTTCCAATGCCCCAGGAATTTGAATCCCTCCCTGCTGCACCACTGCTTAAGCCTTATCAAATGCCTTCTGGAAATCAAAATACACCACATTCACTGGTTCCCCCTTATCCACCCTGCTTGTTACATCCTCAAAGAATTCCAGCAAGTGAAAGGTGATCTTATCGAAACGTATAAGATTATGAGGGGGCTTGACAAGGTGGATGCAGAGAAAATGTTTCCACATAGGGGAGACTAGAACTAGAGGGCATAATCTTAGAAACTGAGATGATGAAAAATTTCTTCTCTCAGAAGGTTGTGGATCTGTGGAATTAACTGCCTCAGAGAGCTGTGGAAGCTGGGACATTGAATAAATTTAAAACAGAAATAGACAGTTTCTTAAACGACAAGGGAACAAGGGGTTATGGAGAACGGGCAAGGAAGTGGACCTGAGTCCATCATCGGATCAGCCATGATCGTATTAAATCACGGAGCAGACTCAAGGGGGCGTATGGCGTACTCGTGCTCCTATTTCTTATGTTCTTATGTTCTAGGTGGTGACCTGGATATTTATGAATTGTACAATACTATTGCTAATCTGAGTGCGAAATTTTCTGTTTTCTAAGGGCACTTTTATCATATTGACACCAAACATGGGGCTAGATCCTCCACTTTTTTTGCATGCTTAACACCCACTTAATGCCCATTTTATTGCTGAAATGACGTATAACACCCAGATATCGCTCATTTAGCCACAAAATGGAAACTGACAGGGATTTTTCAGAAACTTATTGCCGAGCGTTACTTTCCCCATGTGCTTAGCGCCAGGAAAAAATAATATCGCATGCCCACTTTTTTGGGACGGAATCATCTGAATGGGTGAAATCAACGCCCATAATATTGCCCAGCGTTAATTCCCACACTGATTTAACGCTGAAATTCAATAATACCGCCCAACCACGTTTTTTTGTTGTAAAGAGCATATTTACCGAAACTAACAGCCATGAGATCGCCCAGCGTCACTTTCACTACCTCGCACACATATCGCCCACAATATCGCTTGCCCCAAAAAATGCCCAGAAAAAGTGAAACTAACCGGAACTAATCACAGCGTTATAGACGCCATGTTCTACATCACATGTCGCATCCTTTAAAAGGCTGCTGTGCTTCAACCTCGGGGGAGTTCGGATGTACTCTGGGGGTCGTTGGAGTTGATGTGAACATCTCAACAAACATGTTGACCATACTGTGACCGATTTGAATTTAATAGGTGTCTTCGTCGGGACAATCATTGTTTGTGACCAATCGGTGGAAAACAGAGAGCTATTGCAATGGGGCCTGTCCTTTCTCACCCTCTCTTGATGACCAATTAAATACAGCAGACTCGAGATGACCAAAGGTACACTCCACAGCATTATGTGCCCAATGTAAGTTGTGCCAGACTGATGAGGAGGACCAGACATTACACCCCGCACCCACCCCCCCACCCCCGCAATGCAGGGAGAAGCAGTCTTACTTCGACTTGCCTGACACCACCTGCCTTCAGAGACTGCGCTTCCACAAAGAGGTTATCACTGAGGTCTGCCAGCTGATAAGGGGAGATCTGCAGCCTGCCAGCACCATCAGTACTGCACTGTCTGTCGAGGTCAAAGTCACCGCGGCACTGTCGTTCTACGTGTCGGGTTCTTTTCAGGCCTCAGCTGGCGACGTTTGCGGAATTTCTCATCATGCCACACATTGCTGCATTAGACAGGTCACTGAAGTCCTGTACGCATGCAGGAGGGATTTGATCAGCTTTCCTATGACCAAGGAGGCACAGAGTGAGAGGGCTCTAGGATTCTCCAGAATTGCAAACATCCCCACGGTGCAGGGAGCAATAGACTGTATGCACATCATGATGTGGGGACCTTTTCAGGATGCTGAGGTTTTCAGGAACCACAAGGGATTCCACTCCCTGAATGTCCAACTGGTTGTGGGACCACCAGCAAATTATACTGGCAGTGAATGCTCAATTTCTGGACAGCATCCATGATGCTCACATCCTGCATGAGAGCACTGTATCTGACTTGTTTAACAATCAGCCACAAGGTCAATGCTGGATGCTTGGGGATAAAGGATATGGCCTCACCACCTGGCTGATGACCCCCCTGCATGACACCCACACCGAAGCCGAGAGGTGATACAATGAGAGTCACAGAGCCACTTGCAATATCATGGAGAAAAACATTGGAGTGCTTAAGCAGCGCTTTAGATGCCTGGACCACTCAGGAGGCGAGCTCCAATACCACCCTGAACAGGAAGCTCAATTCGTGGTGGTGTGCTCCATACTGCACAACTTGGCTATCAGGAGGGGACAAGAATTGCCTGATGAGTCTGACAGTCCACCTCACCAGAGAGAGGAAGAGGAGGACGAGGAGGCGGATGCTGACGACGGCCCAGACAATCAGGCTGATGCTGAAGCCATGCCCCCGTCTCCCCTGTAGACCGCATGAAAGGGCCCATGGTGCCATGTTAGCTGCAAGAGCCTTACATCAGGAGCTCATCAATGATCGCTTTGCCTGAAAGAACGTTGGTGTTATTTACATGGCTGACACACTGCTGGGTGTGCAGGTGATACATCAATGGTGGGCATCACCTTGGTGACAGTTGAAGTTTAAGTTGATTGAAGTTAAGTGTCACTTTCCCCTTTGATGTTAAGGGTGTAACGGCGTGTAATGGTGCAGCTATCTGAGCCAATGCGCAACAAGGTTTTGTTAAATAAAAAACATTTAAACCGAACAATTGTCTGAAATCATCAGTATTCCCTCCCCCCCCCGCCCTGTTCTCCTCCCCACCTCTACCCCTTCCCTTTCCCCTCCTGACTTCAAGCTGCCTGGCCAAGAAGCTCCTCCTTCATGGGGGTTGGGGGGGGCGATGACGGCCGAAACGCTGCTTGGACGGATGTGGGAGAGGACAGTCCCGAGGTGGGAATGTGCTCCAAGCCAGAAGCAAGATGTTGCTGCTGGCTCTCATGTGTGGTTGGCAATAGGGGTGCGGCACCTTGGGGTGCAGTGCCACACTCCGGGACCACTGGGAGCCCTCTGCCACCAGTGTTCCTGGCTACCAGCTCCAGGGCCTTCACCATCCCTTCCATGTTATATCTTATTTGTTGGACAAAAACTCGGTGCCAACTATGTTCTTGGTGCTTAATAGGCTTTTTGCTGCTGGTGAATCTCCCTCGTGCCTCCTACAACAGCCAAACAAGCACACATCACAGCCACACACGCTTTCAGTCCCTCTCAGCTCCCTCTCTCTCTGTCTCCTCTTCTGCGCATGTCATGATGACCCTTGACCTCGTGAATCGTGAGAGTTGAGCGTTGCCATGCCGTTGCTAAGGTCGGCGACACTTTACGGCAGAAGGTCAGCAAGATTTAACGCTACCACCCATTTTATATCGCTCATGGTAACGCCCAATTTCAAAAATGGAATCTAGGTGCTTTGAGAATGGGCAAGAGGCAAGCGATCTGAAAATCCTTTTTTATTGCCCACGCCGGAAATAACGCCCATTTTTGGGCGATAAGCGCAAAAGTGGAAAATCTCGCCCAGGAAGTTTAGTAACTGTAATGCTGACAGAACAGTGAGACTCCTGAAGAAAATCTAGCCACTGTCGGAGAAAGTTTGCCAGAACTGACACTAATGCAGCAGAAGCTCAGTACCGTGAGAACTGCAGTCACATAAATTAGAAAGGGCCGTCACTGAGTGAGATTTTTTATGTTGGTCATCATTAATTATGTAAGTCAAACACCCAAGCCCAATTTGGTTCTGCAGGCAGGGGTTTACCAAAGTCAGTGAAAAGGCAAGAAATAGCGTGTGTCAGCAGTCCTTAAAGGGCTGCAATGAATAATGAAAGGGCTGCGGGCTACTGAAAGATAAATTGCTGTATGTTGGAACAAAATGCACTTCAGTTTTTCTAAAGGCTACAAAGCTATCAAATGTATTTTTCAGTCTTTCCAAAAGTTATGGGGGTGGGGGGGAACAAAAATGACTAGTAAAAATGAAGGGAAGGCATTACACTTGTGGAGGCGGAGAGCAGATTCTGCGGGCAAGTGAAGGAGCAGGGCAACAACCCACACTCCATTTAATGGCTGCAGAAAATAAAGTGAGGCTGCATGATGTGGGTGTAAGGAGGGTTGCCATAATCGATCTTCCAACCCACTCTTCCCAAGGGTCAGCAGTGCAGGAAGCCCGATATGAGTTGGTAGACAGGGTCAACATGAGAGTTAGCAGCACCTAGGCACAGAAGTGGAAGAAGGTGGCACACTTTCATGAAACTGCCAAGATAAGACCACCACACAGTGCCATTTACCGGGTGGTCTTATCTTGGCATGCTACACATGCTACAAAGTGTTGTTCCACACTTACTGCTGGCCCATGCCAAGCCCTAACGCACCCTTACACCTTCTTATTGCTTACCATGCATATGCACATTCCAACTGGGCACATATTCAAGCTGCAACTTACAACTTAAAGCCTTGACACACCTAAAATTATAACACAACCTAGTTGCATTACTGACACCCAGGATGGGCTGTGGCTATGTATGTGCTCCTTCAACTTACAACACGCTGCAAGAATAGATATTTTCTTTCAGAGCAAGGTGATCCTAATACAAACCGGATGAGGACTCAGAAATAATAAGCCCTTAGTTCCATGGGAGGAAACAAACTTTACATATTCATGAGTACAAGAGCACTGAGGGAGTCGGGAAAGTTGAAGTCTGGGCACCCCTGCTGTCTTGTCTTGGAGTGAGTGGTACAAGAGGAGCACCGTGCTGATGAACAGAAGGTGGGGAAACAGGGAGAGAAAGTGTCAGTACAAAGCAACAGGAGAATGCTGCTTTGAATATGAGGCTTTTCTTTTTATTCAAGGTAGAATTAAGTAGTGGGGGTGAGGATGATTTTTGCTCTGTGGCAGGGAAATATTGGTGAGTGATTTAAGAGATAGCTTGGCAAATCTCTTTAGCTATCACTGAAGCTTGTGTTTGTTGGCCTTTGTCTGCCTCTAAATAAGCCATATGACTAAAGGAGGATGAGATGGTTCAGCACTGTACTGAAGACAGCCTCCAACATTAATTGTAGCCATTTTCAGCAAAATATTCTGAATCTGCATTGCCAAAGACAAAGCTCCTTTTTTGAGAATACCAGCGTAATTGTTAAATTCACAAGTACCTAAATCGCAGATTAGAATGTGGTAGTGCGAGCTTTTTTATTGGGGCACCCTCCCTCTGAACTATTTCAGTGTGCCAGTGCAGCCTTCGGTCGCCTGAGGAAGAGGGCGTTTGAAGATCAGGACCTCAAACCAGGCACCAAGCTCATGGTTTACAGAGCAGTTGTGATACCTGCCCTCCTATATGACTTAGAGACATGGACTATGTACAGCAGGCACCTCAAAACACTGGGGAAGTACCACCAACGCTGTCTCTGCAAGATCCTGCAAATACATTGGCAGGATAGGCACACCAACAACAGTGTTCTCGCTCAAGCCAACATCCCCAGCATCGAAGCATTGACCACGTTCGATCAGCTCCGATGGATGGGCCACATTGTCCGCATTCTCGATACGAGACTCCCAAAACAAGCGCTCTACTCAGAGCTCTGACACGACAAGCGAGCCCCAGGTGGGCAGAGGAAACACTTCAAGGACAACCTTTGGAAAAAGTACAACATCCCCACCAATACCTGGAAATCCTTGGCCCAAGACCGCTCAAAGTGGAGGAGAAGCATCCGGGAAGATGCCGAACACCTCGAGTCTCTTCGCCGGGAGCATGCAGTAGCTAAGCACAAACAGCGGAAGGAGCGCACGACAACCCAAGCACACCACCCACCCACTCCTTCAATCACCATCTGCCCCACCTGTGATAGAGACTGTAGGTCCCGCATTGGTCTCATCAGTCACCTGAGAACTCATATTAGTGTGGAAGCAAGTCATCCTCGACTTCGAGGGACTGCCTAAGAAGAAGACTGTTTGAGGAAATATGATATAGCGCCATCCGACAGTCATTCGCATACAACTTACATTGTTGCATTTCCTTCAAGTGCAGTCAGGTCTGCATAAAGCCATAGAGGAATTTCAGGTGAAGTGCTGTTCAGGTGCAGAATGGGGAGAAGAGAAATTGTCCCTCATTCTTCCTCTGCATTGCATCTATTTTGAGAACATACACACAAGCAGTATGCACACTTAGTGCCTTGTAATGTGAACTCTGTTAGTAGGTGTCTCTTGGAGCCACCACTGGACAAGGAATAAGCTCCTAACATCCTGAGTACCTTTGCAAGTACCAGCAGGACTATACACAATTTGGAGGTAGTAGAGAGTGAGCTTGAGGAGGTAGCACTGAGTAAGCCACAGTACATAGGTGAGGAGAAGCAAGTAGTGGCAGAGGAGCAGGAAACTGCTGGCCAAATGGCCATATAGCATCCATGAATAACCCCTGTACTATCTCAAACCAAGCCCCGTGGGGACATCAGCCAGCCATGCTCAATTGGATAGGAAATGAAGGCTCTGACCATGCTGATCTATGCATCAGTCACCTGACTGATATTTGTGTGACGCACATGTAAACTGATGCAGTAATGCTAGCCTTGAATAAGCTGGATGCTTATTAACACTAGTGATTACCTTATTTGCCATGCCTGAGCTGCAAGTTAGCTGCAAGTGGCCTTACTGGCAATACAAAGATCTCCAGTTGGCTCCCTACTGACCTAAAGCCCGTGGAGGCAGTTGTCTGAGGTGACTGGTAAGACCTGCTACAAGGAATATAGATATTTTGAGTGCCATAATGGCAGGCACAATCTGTGCATTTTAAGTGCCTGCTGATCTTAGGTGCCTGCTGAACTCTCGAGCATGCCTTCTTTCATCTTGTACTACCTCAACAATTTTATAATGTATTTGAGCTCCATCTAAACCAACTCACTACCTCAATGCTGTGTGCCTCTTTGAGCTCCCATATTAATTGTGTTCCTTTCTTTCATTTCTATTGTGAGATCCTGTAAATCAATCCACTTGCAGATCATTCTCTGGTTACTTTGTGAGAAATAATACAGTAGTTTTTTTCTGAACATTGGAAACCAAACTCACATCAAATAAAGTAAATAAAAATTCCCCCCACCCATCAAAAAAAATTAATTTGTATTCTTAAATGTTGCAAAGAATCGTGTGGTCATAATTTTAAGACAAGCAGGGGAGCTCCCCTAAAGTCCTGATCAATATTTATCCCTCAACCAACATCATTAAAAAGAGATTATTTAGCATTCATTTCATTGTATTTGCAGGACGTAAAATGGTTGCCATGTTTCCCTTCATTCCAACAGTACTTTATTGGCTGTGAAGCAATTTGAGACATCCTAAGATCCCATAGAAGGCACTTTATAATTGCAAGTTCTTTCTTTCATGATAGATCTGTCTTGACCAAGTTGCAGTGTACTGTGCCATTGAGAATGTAACAGATGCTCTTTTTTAAGCATGCAGCTACCTACAAACTATTTACTGTTATGGCAACAGTGGCAGCAGCAGCGGCAGCAGAGATGACAGTTTTCTCTTTGGCAGCTTCCCCAGGGTACAATATGTGACCAACCACACCCACGTTGTCCTCATGTGCCCGCCCAAGTAATGGTATACTTGAAGAGAAGGGGAAGCCTTTTTGCTGAACAATCAAATTGTTTGCAATGTTCATGTGAGTGTCATGTGCATGAAGAGGAAGATGTTCACATGATGCATTTATCCTTGTAAATACTATGTATGCCAGGACTCAGAGCCATGGGCTTGCTGGCCTACCTGCTGCAACATGATTACTTACACCTCAGTACAATCCCCAGAACTCAGCAGTGACCAGTTACAAGAGTATCCTCGAGCAGAACCATTGATGTTCAGTTCACTCGGGTTGGGGCCTGACAGCAGGATTCAAAGCGTTAGCAACATCAATGGAGTCTGCAGTATTTTTCACCTAATGGTACTTGAGCCCTTACACATGGACTTTGAATGAAGAGCAGCAGGAAGATAAAGTGAAACATTCAACGCATTCAATGAAGCAGCCATTCAGCAGTCACTGCCACACGGGAGATTGTCATGAACTCATTCACTTTTTCACTGCAGGCCACCACAGGGCCCCAGAAGTGGTCCAGCTTGAGAGTCTGTAAATACTCTTCTGCTAACCTTTCTATTTCCACTATAGCATAGCCACTCATCCCCGTGCAGACACAATGCACACAAATTTCTGTTTCTCTCAGAGGGTTATAAATCTGTGGAATTCACTGCCTCAGAGAGCTGTAGAAGCTGGAACATTGAATAAATTTAAGACAGAAATAGACAGTTTTTTAAACGATAAGGGGATAAAGGGTTATGGGGAGCGGGCAGGGAAGTGGAGCTGAGTCCATGATCAGATCAGCCATGATCTTATTGAATGGCGGAGCAGGCTCGAAGGGCCATATGGCCTACTCCTGTTCCTATTCTTATGTTCTTATGTAAATGTCTTTAATAAAGTATTCAATAAAGTCATGTGTGTTTATTGGCAGCAATGGCGAGTGTCTATAGTGTGTGTTACTCTGATGCAGTATTGTGCATTGCCATGATCTATCATGTGATAGTCTATCAATTGTTCTGTGTAATGGGCTACTTTTCAATAAACCCTTATGAGGAGTAAGTATAGAGGTTGATTGCAACATGACCTGTGTATGGCTGTAGGATTCTCCTGGCATTGAACTTCCATCTTCTGCCATTAAAGTCCCAGAAAATATGCCACAATTATGCTTTTGGCTCGGGAGGGCTTTGTTCACTTATTTAAAGCATAGTATAGGCCTCATGTTCACAAGGGAGACAGATGCTGGTTCTTGTGCTGCTGCACACTTGCCACTGCTAATCCCAAGTCCTCCATGTTCTATGCAAGCACTTTCAATAGTTTCTGTATTCCTGGATAATAGTTATATACAACTTTTTTCCAAGAACACTAAAGCAGCCACTACATGTCTTGGAAACATAGAAACATAGAAAATAAGTGCAGAAGTAGGCCATTCGGCCCTTCGAGCCTACACCAGCATTCAATAAGATCATGGCTGATCATTCCCTCAGTACCCCTTTCCTGCTTTCTCTCCATAGCCCTTGATCCCCTTAGCCGTAAGGACCATATCTAACTCCCTCTTGAATATATCCAATGAACTGGCATCAACAATTCTCTGCAGCAGGGAATTCCACAGGTTAACAACTCTCTGAGTGAAGAAGTTTCTCCTCATCTCAGTCCTAAATGGCCTACCCCTTATCGTAAGACTGTGTTCCTTGGTTCTGGACTTCCCCAAAATCGGGAACATTCTACCCGCATCTAACCTGTCCCGTCCCGTCAGAATCTTATATGTTTCTATGAAATCCCCTCTCATCCTTCTAAACTACAATGTATAAAGGCCCAGTTGATCCTGATTCTCCTCATATGTCAGTCCTGCCATCCCAGGAATCAGTCTGGTGAACCTTTGCTGTACTCCTCAATAGCAAGAACGTCCTTCCTCAGATTAGGAGACCAAAACTGAACACAATATTCCAGGTGAGGCCTCACCAAGGCCCTGTACAACTGCAGTAAGACATCCCTGCTCCTATACTCAAATCCCGTAGCTATGAAGGCCAATATACAATTTGCCTTCATCACCGCCTGCTGTACCTGTATGCCAACTTTCAATGAGTGATGTACCATGACACCCAGGTCTCGTTGCACATCCCCCTTTCCTAATCTGCCGCCAATCAGATAATATTCTGTCTTTGCGTTTTTCCCCCAAAGTGGATAACCTCACATTTATCCACGTTATACTGCATCTGCCATGCATTTGCCCACTCACCTAACCTGTCCAAGTCACCCTGCAGCCTCCTAGCGTCCCCCTCACAGCTCATACTGCCATCCAGCTTAGTGTCATTTGGAAATTTGGAGATATTACACTCAATTCCTTAATCCAAATCATTGATGCATATTTTAAAGGGCTGGGGTCCCAGCACTGAGCCCTACAGCACTCCACTAGTCACTGCTTGCCATTCTGAAAAGGACCCGTTTATCCTGACTCTCTGCTTCCTGTCTGCCAACTAATTCTCTATAATTATCCCCAATACCATGTGCTTTGATTTTGCACACCAATCTCTTGCGTGGGACCTTGTCAAAAGCCCTTTGAAAGTCCAAATACATTACATCCACTGGTTCTCCCTTGTCCACTCGACTAGTTACATCCTCAAAAAATTCCAGAAGATTTGTCAAGCCCTTCATAAATCCATGCTGACTTGGACCGATCCTGTCACTGCTTTCCAAATGCGTTGCTATTTCATCCTTAATAATTGATTCCAACATTTTCCCCACTACTGATGTCAGGCTAACCAGTCTATAATTACCCGCTTTCTCTCTCCCTCCATTTTTAAAAAGTGGTGTTACATTAGCTACCCTCCAGTCCATAGGCACTGATCCAGAGTCAATAGAATGTTGGAAAATGATCACCAATGCATCCACTATTTCTAGGGCCACTTCCTTAAGTACTCTGGGATGTAGACTATCAGGCCCCGGGGATTGATCGGCCTTCAATCCCATCAATTTCCTTAACACAATTTCCTGCCTAATAAGGATAACCTTCATTTCCCCCTTCTCACTAGACCCTTGGTCCCTTAGTACTTCCAGAAGGTTATTTGTGTCTTCCTTCGTGAAGACAGAACCAAAGTATTTGTTCAATTGGTCTGCCATTTCTTTGTTCCCCATTATAAATTCACCTGAATCTGACTGCAAGGTACCTACGTTTGTCTTCACTAATCTTTTTCTCTTCACATATCTATAGAAGCTTTTGCAGTCAGTTTTTATGTTCCCAGCAAGCTTCTTCTCGTACTCTATTTTCCCCCTCTTAATTAAACCCTTTGTCCTCTGCTGAATTCTAAATTTCTCCCAGTCCTCAGGTTTGTTGCTTTTTCTGGCCAATTTATATGCCTCTTCCTTGGATTTAACACTATCCCTAATTTGCCTTATTAGCCACGGTTGAGCCACCTTTCCCCTTTTACTTTTACTTCAGACAGGGATGTACAATTGCTGAAGTTCATCCATGTGATTTTTAAATATTTGCCATTGCCTATCCACCGTCAATGCTTTAAGTTTCATTTGCCAGTCTATTCTAGCCAATTTACGCTCAAACCATCAAAATTATCTTTCCTTAAGTTCAGGACCCTAGTTTCTGAATTAACTGCATCACTTTCCATCTTAATAAAGAATTCTACCATGTTATGGTCCCTCTTCCCCAAGGGGCCTCGCACAACAAGATTGCTGGTGTGTCCTCCAGCACATCATAAACAGCAGAGGCAACATTAATGAAATTTGCAGTTCATGCAAACATGTCTCTTGCAATGCCAAATAACTGAGATGATCAATGATGGTGTTCAGAGCAGATAATCAATATTTCTAGGCACTACTCACATTGTTTATGGTTGTCCCGTTCTGAGTGGCAGATCCTTCTGCATTATCCAGACCAATTTGCAGTGTTTGGTGCAAGTGAATGGTTGGTCTGTTGCAATGATCTCTTTTTGAACATATTTCAAATGAGGTCTACATCCTAAAGCTCCTCCAGCCACCAGACGGTACCTCTACACAATAACTCTTAATTATATATCGCCTTTAACGTAATAAAATGTCCCAAGGCGCTTCACAGCAGTGTTATAAGACAAAACAGATTTGACACTGAGTCACGTAAGATGAAATTACGGCAGATGACCAAAAGCTTGGTTAAAGAGGTAGATTTTAAGGTGCATCTTAAGGGAGGATGGAGAGGTAGAGAGGTGGAGAGGTTTAGGGAGGGAATTCCAGAGCTTAGGGCCCAAGCAGCTGAAGGCACTTCCACCAATGGTTGAGCAGTTATAATCAGGGATGCTCAAGAGGGCAGAATTTGAGGAGCGCAGACATCTCGTGGGGTTGTGAGGCTGAAAGAGATTACAGAGAGGGAGGGGCAAGGCCATGGAGGGATTGTAAACAAGGATGAGAATTTTGAAATCGAGGCGTTGTATGTCAGCGAGTCAATGTAGGTCAGCGAGCACAGAGGTGACGGGTGAGCCGGACTTGGTGTGAGTTAGGACACGGGCTGCCGAATTTTGGATGACCTCAAGTTTACGTAATATAGAACTTGGGAGGCCAGTTAGGAGTGCGGTGGAGCCTTCAACACCTCCCTTGCCTCACCTTAATATGTCACAACATCTGATGATCCCACATTAATATCACTATCTGCAGCCTCCATGGTGTGCCCCTGCTGATGATGCAATGTGGCTGTTGTGTGATTTGGGGCTGCTTCATCAGGGGACGGTCCTACTAAAGCCTCCTTGCGTTCTGAGACTTCTGTGCACAGTAAAGAAAGTATAGAATGAATTCTTTCACTGGATTATCAAAATAACCACAGCTTAAATAATGTGTAATCATCACAACAGCTGCTCTTGATATGTGTGTATCTGCAACAAATTCCTAATTGCAAATGTATATTATAACTTGTGCACTAAACGGTCAAAATAGGAGACTCTGCACTGTCTCTAAATCCATCCAAGGCCTCAGGTCCTACAATGTCCATTGAAGGTTCCTCACAAGTGACTGCAGTTGCCCAATGCTATCTCCACATAAGAACATAAGAAATAGGAGCAGGAGTAAGCCATTTGGCTCCTCGAGCCTGCTCCGCCATTCAATAAGATCATGGCTGATCTGATCTTGGACTCAACTCCACTTCCCTGCCTGCTCCCCATAACCCTTGACTCCCTTATCCAATGCGTAGACTACCTCTCCTAGCTACAACAGTGCTGAGCTCTGCGCTGACTCTGTGGGGTCGTTTTTCCCCAGGAGTGGACCTTGAGTGGCTGCCACATAATAGTCCCAGCGGGAGGGCCCATCTATTTACAAGGCTGGGCCTCATTAGCATTTGGCTGGCGGGCGGAAAATGAGTTGACAGCAATATCAGGTTGCCCAGCAGGCTGGCTTCGGGAGCCTAAGAAGGCCATTCTGTGGGGATGAGTCCAATCTCTGGATGGTATGGTGGCAGCCCAGGCTGGTTTTGTGGAGCCTGGAGCAGCTCTTCATTGGCTGGGCTGCTGGCAGATACTGGGTGGTGCATTCGCCCCACACATTCCATCAGTGCTGTCATAACCTGGCAATTGGGGTACATCATAGGACTCTGATTTGCTTTTCAAATGGGCTCACCGCCTGACTCAGGCATAAACTAACCCCTCCCCCTCCCTCGCTCCAGTGATAGGCTGGCAGAGGGAGGGCAGTTTATGGTGGGCACAGCACAGTAAGAATGGGGCAGTGTCTTTTTCGGGGTGCTATCACTCTGTTTCCACGGATTGAATGCCCGAAAAACCTACTCCCCTTCGACACAGCTTTCCACTTTCTCTGTGGCATTTTCTTAGGGCCCCTGATACATTCATTCTGGGACCCATACAGCTGTTACAAGAGGCTGGAGGGTTTACTCCAATTAGTATCTCTTGCATTGTTTGCTAATGCTTGCCATTGAGAAGCAACATTCCTAGTCCTCAGCTGAAATGTTCAGCATAAATGCCAAATAAATCGCTTCAATATTAGACTGCAAGGTAGTTACGGTGCAACCATGCCCAGATTGGCTGCTCTCAATTCCATGAGTAGTATCAGAGAAGGAAGGCACTGGAAATACATGAACAAATGCAACTCAAATATTGGGATGGAGGGGACTTGAAAAAATGTCATATTGTTCACCTCATAAGAGCAATTTAAAGGCTTTGTATCCCACGCCTATCTGGAACACTGGGTGTCAGCTCTTTAACTGGGTCACTTACCTGTACTGGGCTGGACCACCTGGGAGTTGCCCATCTCAAATTAGAATCCAGTATTTTAATGAACTAGGACAGTGTCCATCTCCAAAATGTGGGAAGGTTTGGGGTGGAAAATACATTTGTGGCTGATATTATTTATGTACAAAATTAATCCCACAACAAACATTTCTGTTATTTTTCTCCCCCCTGGAATGAATGACAGGAAGTGTACTCTGTTTTACAGGCTGGCCCTTTGGAAGCTTTGTATGCAAGATGAGTGGCTTGGTTCAAGGAATCTCTGTTTCAGCCTCAGTCTTTACCCTCGTTGCAATTGCAGTGGACAGGTAAGGTGAACAGGGAGAACAGGGTTCCAATTGGCTAGTAGAACTAAAGGTACTGAGAACCTGCAACTCATACCGGGTTTCAGAAGGGCAAACTTCTCCAAAATGGCAGATGATTTGGAACAGGTAAATTGGCTAACACTCCTCGATGGTGATGCAACCAATGTTGAATATAAATGTAAAGTTTTTAAGAATCAGATTAAAAATGTGGCAAACAAATATATACCCAAAATCAAAAGACGGAAGTGTTACAAGGAAAAGCCAAGGCGGCTGACTGGGTATGTACAAAGACGAATAAAATGTAAACAGAAATGTTTCTATAAATTAAAGAAATTTAACACTCAAATAAATAGGGTTGAATACAAAGAACAACTAAAGAAACCTATGGCTGCTATGAGATCAGCAAAAAAACTAATGAAAAAAAGGATTGTAGACAACTGTAGCAGTAATGGGAAGAGCTTTTTTAGTTATGTGAAGAGTCAGAGAACTATCAAAGACTGTATTGGGCCACTGAAGGGAGTTCAAGGACAGGTTACAAATGACTCACTGAGTATGGTGGAAATAGTAAATGAGTACTTTGCATCAGTATTCACCCTTGAAGATGATGCTCAAATATTAGAATTTAATAATACTAGTTTTACTACAAGTAACATTAACATAGATAAGCATTTTTTTTAGAAACAATTAAGAACTTAAAAATAGAGCAGCAGGGCTGGATGATATCCATCCGAAGGTCATGTGCTGTGCCAACCCCTGGCCTGTATGTTTAACAGCTCACTGCACTCTGGAATGTTTCCCAAAGATTGGAAGGAGGCTAATGTGGTCCCCATTTTTAAAAAATGTGACAAGGCAAACCCGGGTAACTATAGGCCCATCAGTTTAACATCAGAAATAGGGAATATGCTTAAAAGAATCATAAGGGATGCAATATGCGAATACCTGTACTTGGAAAGGGAGAGACATATTAGGAACACCCAACATGGCTTCATAAAAAAGAGGTCATGTCTCATCAATCTAATTATATTTTTTGAAGAAGTTACAAAGTTGATGGATGCGAGAAGCGCAACAGACATTGTCTACTTAGATTTCCAAAAAGCTTTTGATGAGATACCGCACAAGAGGCTCCTCTATAAGATCGGAGCCTCTGGTAATAGGGGAAATATTTTGTGCTGGATACAGAACTGGCTGGCAGGATGCAGGCAAAGAGTAGTTGTATATGGATTTGGATCTGTTTGGAGACCGTTTACCAGTGGTGTCCCGCAGGGATCAGTGTTGGGACCGTTGCTTTTTACTATTTTTATTAATGATCTGGATTCAGGGGTTGGCAGCACAATTTGAAAATTTGCAGATGATACCAAGATCTGTGCGAGTGCTAGAACTGTCGAAAAGGCTCGTCTGATTCAGGCAGATCTTAATGTGTTGGGAGTCTGGGCTCATGACAGGAAAATGATGTATAACTTAGATAAGTGCAGTGTTATGCATGTGGGCAGGGCAAATGCTCAACATTCATACACCATCCAGGAAAAGGCATTAAAGAGGTGAGATAGAATGAGATTTGGGCATTCTAGTGCATATATCGTTAAAGTTACACAAGCAATGCTGTGCAACGATAGCTGGAGCAAATAGGGTATTGGGGTGTATCCATAGGATAATTGAGTATAAGACGAGGCGTACTTTTTATCCTTGTACAAGACCTTAGCCAGGCCACCCTTGGAATATTGTGTTCAGTTTTGGTCTCTTCACATGGTGGGTGATATTGAGGCTCTGGAAAGGGTGCAGAAGAGGGCCAATCGACTAATTCCAAGTCTAAAGCATCTTAGTTATCAAGATAGTTTAAAAGAGTTGAGACTCTTTACCTTAGAGCAGCGTAGACTTAGGGGGATATGATTGAGGTTTATAAGTAATTGAAGGGAATAGATAGTGTTCCAGCTGACCATTTATTTCAATTAAATAGGTTAGGCAGGGGGCACAAATTTAAGTTGTATAAGGCTAGATCTAGGTTAGATATCAGGAGGTGGTTCTTTTCACAGAGAATAGTAGACCTCTGGAACAAGCTGCCCTTTCATGTGGTGGATGCAGACTCACTGAATTCCTTCAAGCAAAAGCTGGATTTGTTTCTGACTACAGTAGAGATCACCTCTTATAGAAGCTAGGTACCGCAGGGAATTTAATGGCCAGAGTGATCTACTGGACTAGTTTTGATCGCCTAGATGGGTCGGAGAGGAATTTCCCAGATTTTTTTTCCCAAATTGGCCTGGGTTTTTAATCTTTTTTTTGCCTCTCCCAGGAGATCACATGGTTTTGGGTGGGGTGGAGTGTATAAATTGTGATACACAAGGTATCGCACTTATGTGGGACAGACTCAATGGGCCAGATGGTCTTTACCTGTCCGTCATTGTTCGTATGTTCGTATGTTCGTAATTTGGTGCACACAGCTCACTTGACTTTCATGATCCATCACCAGTATTACTATTGTGACATAGAAACATAGAAACGTAGAAAATAGGTGCAGGAGTAGGCCATTCGGCCCTTCGAGCCTGCACCACCATTCAATAAGATCATGGCTGATCATTCACCTCAGTACCCCTTTCCTGCTTTCTCTCCATACCCCTTGATCCCTTTAGCCGTAAGGGCCATATCTAACTCCCTCTTGAAAATATCTAACGAACTGGCATCAACAACTCTCTGCGGTAGAGAATTCCATAGGTTAACAACTCTCTGAGTGAAGACGTTTCTCCTCACCTCGATCCTAAATGGCTTACCCCTTATCCTTAGACTGTGGCCCCTGATTCTGGACTTCCCCAACATTGGGAACATTCTTCCTGCATCTAACCTGTCCAGTCCCATCACAATTTAATATGTTTCTATGAGATCCCCTCTCATCTAAACTCCAGTGAATACAGGCCCAGTCGATCCAGTCTCTCCTCATATGGGATCCTGCCATCCCTGGAATTAGTCTGGTGAACCTTCACTGCACTCCCTCAATAGCAAGAATGTCCTTCCTCAGATTAGGAGACCAAACCTGAACACAATATTCCAGGTTCGGCCTCACTAAGGCTCTGTACAACTGCATTAAGACCACCCTGCTCCTATACTCAAATCCTCTAGCTATGAAGGCCAACATGCCATTTGCCTTCTTCACCGCCTGCTGTACCTGCATGCCAACTTTCAATGACTGATGTACCATGACACCCAGGTCTCGTTGCATCTCCCCTTTTCCTAATCTGCTGCCATTCAGATAATATTCTGTCTTCATGTTTTTACCACCAAAGTGGATAACCTCACATTTATCCACATTATACTGCACCTGCCATGCATTTGCCCACTCACTTAACCTGTCTAAGTCACCCTGCAGCCTTTTTGCATCCTCCTCACAGCTCACACCACCATCCAGCTTAGTGTCATCTGCAAACTTGGAGATATTACACTCAATTCCTTCATCTAAATCATTGATGTATATTGTAAATAGCTGGGTCCCAGCACTGAGCCCTGCGGCACCCACTAGTCACTGCCTTCCATTCTGAAAAGGACCCGTTTATCCTGACTCTCTGCTTCCTGTCTGCCAACCAGTTCTCTATCCATGTCAATACATTACCCCCAATACCATGTGCTTTAATTTTATACACCAATCTCTTGTGTGGGTCCTTGTCAAAAGCCTTTTGAAAGTCCAAATACACCACGTCCACTGGTTCTCCCTTGTCTACTCTACTAGTTACATCCTCAAAAAATTCTAGAAGATTTGTCAAGCATGATCATAGAGAATAGACTGCACAATGTAGGGCTGGGTCCTAAAGAAGAAAGAGTTGCACCTTTCATGATCTCAGGATGTCCCAAAGTACTTTACAACCAATTACATACTTATGAAGTGTAGTCACTGTTGTAATGTAGGAAATGCGGCAACCAACTTGTGCACAGCAAGGTCCCACTCACTGCAGTGCGATTATGACCAGATCATTTGTTTTAATGTTGGTTGAGGTTAAAATGTTGTCGACTTCTTCGAATAGTGCCATGGGATCTTTTATGTCTATCGTAGGGGGCAGAAAGCGGCATCAGATTAATGTCTCATCCGAAAGGTGGCACCTCCCAACAGTGGAGCACTGGCTCAGTATTGCACTGAAGTGTCAACCTAGAATTTTTGCTCAAGTCTCTGGAGTGAGATTTGAACCCATGGCGTTCTGACTGAGATGCAAGAGTGCTATCCCATGGCCCTCAACCAATATCAGTATAACAGATTATTTGGTCATTGTCACATTGTTGTTTGTGGGAGCTTGCTGTACGCAAATTAACTGTCACATTTCCTACATTACAACAGTGACTACACTTCAAAAATAAAGTACTTATGGGCTGTAAAATGCTTTGGACGGCCTGAGGTTGCGAAAGGTGTTATATAAATCCGAGTTCTTTCTTTCATCCTTAACTCAGAATTTGAATTTAAAAACCCACATCATCTTACCTGGGCATCTGAGAGGAGACATATCTTCACCTTCTTAGGTTCACAGTAGAAACTACCACCGTACTGTGTCATCTCCTTGAGGCTGATGTGCAGAGAAGTTCTTTTTCAGAGATAGCTCTTCTCATGGATGTCAAGTTCACCAGTTTTATGTCATCGGATCCTTTCAAACCGCCACCAGCAATGTATGCCAAGTTAGTCAATCAGCTATCCACAGATGTGTCAAGCAAGTGACAGACACCTTATTTATAGGTGCCAAAAGCTTCACTGCTTTTCCTAAGGAAAGGAGTCATCAGCACGATAGGGCACAGAACTTGTTTTGGGTGATCGGGTTCCTAAGAGTGCAGGGCATTGTAGATTGCACCCACATGACCATCTTGCGTGCAGCTTCCTGCTCTTCTTTGCCTCCATCAGTTGCTACTGCTCACTATCTCACTCTGCCCCAAACAGGGGTACTACCTCATGTTCACAGCTGCGTCTTCTGGGCTCCGAACTCACGTCTCTCCTGGGCCCCGATCACATCGCTCTGCAATCTCTCGCCGCTCCTTCGCCCTGACCTCGCCGCTCCTCTGTACCTGTCCACACTCCAATCACAGGGTGTGCGTCTTCTTCTTCTCCTTAGGTGGTCCCTCAAATCGAGGATGACTTGCTTCCATGCCAAAAAGGGGTGAGTTCAATGAGTTCACAGGTGTTTCAATGAAGGACCTAATATTCCAGGTCCCGAACTGTATATTGAAGGGTGGAAGATGCCTGTGCGTGGATTTTTTTAACATGTGGTGGTCATTGCACACCAGCCACCACACAGGCTTGACAGCATTTGGTCTTGATCCAGTAGCAAGGGTTAACCAAGACAACAAGAGACCAGCTCTGCTGTACGGACCTAGTGCGCACACATAGCGCAGTGTGGGCTGGCTCATGCTTCCCCTGGGCCCACGTCTCTCCTGGGCCCCGATCATATTGCTCTGCAATCTCTCGCTGCTCCTTCGCCCTGACCTCGCCGCTCCTCTGTACTTGCCCATGCTCCAATCACAGGATGTGTAGCTGTGTTGGTGCTAGCAAACTGTCGCGGGAGGGGTGCATGATACTGCCTTGCTCTGGCCACGGGCAATGTGAACAGGTTGCTCTTCCTGGCCTATAGAATGACAGATAAGGGACAAATGTTAGAAAGCTGGATCTAAGACACGCCTTCAAACAGATCTTGCATTGTAGACTACTGTGTATCATGTTCGTGTAGTTCCATAGACAATGATGTGCAATGAGTGAGTGATTCGGGGGGACAAAACATAAAAGCAGGATGATAATAGGCATGAGTTTGCGGAAGTGGGGGTACACTTTCCCTTATTCCCTATGTGCTCTGACATGCCTGGAATACTCCAACATTTTTATCCCCATATGCATCTATGCCCCTTTAAGTGACTGCACCCTTTAAATTTTGATTAACGTCTGTAAACTCGCATGCCTTATCCCCAAGTTGCCACAGTCCATGTGGAAAACACCAATTGTGCAGGGAGCTTGTGTAAATTATATTCATGAAATATCCTGTGAGCCCATATGAGGCAGCTCCAGAAGCTCTTCAACCAGTTTTGCAGAATCAAGTCTCGTAAAACATCCTAGAAACTGGCCCAATAGTGGCCCTGTGTTGGGAAAGATTTCAAGCAGTGTGCCATTGCCCAAAGACTCCGGTGTTTCTTTTTCTAATGAGCCTTCCTGGCTACTCAGCAGCACTCGCAAGGCGCTAATGCAAAATTAAAGCGGCTTCAGAAAAGGCAGTAGCGCCTCCTCGACCTACCGCTGTAGTCAGGCTTATTGTTGATGGCAGTTCTGTAAGGTAAATGGAGTGTAACCCAGCATTTTTTTAAATCTCTCAATAATCAGATTTTTAAATTCGGTAGGTTAGCATCCAATCGTGAAAAGCAGAATAACAGAGTTGTGTTATAAACGCTAGTCTATTATTGTTCCTCGACACAACTCAATTTAAGACTTTATTATTCATTATTCACTATGTCCATTCCAATTCTTCCGGCTGTCTCCAAGTGCCCTGTCATTGCTGGTCTAAACAGCTTTCTGGATCGCACCACAGCTTTTTAAAATTAGAATGTAAATTTAGAATTTTAAAAATGTATTTGAAAAGAGTTGTCTCCACAGCACGAATCATTCCCGCAGCACAGGGGGTATTGGTGTGCACAGTGAATACAGAAAACAAAATAATAATTTGATACATTTTTGATAGTTTTTATTATCATTTGAAATGTAGTGTTTAAAAAGGGGGCTGATGGTTTAAGTGGTTCCAATTGATGATTTAATCATCATAATTGATAGTCACAATGGAGTTGAACCATTCCAGTCTTGGTTATTTCAGCTTCAGGGTAGATTGTCCAATCTGTGCTCCTGGTGCAGAGCTTTGCATGGGTGCGTGTGGGAGGTCATAGAAACATAGAAACATAGAAAATAGGTGCAGGAGCAGGCCATTCAGCCCTTCTAGCCTGCACCGCCATTCAATGAGTTCATGGCTGAACATGAAACTTCAGTACCCCCTTCCTGCTTTCTCGCCATAACCCTTGATCCCCCGAGTAGTAAGGACTTCATCTAACTCCCTTTTGAATATATTTAGTGAATTGGCCTCAACTACTTTCTGTGGTAGAGAATTCCACAGGTTCACCACTCTCTGGGTGAAGAAGTTTCTCCTCATCTCGGTCCTAAATGGCTTACCCCTTATCCTCAGACTGTGACCCCTGGTTCTGGACTTCCCCAACATTGGGAACATTCTTTCTGCATCTAACCTGTCTAAACCCGTCAGAATTTTAAACGTTTCTATGAGGTCCCCTCTCATTCTTCTGAACTCCAGTGAATACAAGCCCAATTGATCCAATCTTTCTTGATAGGTCAGTCCCGCCATCCCGGGAATCAGTCTGGTGAACCTTCGCTGCACTCCCTCAATAGCAAGAATGTCCTTCCTCAAGTTAGGAGACCAAAACTGTACACAATACTCCAGGTGTGGCCTCACCAAGGCCCTGTACAACTGTAGCAACACCTCCCTGCCCCTGTATTCAAATCCCCTCGCTATGAAGGCCAACATGCCATTTGCTTTCTTAACCGCCTGCTGTACCTGCATGCCAACCTTCAATGACTGATGTACCATGACACCCAGGTCTCGTTGCACCTTCCCTTTTCCTAATCTGTCACCATTCAGATAATAGTCTGTCTCTCTGTTTTTACCACCAAAGTGGATAACCTCACATTTATCCACATTATACTTCATCTGCCATGCATTTGCCCACTCACCTAACCTATCCAAGTCACTCTGCAGCCTAATAGCATCCTCCTCGCAGCTCACACTGCCACCCAACTTAGTATCATCCGCAAATTTGGAGATACTGCATTTAATCCCCTCGTCTAAATCATTAATGTACAATGTAAACAGCTGGGGCCCCAGCACAGAACCTTGCGGCACTCCACTAGTCACTGCCTGCCATTCTGAAAAGTACCCGTTTACTCCTACTCTTTGCTTCCTGTCTGACAACCAGTTCTCAATCCACGTCAGCACACTACCCCCAATCCCATGTGCTTTAACTTTGCACATTAATCTCTTGTGTGGGACCTTGTCGAAAGCCTTCTGAAAGTCCAAATATACCACATCAACTGGTTCTCCTTTGTCCACTTTACTGGAAACATCCTCAAAAAATTCCAGAAGATTTGTCAAGCATGATTTCCCTTTCACAAATCCATGCTGACTTGGACCTATCATGTCACCATTTTCCAGATGCACTGCTATGACATCCTTAATAATTGATTCCATCATTTTACCCACTACTGAGGTCAGGCTGACCGGTCTATAATTCCCTGTTTTCTCTCTCCCTCCTTTTTTAAAAAGTGGGGTTACATTGGCTACCCTCCACTCCATAGGAACTGATCCAGAGTCAATGGAATGTTGGAAAATGACTGTCAATGCATCCGCTATTTCCAAGGCCACCTCCTTAAGTACTCTAGGATGCAGGCCATCAGGCCCTGGGGATTTATCTGCCTTCAATCCCATCAATTTCCCCAACACAATTTCCCGACTAATAAAGATTTCCCTCAGTTCCTCTTCCTTACTAGACCCTCTGACCCCTTTTATATCCGGAAGGTTGTTTGTATCCTCCTTAGTGAATACCGAACCAAAGTACTTGTTCAATTGATCCGCCATTTCTTTGTTCCCCGTTATGACTTCCCCTGATTCTGACTGCAGGGGACCTACGTTTGTCTTCACCAACCTTTTTCTCTTTACATACCTATAGAAACTTTTGCAATCCGCCTTAATGTTCCCTGCAAGCTTCTTCTCGTACTCCATTTTCCCTGTCCTAATCAAACCCTTTGTCCTCCTCTGCTGAGTTCTAAATTTCTCCCAGTCCCCAGGTTCGCTGCTATTTCTGGCCAATTTGTATGCCACTTCCTTGGCTTTAATACTATCCCTGATTTCCCTAGATAGCCACGGTTGAGCCACCTTCCCCTTTTTATTTTTACGCCAGACAGGAATGTACAATTGTTGTACTTCATCCATGCGGTCTCTAAATGTCTGCCATTGCCCATCCACAGTCAACCCCCTAAGTATCATTCGCCAATCTATCCTAGCCAATTCTCGCCTCATACCTTCAAAGTTACCCTTCTTTAAGTTCTGGACCATGGTCTCTGAATTTACTGTTTCATTCTCCATCCTAATGCAGAATTCCACCATATTATGGTCACTCTTCCCCAAGGGGCCTCGCACAATGAGATTGCTAATTAATCCTCTCTCATTACACAACACCCAGTCTAAGATGGCCTCCCCCCTAGTTGGTTCCTCAACATATTGGTCTAGAAAACCATCCCTTATGCACTCCAGGAAATCCTCCTCCACCGTATTGCTTCCAGTTTGGCTAGCCCAATCTATGTGCATATTAAAGTCACCCATTATAACTGCTACACCTTTATTGCATGCACCCCTAATTTCCTGTTTGATGCCCTCCCCAACATCCCTATTACTGTTTGGAGGTCTGTACACAACTCCTACTAACGTTTTTTGCCCTTTGGTGTTCTGCAGCTCTACCCATATAGATTCCACATCATCCAAGCTAATGTCTTTCCTAACTATTGCATTAATCTCCTCTTTAACCAGCAATGCTACCCCACCTCCTTTTCCTTTTATTCTATCCTTCCTGAATGTTGAATACCCCTGAATGTTGAGTTCCCAGCCCTGATCATCCTGGAGCCACGTCTCCGTAATCCCAATCACATCATATTTGTTAACATCTATTTGCACAATTAATTCATCCACCTTATTGCGGATACTCCTTGCATTAAGACACAAAGCCTTCAGGCTTGTTTTATTAACACCCTTTGTCCTTTTAGAATTTTGCTGTACAGTGGCCCTTTTTGTTCTTTGCCTTGGGTTTCTCTGCCCTACACTTTTCCTCCTCTCCTTTCTGTCTTTTGCTTTTGGCTCCTTTTTGTTTCCCTCTGTCTCCCTGCATTGGTTCCCATCCCCCTGCCATATTAGTTTAAATCCTCCCCAACAGCACTAGCAAACACTCCCCCGAGGACATTGGTTCCAGTCCTGCCCAGGTGCAGACCGTCCGGTTTGTACTGGTCCCACCTCCCCCAGAACCGGTCCCAATGCCCCAGGAATTTGAATCCCTCCCTGCTGCACCACTGCTCAAGCCACGTATTCATCTGCGCTATCCTGCGATTCCTACTCTGACTATCACGTGGCACTGGTAGCAATCCCGAGATTACTACTTTTGAGGTCCTACTTTTTAATTTAGCTCCTAGCTCCTTAAATTCGTTTCGTAGGACCTCATCCCTTTTTTTGCCTATGTCATTGGTACCAATGTGCACCACGACAACTGGCTGTTCTCCCTCCCATTTCAGAATGTCCTGCACCCGCTCCGAGACATCCTTGACCCTTGCACCAGGGAGGCAACATACCATCCTGGAGTCTCGGTTGCGGCCGCAGAAACGCCTATCTATTCCCCTCACAATTGAATCCCCTATCACTATCGCTCTCCCACTCTTTTTCTTGCCCTCCTGTGCAGCAGAGCCAGCCACGGTGCCATGAACTTGGCTGCTGCTGCCCTCCCCTGATGAGTCATTCCCCTCAACAGTACCCAAAGCGGTGTATCTGTTTTGCAGGGGGATGACCGCAGGGGACCCCTGCACTACCTTCCTTGCTCTACTCTTCCTGCTGGTCTTCCATTCCCTATCTGGCTGTGGACCCTTTCCCTGCGGTAAGACCAACTCACTACACGTGATACTCACGTCATTCTCAGCATCGTGGATGCTCCAGAGTGAATCCACCCTCAGCTCCAATTCCGTAACGCGGACCGTCAGGAGCTGGAGGCGGATACACTTCCCGCACACGTAGTCGTCAGGGACACCGGAAGTGTCCCTGAGTTCCCACATGGTACAGGAGGAGCATAACACCCGACCGAGCTCTCCTGCCATGTCTTAACCCTTAGATACACTTAAACTGGTAATAACAATGTTAAAAGTTACTGACCAATATAAGAAGAAAAAGAAAAACTACTCACCAATCACCAGCCAATCACTTACCCCCTAGGCTGTGACGTCACCTTTGTTTTTTTGCCTTCTCCCTGTAGCTGCACCGGTACGCCTCTCGCCGACCCCGGACTCGCGCTGCTCCGAGCTCCCGCCTCCTCGACTGACTGCTCCGAGCTCCCGCTGGCCTTTATAGGCCTCTCGCCGACCCCGGACTCACGCTGCTCCGAGCTCCCGCCTCCTCGACTGACTGCTCCGAGCTCCCGCTGGCCTTTATAGGCCTCTCGCCGACCCCGGACTCACGCTGCTCCGAGCTCCCGCCTCCTCGACTGACTGCTCCGAGCTCCCGCTGGCCTTTATAGGCCTCTCGCCGACCCCGGACTCACGCTGCTCCGAGCTCCCGCCTCCTCGACTGACTGCTCCGAGCTCCCGCTGGCCTTTATAGGCCTCTCGCCGACCCCGGACTCACGCTGCTCCGAGCTCCCGCCTCCTCGACTGACTGCTCCGAGCTCCCGCTGGCCTTTATAGGCCTCTCGCCGACCCCGGACTCGCGCTGCTCCGAGCTCCCGCCTCCTCGACTGACTGCTCCGAGCTCCCGCTGGCCTTTATAGGCCTCTCGCCGACCCCGGACTCGCGCTGCTCCGAGCTCCCGCCTCCTCGACTGACTGCTCCGAGCTCCCGCTGGCCTTTATAGGCCTCTCGCCGACCCCGGACTCGCGCTGCTCCGAGCTCCCGCCTCCTCGACTGACTGCTCCGAGCTCCCGCTGGCCTTTATAGGCCTCTCGCCGACCCCGGACTCACGCTGCTCCGAGCTCCCGCCTCCTCGACTGACTGCTCCGAGCTCCCGCTGGCCTTTATAGGCCTCTCGCCGACCCCGGACTCACGCTGCTCCGAGCTCCCGCCTCCTCGACTGACTGCTCCGAGCTCCCGCTGGCCTTTATAGGCCTCTCGCCGACCCCGGACTCACGCTGCTCCGAGCTCCCGCCTCCTCGACTGACTGCTCCGAGCTCCCGCTGGCCTTTATAGGCCTCTCGCCGACCCCGGACTCACGCTGCTCCGAGCTCCCGCCTCCTCGACTGACTGCTCCGAGCTCCCGCTGGCCTTTATAGGCCTCTCGCCGACCCCGGACTCGCGCTGCTCCGAGCTCCCGCCTCCTCGACTGACTGCTCCGAGCTCCCGCTGGCCTTTATAGGCCTCTCGCCGACCCCGGACTCGCGCTGCTCCGAGCTCCCGCCTCCTCGACTGACTGCTCCGAGCTCCCGCTGGCCTTTATAGGCCTCTCGCCGACCCCGGACTCGCGCTGCTCCGAGCTCCCGCCTCCTCGACTGACTGCTCCGAGCTCCCGCTGGCCTTTATAGGCCTCTCGCCGACCCCGGACTCGCGCTGCTCCGAGCTCCCGCCTCCTCGACTGACTGCTCCGAGCTCCCGCTAGCCTTTATAGGCCTCTCGCCGACCCCGGACTCGCGCTGCTCCGAGCTCCCGCCTCCTCGACTGACTGCTCCGAGCTCCCGCTGGCCTTTATAGGCCTCTCACCGACCCCGGACTCGCGCTGCTCCGAGCTCCCGCCTCCTCGACTGACTGCTCCGAGCTCCCGCTGGCCTTTATAGGCCTCTCGCCGACCCCGGACTCGCGCTGCTCCGAGCTCCCGCCTCCTCGACTGACTGCTCCGAGCTCCCGCTGGCCTTTATAGGCCTCTCGCCGACCCCGGACTCGCGCTGCTCCGAGCTCCCGCCTCCTCGACTGACTGCTCCGAGCTCCCGCTGGCCTTTATAGGCCTCTCGCCGACCCCGGACTCGCGCTGCTCCGAGCTCCCGCCTCCTCGAGGAATCTACCTCTTTAATGTTAATTACTTTAATTGATAACATGTCATTGCCAATTAGAAGGTAGATAGTGCCCCCACCCCCCCCCTCCCCTTTAAAGGGGCACAACCCATAAACTGTAAATTAAACAAACAAACTTTTAAAGGAAATTTAACAAAATCAAATTAAAATTTGGTTGTGGTGGGTGATGAAGCACTCCAATCTCTCGGTGGCAGAAGGCCTCGAGCGTACCAGTAGGCACCGCATGCTCCATCTCCAGGGACACCCGGCTGCAAACGTAGTCGCGGAAGAGAGGCAGGCAGTCGGGCCGAACCACCCCCTCCTGTGGGGTTATCTATAATTAGAATTTGGATGACCTCCACACTCACACTCCCGTTAAGCACTCCAGGAATTCGAGACTGGGCCAGGAATTCTTAAAACTTGGGCAAGTTTTGCTTTCATTTTACTGGAGCTCATTGACCTGACTGCTCTCTGAAATTATTTGGGAATCAAATCATGCATTCCACTTTTACCGCAGTATTTCTTTTCAAATCATGAGTTAGAAAGTTGTTCAAAAAATGGACCTTACTCTTGAAAAACAGCGAAGTAAGAATTCCAGCAGCATCTCCAGGTGGGGAAGCCACTTGTGGGGCAGCAAAACCTATGGCTCCTTAATAAGAGGGGGTTGGCCAAGATGTTAGTTTTTGCCGGGGGCAGACTATCCACATGCAAGTGCCCCTGTGAATGGTTCCATGTTATCGTGTGAGAATCCTTCAGGCTTTCCGGGGGACCCAATCCACCCCTGGGAGCAGCCAGATGGATTTCTTTGAAAGTCCTATACATTTCTATGCAACCATACGAAAAATGATGGACAGGTAAAGACGATCTGGTCCATCGGGCAGAGTATCACAACATATACACTCCACCCCCGCCTAAAACCATGTGATCTCCTGGGAAAGGCAAAAAAACAGATTAAAAAAACTCAGGCCAATCTGGGGAGAAAAATCTGGGAAATTCTTCTCAAACCCATCTAGGCGATCGAATCTAGTCCAGGAGATCACCCTGGATTTGAATTCCCTGCAGCACCTATCTTCTGTGAGAGGCGATCTCTGCCCTAGCCAGAAACAAATACAGCTCTCGCTTGAAGGTATTCAGGGAGTCCACGTCCACCACACAAGGTGGCAGCCTGTTCCCGAGGGCCACCATACTCTGGGAAAAAAAACACCTCTTGACATCTAACCTAAACCTAGATGTAAATGTATACCCCGAATATACAAATTGTGGAAATTATTTGGACATTAAACAAGTGTCTCCTTTTTTATTATTTATTCTGCAGGTTCCGATGCATTGTCTACCCTTTGAAACAAAAGCTGAACATGACTGTTGCAACCATCATCATCACTGTCATATGGGTTCTTGCTGTCTCCATAATGTGTCCTTCTGCAATAATGCTGCAAGTGACCAAACTGCCTGACAATGTAAGGATTGTCCGAAGCCCTATGAAAACCTATCCCTACTATCAATGTTACGAGGCGTGGCCAACACCGAAAATGAGAAAGATTTACACCACAGTTTTATTTTCGAACATTTACTTGGCCCCTCTGTCACTCATAGTCATCATGTATGCGAGGATAGGAATCACGCTGTTTAAAACCAGCATGCCTGTTGGCGAAGTGTCTCGCCAGGAAAATCGCAATATCGTGTCTAAAAAGAAGCGGCGGGTGATCAAGATGTTGGCCATTGTAGCGCTGCTGTTCACCCTGTCGTGGCTCCCGCTCTGGACTCTGATGATGCTGTCTGACTATGCAAGGCTCTCGCACTATCAGTTGAGAATAATCAATTTCTACATCTACCCCTTTGCCCATTGGTTAGCCTTCTGCAACAGCAGTGTCAACCCCATCATCTATGGCTATTTCAATGAGAATTTTCGGCAAGGGTTCCAAGCTGCCTTCAAGTTTCAGCTCTGCTCTTCTGAAGTCAAGCATAAAGAGACCTATTCTCATCGGGTATCGAACAAATTCATTCTAACAGCGCAGAACAAAATTGGCCAAGATCCTGTAACTACCAACTCGGAGGCTACAGACGATTGCAACACAATCCGAGCAGAGAAAAATGCCTGTAAACGGTGTGAAAATCTTGTTCTTGAAGAGTTGGACAAAAGCATAAACAATGGCGTTTCGCTCTGAAGCGATTGTACGAAGTTGAGAATCATTACCAAGAGTATATAATGCTTTTTGCCCCATATTCAACAAAGTAAGCCCTACTAGGCAATAAAGCACAACTTGTAAATGTGCACAATGAATTAAGCATAAGTAAATAGCCATAATTTAGTTTAATTCACTACTGGATTCATGAGGATTTGATTATTCCAATTTGCTGATCTAAAGATTAATCATTAGAGATTAATCATTAGAAATTCATCCTTTTGAGTCTTTGCTGATCGAGATGCTGCCATTCATTAATGTGGTCAGACTGCAGTTGCTTGTCTTCCCCAATCCCATCTGTCTGGCCGCCCTTGTTGACCGCCATCCTCTTGACCTCCTCGCCCACCCCAGCAACACAACAAAGCTAAACAGTTTCAATCGTGCGGGAGGAAATTGAGAGAAGATAGGAACGAATATGGATAAAGTGGCACTCTAATGTTTTTATTAATTGTCTTTGTGTTGTATACGTATAAATAACTGACAAGCTGAGTCAGGAGAAATGTAACTTAACTTAACTGTGCTTTTAGACAACCCAAAATGGAGTCCCCAAACCGACATGAACCAGAATCAGTGCGGCAAGTGTAAATAGCTCCCGCAGGGTCCTAATGCCCATCTGTGAGCTGTAACAAACAAATAGAGTCGGAAAGCAACATATTTTCCCCCTTTTTAAAACTACAGTTTATGTACAGACAAAGTCCTTGAGATAGCCAAGTCATGTTCTGATACGCTAAGACCGGCGTGGAGCTTGCGGTGTTTGCTCTACATTTTGGTGGGGAAATAGAATGGTGCCTCTGTTCTATCCTGTTGGTCATTTTGCACTAGATTTGGCTGGGGGTTTGAGAATGTCCAGTAGCCAGCAAAGATTCCACCCAATCATGAGCTCAATGGGTGTCTTCCCCATTAGCAAGTGCTTTGTTGAATGGTATGGGCGGAAAATGGTTTGAACCACTTTGTTGACTGTTTGGCCTGCTGTGAGGTTGGCTTTCAAACACTCTTTGATGATGTGGTTAAAATGCTCAACACCTTCGTTGCTTTGAGGATTGTACCGAGCAGTAAGGCGATGCTCGATAGCATGACGAGTGAGGAAATCTGCGAACTGTCGGACACAAACTGTGATCCATTGTCAGTGATTATGACCTCTGGGAGGCCCCACTTCGTGAACATACATTGCAGAATAGTGACGATCGTTGATGAAGTCACTGAACTTGTTGTAGTGATTTCTGTCCATTTGGAATGCAGGTCATGTATTACAACAAGGACACGCTGGTGCTGTGGAGCTGCTTCAACTGGACCGAAGATACCCAACTGAAGTTGTTGCCATGATTTTTGTGACCATGGAATGGGCTTCATTGGCGCTGGTCAGATGTTTGTGGTCTTTTCGCTCAGACTGCATGCTTTTGCAGTGTGAGACGAACTCCTCGATGTGAGTGTCAATCCCAGGCCACCAAATTGAATCGCGACATCTCTGCTTCATGCTGACAATTCCGGGGTGTCCATTGTGTGCCAATGAGAGAACGCGCTGCTGAAGCGACTTGGGAAATACTGCTCTATCACCATGAGCTAGGCACCATCGTTCCAATTCATCGCGAAGTCTGTGGAATGTTTTCAGCTCTTCCGGAATTTGCTTCGGTCACTCAGTCTGGAAGAAATGGCACACGTGCTGGAGCATAGCATCTCGCTGTGATTCGGTTTTTGAGTTCTTCGCAGGAGACAAGGTTTCTGATGGACTGAGTGATGATCGACGTGCCATATATGTTGTCATCTGTGAACAAGTCAGCACCAGAGTCCGAAGCAGGTATCGAGTGTCTGAGCATGTCATCTATGTGGTTGCGACTGCCAGCGATGTACTGTACATCAAAGTTATACTGATGAAGGCGATCTGACCATCGGCTGATTTGTAGTGGTCTGTGCCCAGATCAAGTTGTAGTGAGTAGTATAGTTAGCACTTGGTGATTTGTACAATTCCTGCCATAGAGGTAGATGTGCCAACATTCACATGCGTAGATGCAAGCTTTCCCCTGCAGAGTTAATACATTCTGCAGACGAGAGCGTGTGAGAGGTGAAGGCTACTGGGCATTCCAGGCTGTCAATCTATTGCAAGAGCACAGCACCCATGGTGGTGCCTGATGTATCCGTGGTGATGTATGTAGTGGGTATTCAGATCAAAGTGCACGAGAATAGGAGGGAATGTGATTTTCTCCTTAAGAACATAAAAACATAAGAAATAGGAGCAGGAGTAGATCATACGGCCCCTCAAGCCTGCTCCGTTATTCGATAAGATCATGGCTGATCTGATCATGGACTCAGCTCCACTTCCCTGCCCACTCCCCATAATCCCTTATTCTCTTTTCGTTAAAGAAACTGTCGATTTCTGTCTTAAATTTATTCAATATCCCAGCTTCCACAGCTCTCTGAGGCAGCGAATTTCACAGATTTACAACCCTCTGAGAGAAGAAATTTCTCCTCATCTCAGTTTTAAATGGGCGGCCCTTATTCTAAGATTATGCCCTCTCGTTCTAGTCTCCCCCATCAGTGGAAACATCCTCTCTGCATCCACCTTGTCAAGCCCCCTCATAATCTTATCTGTTTTGATAAGATCAGCTCTTATTCTTCTGAATTCCAATGAGTAGAGGCCCAACCTACTCAAACTTTCCTCATAAATCAACCTCCTCATCTCCGGAATCAACCTAGTGAACCTTCTCTGAACTGCCTTCAAAGCAAATATATCCTTTCGTAAATATGGAAACCAAAACTGTACGCAGTATTCCAGGTATGGCCTCACCAATACCCTGTAATACTCCAGCAAGACTTCCCTGCTTTTATACTCCATCCCTTTTGCAATAAAGGCCAAGGTTCCATTGGCCTTCCTGATCACTTGCTGTACCTGCATACTTTCTGTCATGTATCTTACATGGCTACTGTTGGTACTATCCCAAGGTGTGCCACCAGAGGGCACAGCAGTAGGAGATTTGTAGGTTACCTGTACAGGTGTGCCTGGCCTCGTATAAAAGGCAGGCCACCAGGTGTGATCCTCACTCTGGAGTTAACTGATAAAGGACTGAGATCACTACAGTTCAAGTACAACACATTGCCTCATGGAATCATTACTAGAGCATCTGATGACACTGACGACGAGATTACGAACTTTCACGCGGAAATGGCTACCCTTGGTACTTGCAGCAGTTCGCCGATGGTAATGATCGGGATGCCTTTGTGGAGTGGCTAGAACATTTCTTCACAGCAAACAATCTGACAGGAGCTGAGGGTGGATTCACTCTGGAGCATCCACGATGCTGAGAATGACGTGAGTATCACGTGTAGCGAGTTGGTCGTACCACAGGGAAAGGGTCCACAGCCAGATAGGGAATGGAAGACCAACAGGAAGAGCAGTGCAAGGAAGGTAGTGCAGGAGTCCCCTGTGGTCATCCCCCTGCAAAACAGATACACTGCTTTGGGTACTGTTGAGGGGGATGACTCATCAGGGGAGGGCAGCAGCAGCCAAGTTCATGGCACCGTGGCTGGCTCTGCTGCACAGGAGGGCAGGAAAAAGAGTGGGAGAGCAATAGTGATTGGGGATTCAATGGTGAGGGGAATAGATAGGCGTTTCTGCGGCCGCAACCGAGACTCCAGGATGGTATGTTGCCTCCCTGGTGCAAGGGTCAAGGATGTCTCGGAGCGGGTGCAGGACATTCTAAAAAGGGAGGGAGAACAGCCAGTTGTCGTGGTGCACATTGGTACCAACGACATAGGTAAAAAGAAGGATGAGGTCCTACGAAACGAATTTAAGGAGCTAGGAGCTAAATTAAAAAGTAGGACCTCAAAAGTAGTAATCTCGGGATTGCTACCAGTGCCACGTGATAGTCAGAGTAGGAATCGCAAGATAGCGCAGATGAATACGTGGCTTGAGCAGTGGTGCAACAGGGAGGGATTCAAATTCCTGGGGCATTGGAACCGGTTCTGGGGGAGGTGGGACCAGTACAAACCGGACGGTCTGCACCTGGGCAGGACCGGAACCAATGTCCCAGGGGGAGTGTTTGCTAGTGCTGTTGGGGAGGATTTAAACTGATATGGCAGGGGGATGGGAACCAATGCAGGGAGACAGAGGGAAACAAAAAGGAGGCAAAAGCAAAAGACAGAAAGGAGATGAGGAAAAGTGGAGGGCAGAGAACAAAAAGGGCCACTGTACAGCAAAATTCTAAAAGGACAAAGGGTGTTAAAAGAACAAGCCTGAAGGCTTTGTGTCTTAATGCAAGGAGTATCCGCAATAAAGTGGATGAATTAACTGTGCAAATAGATGTTAACAAATATGATGTGATTGGGATTACGGAGACGTGGCTCCAGGATGATCAGGGCTGGGAACTCAACATCCAGGGGTATTCAACATTCAGGAAAGATAGAATAAAAGGAAAAGGAGGTGGGGTAGCATTGCTGGTTAAGGAGCAAATTAAGGCAATAGTTCGGAAGGACATTAGCTTGGATGATGTGGAATCTATATGGGTAGAGCTGCAGAATACCAAAGGACAAAAAACGTTAGTGGGAGTTGTGTACAGACCTCCAAACAGTAGTAGTGATGTTGGGGAGGGCATCAAACATGAAATTAGGGGTGCGTGCAATAAAGGTGCAGCAGTTATAATGGGTGACTTTAATATGCACATAGATTGGGTTAACCAAACTGGAAGCAATACGGTAGAGGAGGATTTCCTGGAGTGCATAAGGGATGGTTTTTTAGACCAATATGTCGAGGAACCAACTAGGGGGGAGGCCATCTTAGACTGGGTGTTGTGTAATGAGAGAGGATTAATTAGCAATCTCGTTGTGCGAGGCCCCTTGGGGAAGAGTGACCATAATATGGTGGAATTCTGCATTAGGATGGAGAATGAAACAGTTAATTCAGAGACCATGGTCCAGAACTTAAAGAAGGGTAACTTTGAAGGTATGAGGCGTGAATTGGCTAGGATTGTTTGGCGAATGATAATGAAGGGGTTGACTGTGGATGGGCAATGGCAGACATTTAGAGACCGCATGGATGAACTACAACAATTGTACATTCCTGTCTGTCGTAAAAAAAAGAAAAGGGAAGGTGGCTCAACCGTGGCTATCAAGGGAAATCAGGGATAGCATTAAAGCCAAGGAAGTGGCATACAAATTGGCCAGAAATAGCAGAGAACCCGGGGACTGGGAGAAATTTAGAACTCAGCAGAGGAGGACAAAGGGTTTGATTAGGGCAGGGAAAATGGAGTATGAGAAGAAGCTTGCAGGGAACATTAAGACGGATTGCAAAAGTTTCTATAGATATGTAAAGAGAAAAAGGTTAGTAGAGACAAACGTAGGTCCCCTGCAGTCAGAATCAGGGGAAGTCATAACGGGGAACAAAGAAATGGCGGACCAATTGAACAAGTACTTTGGTTCGGTATTCACTGAGGAGGACACAAACAACCTTCCGGATATAAAAGGGGTCGGAGGGTCTAGTAAGGAGGAGGAACTGAGGGAAATCCTTATTAGTCGGGAAATTGTGTTGGGGAAATTGATGGAATTGAAGGCCGATAAATCCCCAGGGCCTGATGGACTGCATCCCAGAGTACTTAAGGAAGTGGCCTTGGAAATAGTGGATGCATTGACAGTCATTTTCCAACATTCCATTGACTCTGGATCAGTTCCTATGGAGTGGAGGGTAGCCAATGTAACCCCACTTTTTAAAAAAGGAGGGAGAGAGAAAACAGGGAATTACAGACCGGTCAGCCTGACATCGGTAGTGGGTAAAATGATGGAATCAATTATTAAGGATGTCATCGCAGTGCATTTGGAAAGAGGTAATATGATAGGTCCAAGTCAGCATGGATTTGTGAAAGGGAAATCATGCTTGACAAATCTTCTGGAATTTTTTGAGGATGTTTCCAGTAGAGTGGACAAGGGAGAACCAGTTGATGTGGTATATTTGGACTTTCAGAAGGCTTTCGACAAGGTCCCACACAAGAGATTAATGTGCAAAGTTAAAGCACATGGGATTGGGGGTAGTGTGCTGACATGGATTGAGAACTGGTTGTCAGACAGGAAGCAAAGAGTAGGAGTAAATGGGGACTTTTCAGAATGGCAGGCAGTGACTAGTGGGGTACCGCAAGGTTCTGTGCTGGGGCCCCAGCTGTTTACACTGTACATTAACGATTTAGACGAGGGGATTAAATGTAGTATCTCCAAATTTGCGGATGACACTAAGTTGGGTGGCAGTGTGAGCTGCAAGGAGGATTCTATGAGGCTGCAGAGCGACTTGGATAGGTTAGGTGAGTGGGCAAATGCATGGCAGATGAAGTATAATGTGGATAAGTGTGAGGTTATCCACTTTGGTGGTAAAAACAGAGAGACAGACTATTATCTGAATGGTGACAGATTAGGAAAAGGGCAGGTGCAAAGAGACCTGGGTGTCATGGTACATCAGTCATTGAAGGTTGGCATGCAGGTACAGCAGGCGGTTAAGAAAGCAAATGGCATGTTGGCCTTCGTGGCGAGGGGATTTGAGTACAAGAGCAGGGAGGTGTTGCTACAATTGTACAGGGCCTTGGTGAGGCCACACCTGGAGTATTGTGTACAGTTTTGGTCTCCTAACCTGAGGAAGGACATTCTTGCTATTGAGGGAGTGCAGCGAAGGTTCACCAGACTGATTCCCGGGATGGTGGGACTGACCTATCAAGAAAGACTGGATCAACTGGGCTTGTATTCACTGGAGTTCAGAAGAATGAGAGGGGACCTCATAGAAACGTTTAAAATTCTGACGGGTTTAGACAGGTTAGATGCAGGAAGAATGTTCCCAATGTTGGGGAAGTCCAGAACCAGGGGACACAGTCTAAGGATAAGGGGGAAGCCATTTAGGACCGAGATGAGGAGGAATTTCTTCACCCAGAGAGTGGTGAACCCGTGGAATTCTCTACCACAGAAAGTTGTTGAGGCCAATTCACTAAATATATTCAAAAAGGAGTTAGATGAAGTCCTTACTACTAGGGGAATCAAGGGGTATGGTGAGAAAGCAGGAATGGGGTACTGAAGTTGCATGTTCAGCCATGAACTCATTGAATGGCGGTGCAGGCTAGAAGGGCCGAATGGCCTACTCCTGCACCTATTTTCTATGTTTCTATGACCCGGCCACACTGGCTGATAAGCGCCGTGCTACCTTACTAACCAGACGTTGGTCTATGGCCTCGTCAGGGACTTGCTGGCACCAGCGAAGACAACGACCAAGTCGTACAAGGAGCTCGTAACCCTGATCCAGAAGCAATTCAAGCCCAAGGAGAGCATCCTCACAGCCAGACACCGGTTCTACACCCACCGACGGCCCAAAGGCCAGGAAATCACAAAGTACGCCGCAGACCTCAGGAGGGTGGCGGCACCGTATGAGTTCAGCACCCACCTCAACGAAGCGCTGCAGGACATTTTCGTCATTGGAATGAGCCATGAGGGCCTTCTTCACAACCTACTGTCAGCGGACACCATAGTCACACTGCAGAAGGCCATCTCTGTGAACCAGTCATTCATGACCTGCGGCTCTAGGCAGATGTCTCACTCTCAGGACTCAAACCCGGCAGGTACTATGCACAGAGTGGCGCCGTTTAGAGGCTGGACTGTAGAACATGAACTCTCTCAGGGAAGAGAGAACAGGCCCCCGACTCCCTTAACTCAGAGTCCATCGAGGGGGGCTAATCGAGTAGCACTATGCTGGCGTTGCGGAGGGAATCACACGGCTCACCAGTGCCATTTTAAAGACTATGTATGCAAAGGCTGCAGCACAAAGGGCCACCTCCAGCGAATGTGTAAGAGAAATATGACTCTCTGTGTCAGCGAAGAGTCTGCAGGTGGCCATGAATCCAGCATGGATTATGAATTGACAGACAGAGAGGCAGCAAAGTCCCACAGGGAGGTACATAGCATGTTTACCTGCACCACCGAGTGTTCTCCGCTGAAGCTAGAAGTCGAGATAGAGGGAGTTCCAGTCTTCATGGAAGTGGACACGGGGGCGAGCCAGTCAGTGATGAATCAAGGAGCCTTAGAGAAGCTATGAGACAATCAGACTGAATGACCCGAGTTGGCCCCGGTTCAGGCAAAGCTGCACATCTACACCAATGAAATTATCCCAGTCATTGGTAGTGCGAATGTAAAGGTACTCCATGATGGCGCAGTGCACAAGTTACCTCTGTGGATTGTTGCAGGTGATGGATCAACGCTGCTCGGCAGAAGGTGGATGGAGAAGATCCACTGGAAGTGGAAAGACTTCACCCCTCCAGCGATCGAAGCCCTCTGCGCTCAGAGGCAAAGCAAGCCCTCACCAGAGGGTGGACCCGGCACCGGAGAGCAGACCAGCACGGCACCTGAGACACAGACCGCTCAGCACGACTGCGTGGAGATGATTCAGCTGAGACGACCCGAACGCACCTTCCAGGCTCCAGTGGCAGGACTCGGGAGGAAGAAAATCGGATCCAGAAGCGACTTCCCAGCTTCGGAGGCAGAACACGGGGAGAAGAGGATCATCGCAGTTGACATCGTGGACGAAGGAAAGATGGCGCCCAAACCACGAGGTGAGGCGCTGAAGACAAAGATGGCTGAGGCCAGACCATGAGGTGCAGCGCTGATGGAGCAACACGTGGCATTAAATGGAGAAGTGGATTGGGGTAAAGCAAGCAAAGCTCTCTTAAAGGAGGCCTGCAACCCAGCACAATTAAAGGGACAGTCCACATACTCAAGCAATGTAATAAGAACTGTAAGTCAGAGACAAAATGTGTAACTGATCATGTGAAATGTGTAGCTGATAATCTGAATTGTGTACATGCAACCAGCAAGGAAAAGTCACGCGATTACATAAAATGTGTAATTGATGATCTGAACTGTGCACATGCAACCAGCGAGGAAAAGTCGCGCAATTGCGATCGGACCCACAGAGTGTCCATCATAAGCAAGGAAAAGTTGTGCGATGCAGAATTTCAACTGCACGCAGCCAATGTAGCGGGCAGACACTCATCAGGTGCACACAGGTCCAGTGATCTACCCAATGCTGTAGCCTGCAGCCCGGGGACCAGAATCATACACCATGGGGTGTGGCCACAAGCAGCCAACACTCACGAGCTGCAGAGCAAGTGACCTCAGCAGGGCAATGGCACTGGTATCGATACCATGCCCTTAGTCAGCTCCACCTCTCAGGCGACCGATGGCACCAACTGCCACGAACCTGAAGGAGCAGACTGTACTAAGGCGCAGTCCCCAGACCCCATCACCGCCCAAAACCATATCCCTAGATGTAGGGTCACCCGCCACTGTTCCCCCAAAGGAAACAGGCACCAGCCAGGATCCCAAACCAAACGACGCTCAGGCCAGCGAGTCAGCAGTTCCCTGTGTACTGCTTGATGACAGTTCCTCAGGGAGCAGCAGCCACCTGGGGCGCAAAGAAAGGACAGGGCGGTCACAGGCATTTGTGAACTGTCCCGACGCTAGAGACCACGGCAACAGCCCCGAGAGCAGGCCACGCGAGCCAACCGGGTTCCCACTGCCAGCACCGGGCACTGAGCCGCCACCAAACTGCAGGGACACAACCCAGCAGCTCTAGAACCAGCTTGTCATCATGCACTGTCACTGCATCGATAAGGTATTTAACGTACTTGTCGCACCGTGGAACCACACACAAAAAAAGATGCAAAAACCACTTACCGGAACTTGAATGTACATGAATGCCAGGAGTCTCCGCCATAATCGAGGTGGGAGGGGTGGGACACACACACACTAACAGCACCACCAGCATGCTACTGCACCAACTACTCACCCAAGGTTGAAATGACCCACCAAGGGTCAACCAGCCAGAGCCCACATGGAGCTAAGCCCAGAGCACAGTCAATGCAGAGGCGATTTGCACTGAGGGCTCAGGGGGGAATGATGTCATGTATCCTACATGGCTACTGTTGGTATTAGCACAAGGTATGCCACCAAAGGGCACAGCAGTGGAAGACTCGTAGGTTACCTGTACAGGTGTGCCTGGTCTTGTATAAAAGGCAGGACACCGGTATGATCCTCACTCTGGAGTTAACTAATAAAAGACTAAGTTCACCACAATTCAAATACAACACACTGCCTCGTGGAGTCATTACTAGAGCATCTAAGGACACTACACTATCCTTTTGTGTTTCATGCACAAGTATCCCCAGGTCCCACTGCACTGCAGCACTTTGCAATCTTTCTTCATTTAAATAATAACTTGCTCCTTGTTTTTTTTCTGCCAAAGTGCATGACCTCACACTTTCCAACATTATACTCCATCTGCCAAATTTTTGCCCATTCACTTAGCCTGTCTATATCCTTTTGCAGATTTTTTGTGTCCTCCTCACACATTGCTTTTCCTCCCATCTTTGTATCATCAGCAAACTTGGCTACATTACATTCAGTCCCTTTTTCCAAGTCGTTAAAATATCGATTGTAAATAGTTGGGGTCTCAGCACTGATCCCTGCGGCATTCCACTAGTTACTGGTTGCCAACCAGAGATTGAACCATCTCTCCTGACTCTATGTTTTCTGTTAGTTAGCCAATCCTCTATCCATGCTAATATATTACCCCCAACTTCGTGAACTTTTATCTTGTGCAGTAACCTTTTATGAGGCACCATGTCAAATGCTTTCTGGAAGTCCAAAATACACCACAGGAAGCGTGGTGAATGCCTGAGCCTGGGAATCTGTCCATTCCCAAGGGATGTCCTTGCGCAGCAACTTGCGAAGTGGTTCAGCAATGTGCACGTAGTGCGGTACATACTTCAGATAGAAATTGCAAGTGCCAAGGAATGATGAAAGTTCTTTGACATTGGTAGCCTCCTGCATCGCGTCAATGTTGTCAAGCGTCAGCTTAACACCTTGTGCTGTGACTCTGTAGCCCAGAAAGTTTATTTTTCCAGCAGCGAATGTACACTTATCGGCATTAAGTGTAATGTTATGTGTAGCAAATCTAGCCATAACTGCGTGAAGCCGCTGGTCATGTTCTTCCATTATCCGCCCATGGACGACGATATCGTCAAGCAGATTGAGGGCTCCCTCTATGCCTGCTAGCATAGTAGTGACAATCTTCTGAGATGCACTTGGTGCAGAAAATAGTCCGTAGGGCATGCCTCGATACTGATACAGACCATCATGCATTGTGAATGCCGTGAGCGGTTTGCTGTCCTCCACTAGGGGTATTTGCAGGTAACTGCGGCGCATGTCGAGTTTCGTAAAAACTGTTGAGCCATGGAATTCTGAAGACGGTTTGTCGATGGTAGGAAGAGGATTCTTGTCAGGGATAGAAACATAGAAACATAGAAAATAGGTGCAGGAGTAGGACATTCAGCCCTTCTAGCCTGCACCACCATTCAATGAGTTCATGGCTGAACATGCAACTTCAGTACCCCATTCCTGCTTTCTCGCCATACCCCTTGATCCCCCTAGTAGTAAGGACTTCATCTAACTCCCTTTTGAATATATTTAGTGAATTGGCCTCAACTACTTTCTGTGGTAGAGAATTCCACAGGTTCACCACTCTCTGGGTGAAGAAGTTTCTCCTCATCTCGGTCCTAAATGGCTTACTCCTTATCCTTAGACTGTGACCCCTGGTTCTGGACTTCCCCAACATTGGGAACATTCTTCCTGCATCTAACCTGTCTAAACCCGTCAGAATTTTAAACGTTTCGATGAGGTCCCCTCTCATTCTTCTGAAATCCAGTGAATACAAGCCCAGTTGATCCAGTCTTTCTTGATAGGTCAGTCCCACCATCCGGGAATCAGTCTGGTGAATCTTCGCTGCACTCCCTCAATAGCAAGAATGTCTTTCCTCAAGTTAGGAGACCAAAACTGTACACAATACTCCAGGTGTGGCCTCACCAAAGCCCTGTACAACTGTAGCAACACCTCCCTGCCCCTGTACTCAAATCCCCTCGCTATGAATGCCAACATGCCATTTGCTTTCTTAACCGCCTGCTGTACCTGCATGCCAACCTTCAATGACTGATGTACCATGACACCCAGGTCTCATTGCACCTCCCCTTTTCCTAATCTGTTACCATTCAGATAATAGTCTGTCTCTCTGTTTTTACCACCAAAGTGGATAACCTCACATTTATCCACATTATACTTCATCTGCCATGCATTTGCCCACTCACCTAACCTATCCAAGTCACTCTGCAGCCTCATAGCATCCTCCTCGCAGCTCACACTGCCATCCAACTTAGTGTCATCCGCAAATTTGGAGATACTACATTTAATTCCCTCGTCTAAATCATTAACGTACAATGTAAACAGCTGGGGCCCCAGCACAGAACCTTGCGGTACCCCACTAGTCACTGCCTGCCATTCTGAAAAGTACCCATTTACTCCTACTCTTTGCTTCCTGTCTGACAATCAGTTCTCAATCCATGTCCGCACACTACCCCCAATCCCATGTGCTTTAACTTTGCACGTTAATCTCTTGTGTGGCACCTTGTCGAAAGCCTTCTGAAAGTCCAAATATACCACATCAATTGGTTCTCCCTTGTCCACTTTACTGGAAACATCCTCAAAAAATTCCAGAAGATTTGTCAAGCATGATTTCCCTTTCACAAATCCATGCTGACTTGGACCTATCATGTCACCTTTTTCCAAATGCGCTGCTATGACATCCTTAATAATTGATTCTATCATTTTACCCACTACTGAGGTCAGGCTGAGCGGTCTGTAATTCCCTGTTTTCTCTCTCCCTCCTTTTTTAAAAAGTGGGGTTACATTGGCTACCCTCCACTCAATAAGAACTGATCCAGAGTCAATGGAATGTTGGAAAATGACTGTCAATGCATCCGCTATTTCCAAGGCCACCTCCTTAAGTACTCTGGGATGCAGTCCATCAGGCCCTGGGAATTTATCGGCATTCAATCCCATCAATTTCCCCAACACAATTTCCCGACTAATAAAGATTTCCCTCAGTTCCTCCTCCTTACTAGACCCTCTGACCGCTTTTATATCCGGAAGGTTGTTTGTGTCCTCCTTAGTGAATACCGAACCAAAGTACTTGTTCAATTGGTCTGCCATTTCTTTGTTCCCCGTTATGACTTCCCCTGATTCTGACTGCAGGGGACCTATGTTTGTCTTTACTAACCTTTTTCTCTTTACATATCTATAGAAACTTCTGCAATCTGCCTTAATGTTCCCTGCAAGCTTCTTCTCGTACTCCATTTTCCCTGCCCTAATCAAACCCTTTGTCCTCCTCTGCTGAGTTCTAAATTTCTCCCAGTCCCCGGGTTCACTGCTATTTCTGGCCAATTTGTATGCCACTTCCTTGGCTTTAATACTATCCCTGATTTCCCTGATAGCCACGGTTGAGCCACCTTCCCTTTTTTATTTTTACGCCAGACAGGAATGTACAATTGTTGTAGTTCATCCATGCGGTCTCTAAATGTCTGCCATTGCCCATCCACAGTCAACCCTTAAGTATGATAGCCTTGTTGACCTCTTTCAGGTTGATGCATAGGTAAATCTCCCCATTTTTCGCCAAACAATGACAAAGTTCGAGAGGTGCAGGGTAAGGTGTCGATGCTCTCAATGATTCCCTGAGGTTCGAGTCACGTTAATTCTGCGGATACTTGGTCGTGAACCGCGATTGGGAGACAGCGAAATCGCTGCGTAACCGGTTTGATGGAAGGGTCAACGGAAGGGACGATGGCAGAATTTTGTTGTCACTCCAAACCCTGTGAAGATTGAAGGATACTGCTTGTCAAAGTCCATCGTGTACACAAGTGTGCCGGTGGGGTTGTAAACTTTGAACCCAAGCTTGTCAAAAAGATCAACACCCATGAGGCTTTGTCCCTTCGTGACATAAAAGGAAAAGTACTCCAATGATATGTCCTTGTAGTATATCAGGACAGGTATAACCCCAAGTACCTCAATTTTGGAGTCGGAGTACGCATGTAGAGTAGAAGTTGCGGACTGCAATTGACAGTGCGTGAAGTGGGTTTTGTACACAGCCTCGCTCAATATGGAGACTTTGGCTCTGAGATCAATGAGGAGGCAGATGGGCGTACCATCAATGTTTATCTCAAAGTCCTTGAATTTACCCGAATCGATGTGCGAAATGTCACTAACGGTGTAAACCATACTGAGTTCATCACTATCGGGGTTGTCCATCTGTCGAATATGCTGCGATGAGAGACCCACTAACAAAATGGTTCATTTTACCACATGCAGTGCATTTCTTCCCACATGCAGGGCAGTGAGGACTCTTTGCTGAGTGTGATTTGTCCTTACAGTTAAAGCAGTGGAAGTTAGGCCCATGATCCATAGTGGGTGGTTATTACTAGCCCTGGGTCTCTGCTGTGATTTCCACTTTGGACGAACACCTTGCACATGGGCTGTAGCTGCAATCTGCTGCACAGTGGGGGCAGGGATTCTGATCGCTTTTGAGTTGGAAAGTGCTGATTCGATTTGGATGGCTAAATTAGTTGCTTTGTCTAATGTCAATTGATCATCCTCCATTAACAAGCATTCCCTTATGCAGGGGATCGTTGTTTTCTCAATAGTTTGATCCCTGATCATTTCCTCTGTAAGTGCTCCAAAGTTACATGTAGTGGCCAGTTCAGTTAATGTAATAATGTACTGTTTGATTGGTTCACCATTCCCTTGCCCCCTTTTACGAAATTGGTATCTTTCCAGCACGATACTTTTCTTTGGCCCAAAATAATTCTCGAGGGCGCTTACCGTTTTGTCGTAGGACTCCGTGTCTTCGATTTGGCCAAAGATGCGTTGACCTTCGGTGCCGAGGCAGTGGATAAGTATTGCACGGCGGCGAGCTGGTGTTACGTTGTCGCCGTCTCACCCACTCGCAGTGATGTATGTAGAAAATGTTTTTATCCATCTTGGCCATGGAATTGGATGGTCTCCGGGTATGGAGAGGAAAGGCGGGGGGCGGGGGGGAGGGTCGGTAGGGAGGTTAATTTGAGTCATCCTCGTCACCAAATTATGCTGCGTATGCGTAAATAACTGACAAACTGTGCCAGGAGAAATATAACTTAACTTAACTGTGGTTTTATATAACCCAAAATGGTGTCCCCAAACCGGCATAAACCAGCATGAGTACAGCAACTGTGAATAGCTCCCGCAAGGTCCTAATGCACATCCAGTGAGCTGTAACAAACAAATAAGAGTATGAACTTAACACTTTGTTGGACAATGATTTATAAATAGTCGATCTCTTGCAATATTGCTCATTGGCACCAGCAAAAAACATCTCTTCCTATACTTGCCTCCTACTCTGTTTCATTTTATCCTTTGTCTTCCTGTCTCCCTCTATTTTATTCTTTTTGCAGTATAACTCATACATTTTCTATTGCCCTTTCTGTATCAGTCTCAAACTTGTTTTAAATTCTTTTTTATAAGTTTTCTCTTTCCTTTGCCTCTTCTGTACATCTAGGAGTACAGGAATTGCTCGATGAAATAAGACCAAGGTCCATCTCCTTTGTCTTCTATCATCCTGGTAGTCACATGATACAATGATAATGGAGTTGTTGACTAATCATAGCAATCAATCTCTATAAATTAGTCTGCAACAGACCTAAACCTGACATGAGGAAAATGTCAGTGGTGGAGAGCTATGAGAACGATAAGCCAAAGTCATCCGTTCCTCCCAAACATGCTACACTTACCACATGGCACGCTACATCTACCTTTCTGTTACACACTTTTTCTCTGTATCTCGCTCACCCTGTCTGTATGTCTCTCACTCTATGTTCAGTCCTGAGTGTATTTTTTTACTCAATTTACACTCGAGCTTATTTATCAAATCATAGAAATTACAACACAGAAGGAGACCGTTCAGGTTATCTCACTTATGCTAGTGCCAGTTCTCCAGCCAGAGCTTTTTACTCTAATCCAGTTTCTCTGCACATGTCCCATATTCTTTTCAATTAGTATTATTATTATTCAAATACTTATTCAACTGCCTTTTAAATGATGTTGTACTCTTTGCCTCAGTAGTCGCTTGTGATAAAGCAGTCCATGTTCTAATAAGCTATTGTATGAAAAAATTCTTCCAACTTTCCCTTTCATTTTTTAGTGATTGCCCTCAGTCTGTGCCCAAGTTGCCAACCAGCAGAAACGTGCCTGCCTCCTTAGATCACAATTACCTCCACTCTGTTAAGAATCCTACCATTTACTAACAACATTCCCACGAAGCTGCACGGCTGTCTGGAGGTCCTGCGCAGACCGCTTACCGGGTTCTCAACATAACAAAAACAGATTATCTGGTCATTATTGTTGTTTGTGGGAGTTTGCTTGTGCACAAATTGGCTGCCGCGCTTCCCACATTATACCAGTGACTAAACTCCAAAATTATTTGATTGGCTGTAAAACGCTTTGAGACGTCCGGTGGTCATGAAAGGTGCTATATAAATCCAAGTCTTTCTTATTTTCTTTTTCCCAATGAGAGAAATTTTGAATGGGCCACGCAGTCCATTAAAGGGACCACGCACTCCAAAAAAAAATTCGGGGGAACATTGTTTGCTCGTCCTATTCTGACAATGTACTACTTCAGATTTCTCCACAATAAACTATATCTGCTATTGCCACCAAACTGTCTACATCCATCTGCTCCTCTTGCATTCTTCCTCACAGTTGATCATGCCCTTACTTGCATCTTTAACAAACTTCAGTCTCATTAACTTGTATCGATGCCCAAATTATTTATGTAAATAGAATGCAAAAGCAGTTTCAGCGCAGTCTTGCGATGAACATTGCAACAATCCAAACAATCATCCCTTTACCCCTACATTTTGATTTCCGTCCCCCAACACTCTTTATCCTCATGTCCACATCCCCGGAAAACCATGCACCTTAATGTTCATTATAGAACTTGAATGTAGTATCTCATCAAACAATACACATGTGCAACATCTGCCACATTCCCTTTAGATATACACTATTATACACAGGGTTTCCTCAGAAAAATCAACTGAATGTGTCGAGCACAGCCTGCGCTTTACACAGCTGACTGTCCTTGATTACCTCCTGCCTTTCCAATTGTTCACTAATTCCATCCTGTATAATGGAATCTAGGAGCAGATACTTCTCTATATTAGTTGGGCATAGTGTATTGCACGAATGGAGCGCAAAGAAAAAATTGTGAGGGTGGAATACGCATACCCACAGTGGGAAATTTATGTGAGCTGCGTTATAATTAAGAACATAAGCACGTAAGAAATAGGAGCAGGAGTAGGCCATTTGACCCTCGAGCCTGCTCCGCCATTTAAAAAGATCATGGCTGATCTAATCATGGACACAGCTCCACTTCCCTGCCCGCTCCCCATAATCCTTGTATAATCCTTCCTCCTTGATTTTCCTCCTTGTGCTCTACTGAGGTGATGCTTTCCAACCAAATGCTAAAGAATTAAGACTAGCTGACCAAATATTTCCTGGATTATCTTTCTCCTTTCTTGAACAATGGCAGAACATGTGCCGCCTTCCAGTCCATGGTTGGTGTCTCCACTATCGGACATCCAACCCCAATGTAGAAACATAGAAATTTACTGTGCAGAAGGAGGCCATTTCGCCCTATTGTATCCGCGCCGGCCAACAAAGAGCCACACGGCCCTCAGTCAGCAGCCCTGAAGGTTACATATAAACCTATGAACAATGAACAATGGCAGATAGGTCAAGAGCATCCAACCTAACCAGTCCACCCCATACAACTGTAATACCCCATGTATCGCAACATTTTACACTCCACCCCACTCGGAGCCATGCGATCTCCCGGGAGAGGCAAAAAAACAGATAAAAACCCAGACCAATTGGGGAAAAAAATCTGGGAAAATTCCTCTCCAACCCATCCAGGCGATCGAAAGTAGTCCAGGGGATCACTCTGGCCGTATTAGATTCCCTGAAGTACTTACCATTGTATCTGCGCCAGCCAACAAGCGATTATCCAGTTTAATCCCACTTACCATCTCTAGGTCCATAACCCTGCAAGTTACGACACTTCAAATACCCATCCAAGCACCTTTTAAATGTGGTGAGGTTTCCTGCCTCTCCCACCTTTCCAGGCAGTGAGTTCCAGACCCCCACACCCCTCTTCATAAAAAAGCTTCCCCTCAAATCCCCTCTGAACCTTCCACCAACCACCTTAAAACTATGCCCCCTGGTAATTGACCCTTACACCAAGGATAATAAGCTCTTGCTATCCACTATATCCAAACCCCTCAACATTTTATACACCTCAATGAGGTCTCCTCTCAGCCTCCTCTGTTCCAAGGAAAAAAAAACCAGCCTATCCAATCTGTCCTCATAGCTAAGATTCTCCATTCCAGGCAGCATCCTCGTAAGTCTCCTCTGCACCCTCTCCAGTGCAATCACGTCCTTCCTATAATACAGTGACCAGAACTGCATGCAGTATTCCAGCTGTGGCCTAACCAGTGTATTATACAATTTAAGCATAACCTCCCTGCTCTTGCTTCCTGCCTCTGAGCCAATTTTGGATCAATGTGCCACTTTGCCCTGGATCCCATGGGCTTTTACGTTCGTGACCAGTCTGCCATGTGGGACCTTATCAAAAGCTTTGCTAAAGTCCATATACCTCCTGGTTACCTCCTCGAAAAATTCAATCAGGTTCGTCAAACATGATCTTCTCTTAACAAATCCGTGCTGACTGTCCCTGATTAATCCTTGCCTTTCTAAATGTAGATTTATCCTGTCCTTCAGGATTTTTTCCAATAATTTTCCCACCACTGAGGTTAGGCCTGTAATTACTCAGCCTAATGCCTTTCAATATTTTGTCAGACATGCCATCTGGGCCTAATGACCTATTTAAACTTTAAATCCTATTAACTTTATTTTAATTCAGTTTCCTTTAAATATTTATCTCCAGTATAGGATGTTCTAATCCTCCTCAGGTACTCTTACAGTTACCTTACTTTGTTAAAAAATTGAGCCAAAATACTAATCAAATCTCTCTGCCATTTTCTCACTCTCAAGTACAAGGTGGTCTCCTTCATCTCTAACTGGTTCCACACCTTCTTTGACTATTTTCTGTTGCTTATATGCATATAAAAACATTTGCTTCTCTTTAAGTTGACTGCCATACTTTCATGCTCACTCTTGGCTTTCTCAATCTCTTTTGCTTCCCTTTTATACTTTTTACATGTTTCATAATTTATTTTTTTATTACCATCTATATTTATCATGAATCTCTTTTCTTAAGACCTCATCATTTTCTAACCTCACTATTTATCCATGGGATCACAACATTTAATTGCCCCCACCACTCCTTTTTACTTCTAGTTGGAATGTATTTAACCTGTACTTTAAGAACATAATATCATAAGAAATAGGAGCAGGCCCCTCGAACTTGCTCTGCCATGCAATAAGATCATGGCTGATCATTGACCTTAACTCCACTTTCCTGCCCAATCTCCATATCCCTTGATTCCCCTAGACTCCAAAAATCTATCTATCTCAGCCTTGAATATATTCAGAGACTCAGCACCCACAGCTCTATGGGGCAGAAAATTCCACAGATTCACAACCCTCAACATGATGAAATTCCTCCTCATCTCTGCCTTAAATGGTCTAACCCTTATTCTGAGACTGTGCCCCCCAGTTCTAGACTCTCCAGCCAAGGGAAACAATCTCTCAGCATCTACTCTGTCAAGCCCCTTCAGAATGTTGTATGTTTCAATGAGATCACCTCTCATTCTTCTAGATTCCAGAGAGTATAGGCCCATTCTACACAATCTCTCATCATAAGACAGCCCTCCCATCCCAGGAATCAAGCTAGTGAACCTCCATTGTACCACCTCCAAGGCAAGTATATCCTTCCTTAGATAAGGAGACCAAAACTCAATACTCCAGGTGTGGTCTCACCAAGGCCCTGTAGAATTGTAGCAAGACTTCCTTACTCTTATACTCCAACCCCCTTGCAATAAAGGACAACATGCCATTTGCCTTCCTTATTGCTTGCTGTACCTGCATGCGAGCTTTTTGTGTTTCTTGCACAAGGACACCCAAATCTCTCTGAACACCAACATTTAAAAGTTTCTCATCATTTAAAAAATATTCTGTTTTTCTCTTCTTCCTACCAAAGTGAATAAGCTCACATTTCCCCACATTATACTGCATCTGCCACTTTACTGCCCACTCACTTAGTCTATATTTTTTGCAGACGCTTTGTGACCTCCTCACAACTTCCTTTCCCACCCAGCTTTGTATCATCAGCAAACTTGGAATCATTACACTTGGTCCTTTCATCTAGGTTATTAATATAGATTGTAAATAGCTGAGGCCCCAGCACTGATCCTTGCGGCACCCCACGAGTTACAGCCTGCCAACCTGAAAAAGACCAGTTTATCCCTACTCTCTATTTTCTATCCGTTAACCAATCCTCTCTCCATGCTAATACATTACCTCCAATCCCATGAGCCCTCTTCTTACATAATAATATTTTATGTGGCATCTTTTCGAAAGCCTTTTGGAAATCCAAATATACTACATCCACTGCTATCTATTCTTTATCTACCCTGCTAGTTACATCCTTAAAAACTCGAATAACTTTGTCAAACACGATTTTCCTTTTCTAAAACCATGTTGACTCTGCCTAATCATGTTATGGTTATCTAAGTGCCCTGATACCATTTCCTTAACAATGGATTCCAATATTTTCCCGACGACTGATGTCAGACTAACTGGTGTCTAGTTCCCTGTTTTCTCTCTTCTCCCTTTCTTGAATAGTGGTGTTACATTTGTTACCTTCCAATCCACTGGGACTGTTCTAGAATCTAAGAAATTTTGAAAGATTAAAACCAATGAATCCACGATCTCTGCTGCCACCTCTTTTAGAACCCTAGGATATAGGCTGACAGGTCCAGGGGATTTGTCAGCTTTTAGTTCTGGTAGTTTTTCTACTAATATGAATTTCATTCAATTCCTCACCATTGGACCCTTGGTTCCCAACCATTTTAGGTACGCTTTTTGCATCTTTTACTGTGAACAAAATATTTGTTTAATATTTCTGCCATTTCCTTATTCCCCATAATAATTTCTCCTGCTTCAGCCTCTAAGAGACAAATATTTACTTTTGCTACTCTCTTCCTTTTTACATACTTGTAGAAGCTCTTACAATCTGTTTTTATATTTCTTGCTAGTTTTCTCTCAGAGTCTATTTTTTCCCTTTTTATAAATTTTTTGGTCATCCTTTGCTGGTTTCTGAAACTCTCCCAATCCTCAGGCTTACTACCATTCTTCGCAACATTATAAGTTTCTTCTTTCAATCTAATGCTATCCTTAACTTCTTTAGTTAGCCATGGATGGATCACTTTTCCTGTGGAGTTTTTGTTTCTCAATGGAATGTAATTTTGTTGAGAATTATGAAATATTTGTTTAACTGCTAGCCACTGCTTATCTACTGCCATACCTTTTCATCTATTTTTCCAATCTACCTTAGCCAACTCGCCCTTCATACCTATGTAATAGGTTTTATTTAAGTTTAAGACTCTAATTTCAGACTTAGGCAAGTCACTCTCAAACATAATGTGAAAGTCTATCTTATTATGATTGCTCTGCCCCAGAGAACCCTTTACTATGAGATTACTAACCCTGTCTCATTACACAATACAAGATCTAAACTAGCCTGTTCCCTGGTTGGTTCAATGATGTATTGTTTTAGGAAACTGTCCCGAATGCATTCCAGAAATTCGTTCTCCAGACTACCTATACCAATTTGATTTGTCCAGTGAAGATTAAAGACCCCCACAATTATTGCATTACCTTTGTTACAAGCTCCTACTATTACTTGATTAATATTCTGTCCAACGGTATAGTTACTGTTAGGGGGCCTATATACTACTCCCACCAGTGTTTTCTGCTCCTTTTTATTCCTAGTCACCACCCATACTGATTCTACTTCCTGATCTTCTGAGCTGAGATCCTTTCTCTCTACTGTCCTTATATCATCCTTTATTATCAGGGCTACTCACCCCTCCTTTATTATTAAGCCTGTGTTTTCAAAATGTCAAGTACCCTAAAACATTTAGTTCTCAACCTTGGTCACCTTGTAATCACCTCTCTGTAATGGCTATTAGATCACACCCATTTATCTCTATTTATGCCACTAGTTCATCTATCTTATTATGAATGCTCCATGCATTCAGATAAAGAACCTTTAACATTTTTTGCCATTATTCCCTGTTTTGACCTTATTCTCTGCTGCATTGCTACCAATAAACTCTGTCCCTTCCTGTCACACTCTGCTTATTTTTACCCAATCACTACAATGCTCTATTGCTTTGACCTTTCTCTTTAGATATCTAAATTTCCCCTCACCTGAACCCTCTACCCCTACCCCCCGCCCCCGCCCGCACGCAGTTTTTAGTTTAAAGCCTTATCTACAGCCCTCGTTATTTGATTCACCAGGACGCTGGTCCCAGCCCATCCTGATGGAGCCCATCCTGATGGAGCCCATCCCGACGGAACAGCTCCCTCTTTCCCCGGTACTGGTGCCAGTGCCCCATGAATTGAAACCCCTTTCTCCCACACCACTCTTTGAGCCACCTCATATCGAAAATCTCTCATGGATGATCTGCCATTTAGTCCAAACAATCAACTTGGACTGAGCCCCATTTTATCTCACTGAAGTTAGCTCATTTCCAGTCCATCACAATTATCTCGGGCTCATATTTTGAATTATCTACTTTCAATGTGATCCTAATTAGTTTATTATTATGATCCACTTTCTCCTATCTTGGGTTTGTTCTCATCCTGCTGCTTTATCAGATCGAGCACTGCATGATTTCTGCTAGATATGCAAATTTAAGTCCCAGATGTATTCTAAAAATCTCTTTCACGGACTTTCCTTTTATTCTCGTCTAACATAAGGTAATTAAATCCCTCATAATTACTAGTACAGGCCTCTCTAAATTGCCTCACTCATGACTTTTTTTTTCCTACTGTTTGGTCTATAAAATAGTCTCAAAATGGTAACAAGTCGTTCATTATTTCTTGACCTGGACAGATTCCATCTGAGCATCACCATCAATAAAACATTTCTTTATATGGTTGTAATTGTGACTTTAATTAATGAGGCTAACCTTCCTCTCTTTTTCTTTGTCTATCTCTCCTGATAATTTTAGAGCTGGGAATATTTAGTTCACAATCTTGCCCTAAGTGAAGCAAAGTTTCTGTCAAGGAACATAGGAACATGAATGGACCTTTCAGCCCCTCGAGCGTATTCTGCCATTCTATTAGATGGTAACTGACCTGTACCTCAATCGCATTTACCCACCTTTTCTCCAAATCTTTTGAACCATTTACTTAACAAAAATCTATCAATCTCAGTCTTGAAGATTTGAGTTTATTTTTCATGCACTGACATTGGATGAGAGAATTCCAGATTTCCACTACTCTTTATGTGAAAAAATGCTTCCTGATTTCACTCATGAAAGGTCTGGCTCTAATTTTAAAATTATGCCCCCTTGTTCTGGATTTCCCTACCAGAGGAAATTGTTTCTCTTTATCTACCTTATTGAATCATTTTATTAATTTAAACACCACAATCAGGTCACACTTCAATATTCTAAACACAAAGGAATACAAGACAAGTGTATGTAACCCATCCTCATAATTTAGCTCTTGAAGTCCCAGTATCATTCTGTGCTGAAAGGTTACAACATATTGGGGTAGAATTTCCGATTAATCATCAATCCAGGCACAAATTGTGTTCAAAATTGTTCTAGTTTTCCAAATTGCATTTTTTGCTCAGGTTTCCTCTCAAACTCATTTGCATATCTCCAAACATAAAATCTTCCATGATCCAGCGCGATCAGGTGGTGTTTTAGAACATAATTGTATTTTTTCCTTACGTTAAAAAATATTCCTTGATATATTTAAGAGTGGTGATCTGGTGCAGTTTTATTAATAGGCTACGGGCACAGGGAGCAGTGCGTGCTGCTGCAGGAGGGCGATGGCTGACTGCACTGAGTTCGTAGAGAGACATGTTGGGGGCCCAGGAGTGGCGAGGGCCCAGGGGCAGCACAGGCCAGCCCACACTGCAATATGTGTGAGCACTACGTCCGTGCAGCAGAGCTGGTCTCCAGTTGTCCTGGTTAATCCTTGTCACTGGACCAAGACCAAGCTCTGTCAAGCCTGTCTGGTGGCTGGTGTGCATCGGCCACCACACGTTAAAAACATCCACGCACAGGCATCTTCCACCCTTCAGGATGTAATTCGGGATCCGGAATATTAGGTCCTTCATTGAAACATCTGTGACCTCAACCCTTTTCGGCATGGAAGCAAGTCATCCTTGTTTCGAGGGACTGCCTATGATGATGATGATGATGATGATGATGATGAATGCAGCTGTAAAGGGGTTTATCACAAAGTCCAAATAGCCCACCACCTGTGAGTAACACAATTTAAAATAATTGAAAATGACTTAAAAAAAACTATTTGGACAGTTTACTAGTTTCGTTGATGTACACTAGTCAGTTTCTTAGTAAATTAAATACATCTTAATATTTAAAGAATTTAAAAAAGTAACTATTAGTGCCCTTGCACCTAAAAATAAAACCTAGGGGCCGAAATTGCCCCTTTCCTTAAGGCCTATTACCACCGCAAATCAGCCGTTCGTGCTAGCCCAATTGCCCTCCTGAGTTTTCTCGGCGGTGCACTGATTTTCCCCCCCCCCCCCCCCCCTTCCACTGCCGCTAATTTGTGATAAGCACGTCATCACCGGTTCGGCCCGCCCAACGGTGCCTAAACCTGTTTTTTCCCCGGTGGTCCAGTGAGGCTGAGGCCTTCTACAATGGCAGTGCGGCTTCCCTTCATTATGTATGTAATAACTCGATAGACTGAATACTGTAAACTCACTCAGGTGCAAACCTGGCTGAACGTTATTCAGGCCCAAAGTGCCCACATTACATGGTGGCTTGCTTTATATACCTGGCTCGCACACACTTGCCCAATAACCTTTGATAGTGGCGCCCCCTGGTGGCTAGTAACCCCAAGCATACATACATGACAACATCTCCCGTCAAGATCTTAGTAGCAGTCCTTTTGCAAGTTAAGATGGTCCAGGGCTTTCCGCTCATGAATTGATCGTCTCAGTTCAACTCCAGTTCTGGGCGGGCGTTCTGAGTCAGTTATGACTGGAGGCTGGGTAGCCGATCTGATGTGAGTGGCAATGACCAGGTCAGAGATTGAAAGTCCAGATCCATTGATGATGGCGGAGTCCTCTGATGAATGAATATAGGTTGGTTGGTCACTGATCGTATCTTCCTCAACTTGTTCCAATTCATCCGTGTGCCACAGCTTTATCTGATCAACATGTTTCGTGCATGTTTGCCCATTCTTGAGCATGACAATAAACACTCTGCTACCCTCCTTGTCGTAACAGTACCGGCGACCCGCTTGAGACCATGACCATAATTTAGCACATACACAAGATCGTTAACTGAGATGTCGCGAGACACAGCAGCACGATCATGATACCACTGCTGATTTTGACGTCTGTTTTCAACACGATCGTTCAAGTCAGATGGACGAGAAAGAGCTTGGTCTTGAGACCTCGCTTCATCAATAGTTCAGCAGGGGAGACTCCAGTGTGGGGTCTTGTCCTGTAACTAAGCAATATGCATGACAAATGAGTCTGCAGTGAACCCTGAGTTACACGTTTCATACTCTGCTTGATTGTTTGGACAGCATGTTCTGCTTGACCATTAGAAGCAGGTTTCAATGGTGCTGACCTCACATGTTTAATACCATTGAGTTTCATGAACTCTTGAAACTCCAGACTGTGAAACAAGATCCGTTGTCGCTGATAATGATGTCAGGCAGACCATGAGTAGCAAACATGACACGAAGGCTCTCAATGCTAGCTGTGGATGTACTGGATGACATGATTATATACTCTATCCACTTGGAATATGCATCCACCACAACAAAAAACATCTTACCCAGGAAAGGACCCGCAAAATCGATGTGGATCCTCAACCATGGTTTGGAAGGCCACGACTACAGACTCAGCGGAGATTCTGCTGGTACTTTGCTGAGCTGCATGCAAGTGTTGCACTGATGCACACATGATTCCAGATCAGAGTCAATTCCAGGCCACCATAAGTGAGACCTGGCGATGGCTTTAATCATGACAATACCGGAATGAGTGCTGTGTAGATCACATACAAATTTCTCTCTGCTTTTCTTAGGCATAACAACACGATTACCCCACAGTAAACAATTTGACTGAATGGATAGTTCGTCTTTGCGACGGTTGTAAGGTTTGGTCTCATCACACATTTCCATAGGTATAGCAGACCAATCACCACTAAGGACACAACGTTTTACCACCGATAAAATCGGGTCCTGTCTGGTCCAGGTCCTAACTTGTTGAGAAGTGACAGGGGTTCCTTCACTCTCAAAAGCATCCATAACTAACAGTCGATCTGCAGTTTGTGGCGTTTCCACCTCCGGTGTGGGCAACAGCAGACGGCTCAATGCATCAGCACAATTCTCGGTGCCAGGATTATGGCGAATGACATAATCATAGGCAGACAATGTCAGCGCCCACCTCTGGATGCGGGACGATGCATTGGTATCGATGCCTTTTTTTTCCGAGAACAATGAAATGAGTGGCTTGTGATCCATTTTGAGTTTAAAACAAAGACCAAACAGGTACTGATGCATCTTTTTAACCCCATACACACAGGCTACAGCTTCTTTTTCTCCCATGCTGTAGCTTCTTTCCACCTTTGACAAATGTTTTGAAGCATACACAACAGGTTGTGGTTTCCCTGACTCATTAGCTTGTTGGAACATGCAGCCAACCCAATATGATGAAGTATCACAGGCCAGTACTAGACGCTTACATGGATCATAATGTACTGGCAACGTGTTAGAGCAAAGCAGATTTGTAGCTTTCTCGAAAGCTCTATCTTGAGACACACCCCAAACCCAGTTGTCGCCTTTTCTGAGCAGCATGTGCAGTGGCTCTAATAAAGTGCTCAATCTAGGTAAGAAATTACCAAAGTAGTTGAGTAGACCAAGGAACGAACACAGCTCCATCACATTCTGAGCCCTGGGTGCATTTTTGATGGCCTTGGTTTTCGAGTCCATAGGCCTGATCAGCAGCAATCTTCCTCCCCAGAAATTCGACTTCCGGTGCCATGAAGGCGCACTTTGAACATTTCAGCCTAAGTCCCACTTTGTCCAGACGATGTAGAATCTCTTCAAGGTTGTTCAGGTGTTCGGTAGTGTTACGACCTGTGACCAGAATGTCATCTTGAGACACGACAGTTCTAGGGACGGACTTCAGTAGACTCTCCATGTTCCTCCCAATATGGCTGCAGCCGAGCGAATTCCAAAAGGACACCTGTTGTAGATAAACAGCCCTTTATGAGTGTTGATGCACGTAAGTTTCTTCGACGTGTCGATGAGCTCCTGTGTCATATAGGCCGACGTCAGATCCAGTTTAGTGAACAACTTCCCACCGGCTAGCATTGCAAACAGGTCATCAGCCTTCGGTAATGGGTACTGGTCCTGTTTCGAAAGTCGGTTGATCGTAACCTTGTAGTCTCCACAAATCCTGACAGTGCCATCGCTCTTCAACACAGGAACAATGGGACTGGCCCATTCGTTAAATTCGACCGGTGATATGACCCCTTCATGTTGGAGTCTGTTCAGCTCAATTTCGACCTTCTCCCTCATCATGTAGGAACAGCCCGAGCTTTGTGATGGATGGGTCTTGCACCCGAGTCCAGGTAAATCTGGACCTTGGCTCCCATGAAATTGCTGATGCCCGGTTCAAACAGTGAGGTAAACTTGCTCAGAACTTGAGCACACGGAGTGTCATCCATCGATGACAATGCTTTGATATCGTTCCAGTTCCATTTGATTTTTTTCGAGCCAATTCCTGCTGACCATTTCCTGGAACGATCCATAATCGTAGATCATGAACCATACCATCATACGGCACCTTGACAACTGCATTGCCAATCACCAGTATGATTACTTAGGTGTAAGTACGCAACTTGGCATTGACAGGACTCAGCTTAGGCTTCACAGCGTTAGTGTCCCACAGCTTGTCGAATGTCCTTTGGCTCATTATCGACTGACCAATTCCATCGATGCCGGCAAGCCATTTAGTTTCCCATTAACCATTATCGGTTGGCTCTTTGTCAGGAATGAATACAGTCCATGAACTTCCTCCTCGCGTTTCTCGGGTTGAATATTCAGGTCCGCGCTGGACTGGTCGTCAACATCCACGTGGTGAGTCGCAGCACGCTTGCTCAGTTGTGGACACATTCGCTGAAGATGCCCCACTTTCGAACAGGCTTTACAGATATACTGTTTAAAACAACACTGATGATGCCGATGATTGCCCCCACAACGCCAGTCGGGTGAAATCGGATTCGTACCTGTTGGTGGACTTTGAGCAGCTACAGGTTTCGCATACGCAGTCGAGTTGGCCCTGCCATAAACAGCTCTGCCATCCAATGACACAATCTTGTTTACAGTACTTGCCGTGGAGCTCCGACTCTTTGATGATATCTGCCTTAAATGATCATCCGTCGTCATGCATGCCTGGGCAATCGCGATGGCCTTGCTCAAATCCAGCGTCTCCGCAGCCAATAACTTCCGGAGGATCACCTCATGGTTGATTCCTATTACGAAGAACTCTCGCAGCATGTCTCCCAATGCGTCTTCGAACTTACATGGCCCAGCAAGACGTCTCAGGTCGGCGACGAATTCGGACACATCCTGGCCCTCAGAACGAACATGCATGTAGAATCGATAGCGTGAGATGATGATGCCTTCTTTTGGTTTGAGATGGTCACGTACCAGAGCACACAATTCCTCATAGTCCTTGTTCGTTGGACGTGCAGGCGAGAGGAGATTCTTATGAGGCCATAGATTTTAGGACCGCAAACAGTGAGGAAAACTGCCCTGCGCCGAACTGAGTCAGTAACATCCTCCATTTTGTTGGCCACGAAGTACTGGTCCAGGCGATCAATGAAATCCAACCAGTCCTCTCCCTCCACGAATCTCTCCAGAATTCCAATAGTGCTCATTTTGCATGCGAAGGTTCTTGAGTTACGTTGTCACCAAATGTTATGTATGTAATAACTCGATAGACTGAATACTGTAAACTCACTCAGGTGCAAACCTGGCTCAACTTTATTCAGGCCCAAAGTGCCTACATTACATGGTGTCTTGCTTTATATATCTGGCCCGCACACACGTGCGTACAGCCCAATGACCTCCGACAGTGGCGCCCCCCTGGTGGCTAGTAATCCCAAACATACATACATGACACCCTTAAAGGGGAGGGCGCACTGCCGCTGCCACCATGTTTTTTTTGTTGGCTGACTGCCATGTCGGCCCGACAATTATGCCCCCAGGTTCGGCCCGGCTGCCAAGAGGCAGCCTGGCACCTCCACTTGGGTGCCAGGCCACTGGCCCGGCTGAAATCCTCCTCGATGGCCAAGGGGGCCGAAGTTTTTAAATCGCGGAAGCTCTCCCCTTTAAGTGAAGGGGTGACATGGCGCCGTGATGACATCATCGTGGCAGTCACTCCGCACCGCCTCCAACTTCTACCCCTCAGGTGTAGTCATCCCAAGAGCAACTTCCGGAGCCAAGGAAAAAAAACAACAAAGAGCCGAATGTCACTCAGGAGGCGACCTGAACCTCAGCTGAGAAAAAAACCATTGAAACGGGCTGGGAGCACCCCGTTTCGGGCGGGGGGCAATTTCTACTCCTTAATGTTAAGAGCTTCGACGCAAGCCTGCAAACAGAAACCCGCCATGGTGATTAATTCAATCTCAAGGTGTGGCCAGTTTTGTGGGCGGGGCCAGCTTCCAGTGCAATGTTTTTTTAGCAGAAAAGATTGCGGAAACTTAATTTGCGCTGGGCGTATTTTGCACTTGAAATGACCATTCTTTTGCTAAGGTTTGGCTGATTTTGGGCTAATTGCGCTGAAAAATTAACACAACATAGCAGAAACTCCTGGCCTTTGCCCTCCATTCCAGTTAGTGCCTTGAGTTCCCCAACTTTATTTTTAATGTTTTCCATCTTTGCATAAAAAAAGTTTAATTCTGTAATTCTTGTACTCCCAGCAGGGAAGCCGTACTCACTTGGAATGCAGATTACAGATAGGACTGTAACACTGTATCACTGACTGTTACAGTTTGTCACAATCACAGCATTAACATTATAACCACTGCAACCCTGTCACAATCCTAACCCCCAATTTGTTGTTCTTTTTAATTTTCTTTCACAGTCCTTCAACTTAAACTCTCTTCTATCTGCCTTAAAATATATCTTTCCATATTCCCTCCTCCTTAAGCTTATTGTTATAGATTGCTCTCCCTGTCACCGTATTTATTCATCCCAAATGCTCTCATGCTTTCTGTGCCCCCACCTTGTGCTATCAAAACTAAAGTTAAAATCACAGATGTATTTCCGTTATTATTCATCCGCAATGATAATATTATCATTGAATATATTTAAGGTGGAGATAGACAGATTTTTGAATGATAAGGAAGTGAAGGGTTATGGGGAGCGGGCGGGGAAGTAGAGTTGAGGCCATGATCAGATCAGCCATGATCTTATTGAATGGTGGAGCAGGCTCGAGGGGCCTAATGGCCTACTCCTGCTCCTATTTCTTATGTTTCTTATTATGTTATTATTCCAGCATAGAAAGTATAATCAATGGAATGTGAATCAAAAATAGGACTACAACATTAAAGTCCAAATTCTCTGACCAACACACTGTGTGAGAATGGCTCTCTGCTGGGAGTATAGATTGCAGTATTGGCCCTAATATATTTACAATATTCTTTCCTGTGATCAAACTGTGTACTGGTTTTTTGAAGGAATTAGAATTCTTTGGGACCTGGATTGAAGCATACTCAAGGCAAGTTCACCTTAGAGCATTTACAAAGTAATATAAACAGACGATCATGTGTTGTCTTTAGGATGGATATATGGGTCTCAGAGATGTAATGTCAGAGTTCCAATCCATAGTCGCACTCAATTATCTTGTTCTGTGACACATATCTTCTGCTATTTAATAATTGGTTTGCAAAATGTCAGAATTTACGTAAAATAAATACTGAGGTAGATGTTACAAGTTAGAACGACTCGGCTAGATTTTCCACTTTTGTATTTAATGCCCAAAAATGGGCATTATTTCCGGCGTGGGTGGTAAAAAAAGGGGTTTCAGATCGCCGGCTCTTCGCCCATTCTCAAAGCACCTAGTCTCCATTTTTAAAAATGGGCGTTACCGTGAGCAATATGAAATGGACGGTAGTGTTAAATTTTGCTGAGCTTCTGCCGTAAAATGTCACCGTCCTTAGCAACGGCATGGCAACGCTCGATTCCCATGATTCAGGGGGTCAAGTGTCACATGACATGTGCAGAAGAGAAGACAGAGAGAGGGAGCTGAGAGGGACTGAAGGCGTGTGCGGCGGTGCTATCTGCTTGTTTGGCTGTTGTGGGAGGCACGAGGAAAAAAGCATACCAAGCACCAAGAACATAGTTGGCACCGAGTTTTTGTCCAACAAATAAGATATAACATGGAAGGGATGGTGGAGGCCCTGGAGCTAGTAGCCAGAAACACTGGTGTCAGGGGGCTCCCAGTGGTCCCGGAGCGTGGCACTGCACCCCAAGGTGCCGCACCCCCATTGCCTACCACTGCTGCTGGCTCAGAGCACGCTCGCACTTCGGGACCGTCCTCTCCTGTATCCGTCCAAGCAGCATTTCAGCTGCCATCCCACCAACTTCCCCCCTCCCCCCCGCAATGAAGCATCGCCTGAGGAGCTCCTCGCCCGTGCGGCTTGGAGTCAGGAGGGAAAGGGGAAAGGTAGAGGTGGGGACGAGATGTGGGGGGGGGGAGCGGGGGGAAGGGTTGGTTTTTGCAGAAATGCTGATGAATTCAGTCAAATGTTCGGTTTAAATGTTTTTTATTTAATAAACCTTGTTGCACATTGGCTCAGATAGCTGCACCGTTACACGCTGGTGATTCCTTATCATCAAAGGGTATAATGACACTTAACTTCAATCAATTTGAACTTTAACTGTTACCAATGTGATGCCCACCATTGATGTATCACCTGCACACCCAGCAGTGTGTCAGCCATGTAAATAACACCAACATTCTTTCAGGCAAAGCGATCATTGATGAGCTCCTGACGTAAGGCTATTGCAGCTATCATTCCACCATGGGCCCTTTCATGTGGTCTACAGTGAGCAGGGGCATGGCTTCAATGTCAGCCTGATTGTGTGGGCCAACGTCAGCGTCTGCCTCCTCATCCTCCTCATCCTCCTCTTCCTCTCTCTAGTGAGGTGGACTGTCAGACTCATCAGGCAATTCTTGTCCCCTCCTGATAGCCAAGTTGAGCAGCGTGGAGCACACCACCACAAATTGAGCTACCTGCTCAGGGTGGTATTGGAGCTCACCTCCTGAGTGGTCCAGGCATCTAAAGCGCTGCTTAAGCACAACTAAGGTTTTCTCCACGATATTGCGAGTGGCTCTGTGGCTCTCATTGTATTGCCTCTCGGCTTCGATGTGGATGTCACGCAGAGGGGTCATCAGCCAGGTGGCGAGGCCATATCCTTTGTCACCAAGCATCCAGCTTTGACCTTGTTTCTGATTGTTAAACAAGTCAGATACAGGATGTGAGCATCATGGATGCTGCCCGGAAATTGAGCAGTCACTGCCATTATAATTTGCTGGTGGTCGACAACGAGTTGGACATTCAGGGAGTGGAATTCATTGTGGTTCCTGAAAACCTCTGCATCCTGAAAAGGTGCCTGCATCGCGATGTGCATACAGTCTATTGCTCCCTGCACATTGGGGAAGTTTGCAATTCTGGAGAATCCTAGAGCCCTCTCACTCTGTGCCTCCCTGGTCATAGAGAAGCTGATCAAGTCCCTCCTGCATGTGTACAAGGCTTAAGTGGCCTGTCTAATTCAGCGATATGTGGCATGATGAGAAAGTCCGCAAATGTTGCCATCTGTGGCCTGAAAAGAACCCGACGCTTAGAACGACAGTGCCAGGGTGACTTTGACCTCGACGGACAGTGCAGTACTGATGGTGCTGGTGGGCTGCAGATCTCCCCTTATGAGCTGGCATACCTCAGTGATAACCTCTTTGTGGAAGCGCAGTTTCCGAAGGCAGGTGGTGTCGAGCAAGTCGATGTAAGAATGCTTCTCCCTGTACTTGCGGGGGGTGTAAGGTCTGGTCCTCCTCATCAGTCTGGCACGTCTTACAATGGGCACATAATGCTGTGGAACGTGCCTTCAGCGATCTCGAGTCTGCTGCATGTAATTGGTCATCAAGAGAGGGTGAGAAAGGACAGGCTCCATTGCAATAGCTCTGTTTTCCACCGATTGGTGACAAACAATAAATGTCCCGACGAAGACACCTATTCAATTCCAATCAGTCGCATTATGGTCAAGATGTTTGTAGAGCTGTTCACTTCAACTCCAACAACCTCCAGGGTACATCCGAACTCCCCCGAGGTTGAAGCACAGCAGCCTTTTAAAGGATGCGACATGTGATGTAGAACACGCCGTCCATAACGCTGTGATTAGTTCTGGTTAGGACCACTTTTTCTGGGCTTTTTTTGGGAGAGCGATATTGTGGACGATATGTGTGCGAGGTGGTGAAAGTGACACTGTCTGATCTCATGGCCGCTAGTTTCGGTAAATATGCTCTTTGAGACAAAAAAAGTGGGCGGGTGGTATTATTGAATCTCGACGTTAAATCAGTGCGGAAATTAACGCTGGGTGATATTATGGGCGTTGATTTAACCCATTCTGATGATTCCGCCCCAAAAAAGGGCGGTATTATTTTTTCCCGGCATTAAGCACATGGGGAAAGTAACACTCGGTAATAAGTTTCTGAAAAATGCCCGTCAGTTTCCATTTTGTGGCTAAATGGGCGATATATGGGCGTTATACATAATTTCAGCGGTAAACGGGCAATAAGTGAACGTTAAGCATGCAAAACAAGTAGAAAATCCAGGCCCTAGTTCTCATATGACAGAAGTATAGGATGAGAATTTGGGTGCAGAGGTCAATATGGGCCACCAGATTTATCATCCATCCCTTATATACAGTCCTGTCACGCAAGACTCTGAGTCACGATTACCAAATTGTAAATTTCCACATTACCTATTTGAAGAAAAAAAGTTTACCAAGATCAGAATATTGTTTCTAACTCATTGGCATAAAGAAATTATTGAAACATGATTAATGGCACTTTAAGCAAGTAAATTGGAAATTAAATTCCTTATGAAATAGTTTAAATTAATCTTTCATTCCTATACTCCCATTGAAATCTATCCTTCCAGTAGTCTCTCACCCATCAAAGCTCATTCCTCTGGTAATCCACTCCTGTCAGTGAAGCCCATCCTGCCAGTTCTCTGAATCTCTCATCGAAGCTCTTCCCTCCAGTATGTAATTATTGCATTTTCACATCTGGCTGTATTTTGAAGTATTCCACACTTTTCCTTGACCTGAAAAATATATTTTTTTTGAGTAAATAACTTTATCCGAATATCTGTTTCAAATTTACTTTTCAGTCATTTAAAATGATGCCCTTAGAACATAAGAACATAAGAAATAGGAGCAGGAGAAGGCCATATGGCCCCCTGAGCCTGCTCCGCCATTTAATACGATCATGGCTGATCCGATCATGGACTCAGTTCAACTTCCCTGCCCGCTCTGCATAACCCCTTATTCTCTTATCGTTTAAGAAACTGTCTATTTCTGTCTTAAATTTATTCAATATCCCAGCTTTCACAGCTCTCTGAGGCAGCAAATTCCACAAATTCACAACCCTCTGAGAGAAGAAATTTCTCCTCATCTCAGTTTTAAATGGGCAGCCCCTTATTCTAAGATTATGCCCTCTAGTTCTAGTCTTCCCTATCAGTGGAAATATCCTCTCTGCATCCACCTTGTCAAGCTCCCTCATAACCTTATATGTTTCGATAAGATCACCGCTCATTCTTCTGAATTCCAATGAGTAGAGGCCCAACCTACTCAACCTTTCCTCATAAGTCAACCCCCTCATCTCTGGAATCAACCTTGTGAACCTTCTCTGAGCTGCCTCCAAAGCAAGTATATCCTTTCGTAAATATGGAAAGCAAAACTGTATGCAGTATTCCAGGTGTGGCCTCACCAATACCCTGTACAACTGTAGCAATACTTCCCTGCTTTTATACTCCATTCCCTTTGCAATGAAGGCCAAGATTCCATTGGCCTTCCTGATCACTTGCTGTACCTGCATACTAACCTTTTGTGTTTCATGCACAAGTACCCCCAGGTCCCGCTGTACTGCAGCACTTTGCAATCTTTCTCCATTTAAATAATAGCTTGCTCTTTGATTTTTTTCTGCCAAAGTGCATGACCTCACACTTTCCAACATTATACTCCATCTGCCAAATTTTTGCCCACTCACTTAGCCTATCTATGTCCTTTTGCAGATTTCCTATGTCCTCCTCACATATTGCTTTTCCTCCCATCTTTGTATCGTCGGCAAACTTGGCTACGTTACACTCAGTCCCTTCTTCCAAGTCGTTAATATAGATTGTAAATAGTTGGGATCCCTGCGGCTCCCCACTGGTTACTGATTGCCAACCCAAGAATGAATCAACTCTCAGTATTCTGTTCGTTAGCCAATCCCCTATCCATGCTAATATATTACCCCCAACCCCGTGAACTTTTATCTTGTGCAGTAACCTTTTAAAATGCCTTCTGGAAGTCCAAATATACTACATCCACAGGTTCCCCTTCATCCATCCTGTTCGTTACATCCTCAAAGAATTCTAGCAAATTTGTCAAACATGACTTCCCTTTCATTATTCCATGCTGGCTCTGCCTGATCAAATTTTGCTTTTCCAAATGTCCTGCTACTGCTTCTTTAATAATGGACTCCAACATCTTCCCAACCACAGATGTTAGGCTAACTGGTCTAAGGTTGCCTGCTTTTTGTCTGTCTCCTTTTTTAAATAGGGGCGTTACATTTGCAGTTTTCCAATCTGCTGGGACCTCCCCAGAATCCAGGGAATTTTGGTAAATTACAATCACTGCATCCACAATCCCTGCCGTTACTTCTCTTAAGACCCGAGGATGCAAGCCATCAGGTCCAGGGGATTTATCCGCCTTTAGTCCCATTATCTTACTGAATACCACCTCCTTAGTGATTGTGATTGTGTTAAGTTCCACCCCCACTATAGCCCCTTAACTATCCACTGCTGGAATATTATTAGTGTCCTCTACCGTAAAGACTGATACAAAATATTTGTTCAGAGTTTCTGCCATCTCCATGTTCCCCATTACTAATTCCCGATCTCGTCCTCCAAGGGACCAACATTTACTCTAGCCACACTTTTCCTTTTTATATACCGATAGAAACTCTTGCTATCTGTTTTTATATTTCGTGCTAGTTTACTTTCATAGTCTATCTTCTGTTTTTTAATCATTTTTTCAATCATTCTTTGTTGGCTTTTAAACACTTCCCAATCTTCTGTCCTCCCACTAGTTTTGGCCACTTTGTATGCGATTGTTTTTAATTGGATATTCTCCTTTATTTCTTTAGTTAGCCACAGATGGCTATCTTTTCTCGTACGCCCTTTCCTCCTCACTGGAATATATTTTTCTTAAGATTTCTTTAGTATCTCCTTAAATCTACACCACTGTTCATCAACCGTCCTACACTTTAATCTATTTTCCCAGTCATAATCTGGGTCATCATTTTCTATTTTCACTTGAAGTGATATTCTGAATTTATTCCCTCTGTGCCATTTCATAACTTATATATCTCATATATAACTTATATATCTCAGTTGAAAAATTAGCAGGTCTTGCAAAAAAAAAAACAACAATCTCCATTACTATATAATGCTAAATATTTTGATCATGAATTCAGTGATTACTTCAGTGTGAACTCTGAAGACACAAGGTCTGAAATTCTGAAGTGTGTAGCATCGAATAGCACCTTAGAAAGAATCACTACATGGAACTGTTCCATCACAGTATGCTGCATGGGACATTACCATAAATTAAGCCTGTTCTGTTCTTTTGCAAGGCTATTGCATTTTTAAAAGATATTTTTGCATGCATTAGAAGAGCATTGTTGGTACTTAATCATGTTGTATTATATTCATTTTGGCAATCATCAATGGATATAGAGTAGAGCTCAATATTACAAACTGTTAGTACAAGCCCTTGGGCTAGAAATTCGTTAGGTTAGCGCCTCCTGTTAGCAACTGGCAGGGCACTAATGGGGCGCTAAAGGGTTAGGGCCCAGACGCGGTAAATGCAACAATGCTCCCAAACTTTAGTGCCGGCTTAGCACTGGCGCTAACTATTAACACCTGGGCCTCTAACGCCTCGCAGATCGTGATGTCATAAAGTGTGCAGCGGCCTGTTATCGCCCCGGATGGAAAATTGACTCTCACCCCCTGCTTTATCGCTTCGCACTGACAATGCCAGCAAGAGGAGGCATTGTGAACTCAGCTGGCTACTTCGGGAGCGGTAATTAAAGGGAATGCTTTTCAGCTACTGCATACTTTATTACTTGCACCAGTCTGGTGCCTGTGCAAAGTTTTTAATGTTTCATTGGTGCAAGATGTCCAAGCCCTCCACTTTGTGAGTGTATGGGCTGCAATGACAGTCACCCAGGTCGCATTGCAAAACAGAACTGATGACAACTAGCTTGTGTAGCATCATTGGCCCTTCCTTTAGGAGGGGAAGCAGCCTCTGTGACGAAAGAGTCTCGTTACCAATGCACTCGAAATTGTTTAGTGCTCTGCTGCTACTGCCCCGCTCTCAAACTTTAGAGCCCCAAGAGAAGTGGTTAGCTCTTGATTTAGTGCTCCACTTCCCTCTTGGAGCACTAAAACTGAATTTCACGGGAGACGAGAATGATTAGTGCCTGACGCTAATTTTTAAAATGTTAAAGTTTTAGTGCCCCAACCGGGACAATACCAAATTTCTCCAACAACATTTTTTTTAAATGAGTAAGTCATCTGTGAAGGAGCGCAAATTGAAACCCTTCCAAAAGAAAGTCACTTTGTCAATCTCCACCAAAATGAATAATAGGATTTGATTGCACCGTTTGTGTTTATAAAATGCTCTAAGCTCATTATACTATATTTAAGCACTGTGCTTCTCATTAATTGGGAGCTACAAGAAATGCCTGCTCCCAGGCACCTTTACTATTCCCAAGGTGCCTTCAGAGAGAAGAAAGCTATGAGAAAATATTATTCCCATGCTAAAAAAAACACTTTTGTATCTATATGGGCAGAATGTGAATCATTTTGCCTATCAACTTCGGAGGATAACACATTCTGGAAGGAATTGATATGCAACGTTGAATTGCAGGATGTGAAGTCACTATTCTACAAAGTGAGTTTTCTCAGGAACCAACTCTGGCTCAGAGCCTCACTACACAGGAGCATAGTCGCAGAATTTGCCCTATGATGTCTTGGCCCTATCTCTGACTCATGCACCTGTCTACGAGGTTCCATGCTGGGAGCAGGACCTTGCAGTATTATTCCTTGAATATCTTTCCACCCGGGATCTGAATATGCAAATAGGTTGTTCCCTTCTGCTGAGGTACTTGGATGCAGAAGCTTTGGTTGCTTTGATAAGATTCTTTAAAAGTTAAAACTTAGTACATTCCTTTCAGTTGAGTAATATTATCTTAAATGATATAATCTAAAAATCAATGCACGGTATTTTGGGACAGTTTTTTGTCTTTACCACCTGGAAGGAAAGTCCAGGGATGGGGTTCTATTAATGGTGTCCACACTCAACTATTCTAATACTCTCCTGGCCGGCCTCCCTTCTTCCACCCTCCATAAACTTGAGCTCATACGGAAGTCTGATGCCGTATCAGAACTCACACCAAGTCCCGTACACCCATCACCCCTGTGCTTGCTGACCTACCTGGTCCCCCAATGCTTCAAATTTAAAATGTTCTTCCTTGTGTTCCTTTCCCTCTTTGGTCCCATCCCTTCTCATCTCTGTAAGCTTCTGCAACCCTATAATCCACCATGAACTCTGTGTTCCTCTGTGTGCATCCCTGGTTTATTCACCCCACCATTAGCGGCTGTGATTCAGCTGTCGAGGCGCAAAGTTCTGGAATTCCCACCCTAAGCCTTTCCGCCTCTAATATAAGAACATAAGGATTAGGAGCAAGAGTAGGCCCTATGGCCCCTTGAGCCTGCTCCGCCATTCAATAAGGCCATGGCTGATCATCGACCTCAACTTCACTTTCCTGCCCGATCTCCATATCCCTTGATTCACCTAGACTCCAAAAATCTAGCGATCTCAGCTTTGAATATACTCAACGACTCAGCATCCACAGCTCTTTGGGGAAGAGAATTCCAGAGATTTACAACCCTCTGAGTGAAGAAATTTCTCCTCATCTCAGTCTTAAAAGATCGACCCTTTATCGTGAGACTATGCTCTCTTGTTCCAGACTCTCCAGCCAGACAAAATATCTCCTTCTTTGGCTCAGTGTCAATTTTTTTCTCTGATTACGCTCCTGTGAAGTGCCTCAGGATGTTTTATCACGTTAAAGGATCTATAAAAATGCAAGTATTGGTGTGCAAATCCCCCCTCCACATTTCCCTTTCTGCGCTCTACCCAAATGATGCTTAACACACTCGGCAGAAAAGACAAAAAACTACGCCATTGTTTTAATCTAGAAAAGTGATTGCAATTTAATTTTGATCTTGGTGGTTTGTAATGTTTTCCTTAGTGCTTTGCAGCATGTGGAAATGTCTGTTAATATTTAACTTGTAATATTTTTCAATGAGCAAAACCAAACCATAATGCATGTAATATCGATTTTTTTGCTGCAAGCTGTGGGTGTATATGAGAATTGATGTTTTAATGTTGAAAAGTATTTGTAATATCAATACTGAGGAGGAAGAATTCCTGGGGTTGTTATGTGCAGTGAAATTGTACACAAAAAGAACTTGGATTGCACTTTTCATGTCGAGAACATCCCAAGACATGCCAGAGAGGGACAAAACCAAAGGAAAGGAATGGACAATGAGCCATGCTATGAGGGTTAGGAGAGGTGACTGAAAACTTGCTTGAAAAAGGTTTCAAGAAGATTTTTAGAGGTGAAGAGAGAAGTGAAAAAGCAGTAGGAGGGAGTTCCTGTGAATTGGGACATGGTGGGGTGAAAGGAATAGGAAACGCAGACAAAGAGCAGCATTGGAGGAATGAATTGGGCTGGATGGGATACAAAGCTGGAGGAGATAGCGTGGGTCAAGCTTGTGGAAAGATTTGAAGGTAAGGGTGAGCATTTTTTATAAACAATTCAAGATTTCTAAAGATGATTCACTGCATACGACACAGAGGAAATCATCCTTCTCTTTCACTGGACAGTGCAATTTCTTTCACATCAGTTTATTTTCAACACACTGTCTAACAGTGAGGATTCAGCAACTGAAATTTTTAGTGAAACCAAAAATGTTTTGTCTTGTTGTTACAGTAACTGGAGAAATGTATTTATCGTACTACTGTTGCTTATTGTCATTGAAATGATGTGCATTTTCTTGGGCTAGTTAACTTACTGTTGTTAGATATTGTATTGCTTTGTTTACTTCAATCCATAACAACAGTAAATAATTTCAGGCTGTTTGGTTTTCTCTTTTGAAGTTCTTGTCCTTTAATTTTTAGATGCATTTCACAAGCTTGCGATCCACAGATTACTGAGTCCAAATCTGTATATTGCTACAATAAGAACAAAACGACTTATATTTTTGGGTTCTTGCTGTGGGTATTTTTCTTAGGTTCAGTGTCTCAAACCAATCCTATAGATACTCCTTTGCTCTCTAGGACCCAGAGCTGGTCTTTGCCTACCCAATATTGACGTAAAATGTATCAAGTGCAATGATCAGACAGAAAACCCTCTTCACTATATTTCAGCTTTTGGTTATACCGTGTTAGCTGTGGCACAGTTGTGAGCACCTTCGCCTCTGAGTCAGAAGGTTGTGGATTCAAGCCCTACTCCAGAGACTTTAAGCACAATAATCTAGGCTGACACTCCAGTGCAATATTTATCCCTCAATCAACATCACTAAGAAAGATTATCTGGTCATTATCACGTTGCTGTTTGTGCGAGCTTGCTATGTGCAAATTAGCTGCTGTGTTTCCTACATTACAACAGTGACTACACTTCAAAAGAGTACTTCATTGGCTGTAAAGGGCTGGGGCGATGACACAATCCTGGGTCTGTGATGGATCCGTTGCTAAGGATCACGGCCTGCATGTCGTCGTGGAGCAGGCGGAGGATGGTGACGTACTTATGGGGGCATTCGAAATGGAGGAGGACGCTCCATAGACCATCGCGGTTGAAAGTGTGAAAGGCCTTTGTAAGGTCGAAGAAGGCCATGTATAAGGGCTGTCACTATTCCCTGCATTTTTCCTGCAGCTGTTGCACTGCAAAAATTATGTCCGTTGTGTCTGATAGGAGACAAAATCCGCACTGCGACTCCGGGAGGAGCTCCTCGGCCATGGGAAGAAGACGGTTGAGGAGGACTCTAGCGATGACTTTCCCAGTGGCTGTTAGCAGGATGATTAATGTAGGAAGTAGCCAATTTGTGTACAGCAAGGTGCCACAAAGGGATAATCTGTTTTGTGGTGATGTTTGAGGAATAATTAATGGCCAGGACGCTGGGCGAACTCCTCTGCTCTTCTTCAAAATTATGCCATTGGACCCTTTATCCTGAATGGACAATCGGGGCCTCTCATCCAAAAGATGGCATCTCTCCTTCAGTGTCAGCTTGGATTATTCACTCAAGTCTCTGGTGTGGGGCTTGAACCCACCACTTTGCGACGCAGAGACGAGGCTGCTCCACTGAGCCGTGCACTTCTTCTACCAGTGAGTAAGGTGTCAGCAGTTGTGACCTACATGCTTTCCAGAGCAAGGGCCAAAAGACAGTGGCTGCTGCTATTCCTAAAACTCTGAATTGTTTCTGTCCTCACGGTCCCTCGACACCAGGCAGATGGAGTGCACCCAACGTGCATTCCACCTACAATGACCCAAACTCACCAGCATTTGAGTGCAGTTCTGGTCACCACATTACAGGAAAGATGTGATTGCACTGGAAAGATGCAGAGGAGATTTACAAGAATGTTGCCTGGACTGGAGAATTTTAGCTATGAGGACAGATTGGAGTTGCTGGGTCTGTTTTCTTTGGAACAGAGGAGGCTGAGGGAAGACCTGATTGAGGTGTATAAAATTATGAGGGGCTTGGATAGAGTGGATAGGAAGGACCTGCTTGGCAGAGGGGTCAACAACCAACGGGCATAGATTTAACGTAATTGGGGGGGGAGGTTTAGAGGAGATATGAGGGGAAATTTCTTCACCCAGAGGTGGTGGGGTCTAGAACTCACTGCCTGAAAAGGGTGGTAGAGGCAGAAATCCTCACCACATTTAAAAGATACTTTGATGTGCACTTAAAGTGCCGTAACCTGCAGGGTTACGGACCAAGAGCTGGAAAGTGGGATTAGGCTGGATAGCTCTTGGTCGGCCGGCACAGATGGGCCGAAATGGCCTCCTTCCGCGCTGTAACTTTCTACGGCCCCGGTTTTCACGAGCTGCAAGGCCCGCCCATTTGCTGCCCAAAGGACCGCTGATAGTCACCGAGAGACTGGGCGGAACTTTGCCTGAAAGATTCTTCTAAAAGAGGTGGCAGTACCGCCCGGTGGCAAAATAATGGCTCACATCGTCAATCTGGGCGGCAGCGGGCAGGAGCTCTCAATCTTGCCGCCCAAGTGCCGCCGAGGGTGGAGTCGGGCCCAGGGAGGATGAAAGGTATGAAAAGTTAAAACATCACAAAGAAAAAAAAAATGACCCAAACACCTTCAGGGGACCCCATCCAAGTAAGTCAACAGCTGGAAGTCCCTGGCCAAAGTCCGCCCAAAGTGGAGGAAGTGCATCCGGGAGGGCACTGAACACCTCGAGTCTCATCGCCGAGAGCATGCAGAAACCAAGTGCAGGCAGCGGAAAGAAAGTGCGGCAAACCTGTCCCACTCACCCTTACCCTCAATGACTATCTGTCCCACCTGTGACAGGGACTGTAGCTCTCATATTGGACTGCTCAGCCACCTAAGGACCCATTTTAAGAGTGGAAGCAAGTCTTCCTCGATTCCAAGGGACTGCTTATAATGATAATGAAGTTGCTGTTTAAATGTTTTTTTAAAGATGGTCACTAACCTTCTTTTGCAGGCCTTCATACCTACCGTCGGGATAAGAATAGCCTCCACGCAGTGGTCCTCCCCCCTGCTGGCGCCGACTCCCGCCTGCACCAATCTGGCATCTCAGCAGGCGGGCGGCCACTTACGCCACTCGGTCGCTAGAGGATGTCAGTGGGCAGTTCCCGGCAGTGCTCCCCTCCTGCCCGCTCCAGCCCAAATGGAAACTGGGAGCGAGAGGAAAATGGCAGGAAAATTTGGCGGCAGTCGGCGGCATCAGTATGGGAGTGTAGAACGCTCCTCCCAACTCATTACCATAGCTATTCCTTCTCCATCTGGTGTAGATGTAAGTAATCTGCTCTGCCTCAGGGAAATCCATTGCCTCAGGCAATGAAAACCATTTCCTCGTTTTTACACATGGAAACTCCCACAGGAAAATCAGCCCTTCAATATTCGCACTGACTACCCTGAAATACTTTAATCATTGCCAGAAGGCTCTTACGGTTGGTAACTAGGGTGTCCCTGCACTTTTGGAAGCTATTTTTGCAGAGCCTGGTGCCGCAACTAAGCTCACATGGATCTCTCTGTCACTTATCTGCTCTTGTGCCTGTGTGCACAGGTCACTGCTGGAGAGCCTCTCCAGTTATCGGACAGATGCAGGCACATCTCCAAAGTTCTCATATCCCCCTGACTGATGTCACTCACCTTTCTCCGATGAACTCCATGTTGTGAATTGATGCAGTTACCAATGGTACTACTGTCTCATCAATAGGGACCATGTATTCAACAACCATCTGGGACTGCAGACTTCCAAAATGGTCACTGGTGCTTAATGTAATTGTAAATAATGCTGCTGGGTGTTCTAGTGCTATTACTTCCCACTGCAGACTACTGGTTACCATCATCTAGAAAGACAGCACAATTTGCATTTATGGGTGCGCGAGGACATTTTATTAATTCATCTGTGAAAGCAATGGTGTCGAAAACTAATGTTCTCCATTTCTGAACATTGAGTTGTTCCTGGGAGCTGCTCCACAAGTCAGGAGAAGGTTGCATGACTTTGGAATATGTCAGCTGGTGTGAGGCTTCCTCCCACTTCTTGGAGAAATGGCTTCAACATCTCCCACCGGGAGAGAGGCTCTCTGCTCGTCGAGTGTGGTGACATCGAAATGTCGTTTTACAGCTGACTCCTTTATAGAATTTTTAGCTGAATCATAAACTTACTCTTTCACAACAGCTGTATCCTATTATTACCAAACAGAAGAAATGTTAATGACTGCAGTTACGCTGTCACTACACACCATGGCCAAAGCAATCAATGCATCAGTAAAAGCAACATGCTTTATTTAAAGCTTACCGGGGGCTTTACTGTCCCTCCAGGGATAATGCAGCCACTGTTGTTATATGAGGTATTTTGTAAAAGTGTAATGTGCCCACATTATCAGTGGGGTCTTTCCATAAACCAGAAATTATCTTGTATTAGCTTTCCTGTACAGATACGCAATGCACATGTGAGTCAGCCTTTTTTAAAACACACCATCTTCAATAGGACACCTTTACAAAATTATATCTGTATTGGTACAGAGCTAAGTTTGGAGTACCTGAAGGTTACATTCAGCCCATGATCTCCACCACCTAGATGGACAAGATACATGAGAATACCACTGTAATGTTTGTAAGTTTGTAATGTTCGTAGTTCCACACTATGGATGTGGACATATTGTGTACTGCAACTGCATAGTTAATAATAAACAGAACCAGGCAGATTCCGGAGGCTTCCGAGAGAGCTGCCTGCCATGTTAGGAGCTGCGTGTGCTGTGTTCTGTGAATATATCACATGTGGCGGCGAGATGGGATTTTTCGGATGAGTTGGAGCTTAAATTTTGTTGGTGAAGGATTCAGCCAGCCTGACTTTGGAAGTTTCTGTCTTTGGAAAAAGCTACAAAATCTGAGGTAAAAATACAGCACACGGTGTGAACACTAGAGATTAAAATGGCAGGTATAATCGGACATTTGGGGCAATATAGACAAGACTGGGAACATTTTAAAGTGTATGTGCATCGGCTAGAAATGCATTTCACTGCAAATAACATAATCGAAGTTCCAGACAATGCAGTCCAGAACCAGGCTGTGTTGGAATGTAAGAAAGCGATCTTCTTATTGGAGGCAGGTCCGGCATTGTGCGAAACCCTTGTAAATCTGCTTGTGACTGACGAGCCAAAGGACACAATGCTTAAAGAGATTTTATCGAAGCTGGAGCAGCAGAATAATCCCAAACCATTAGAAATTGCTGAAAGCTATCGTTTCGGGATTCGGAATCAAAAGGTTGATGAAAGAATCAGTGATTACATAGGTGCATTAAAAAAGCTATCGATGTACTGTAATTTTGGAAACTTTCAAAACTGCGCATTACGTGATCGTTTTGTTTGTGGGATGAAAAATGATGCAATCAGAAGGAAGTTATTGACGACGGATGACTTGACTTTTGAGATTGCTTGTCAGACAGCGAGGTCGATGGGCATGGCCGAACAATATTCCCGAGAATTAAATAATAATTACGGTCGTCAGTCAACCGGGGTAAATAACCTGCAGGTTCAAAGTAAAAGACGGGCATGGCCGAAAGAGTCAGAAACTGGAAATTCTACCAGAGCGTCGAAGTCGTGCTACAGGTGCCTGGGACAGCACATTGCTCAAAGTTGTCCATACGTGAAGGCAGAGTGTTTCTTCTGCAGAAAGACTGGGCATCTTGCTAAGGCATGCCGACTGAAGGGTAAACCAGCTTTTAAAGCTATGAGTCCAGCGTTCAAAGCTATGAGTAGAAATCTAAAGAGGCTTCATAGCATGGAAAAATAACAACAGGACGAGGAGATGTTAGAGTTACACATCATCAGGAGCACGAGGTTAACGGACAGCGATTCGGGAAGCATCAAAATCCACATGGATGTTGCGGGATTCAAGATATCAATAGAAATTGACATGGTGCATCGTGAGTGTAGTACCAGAGTCACAGTACCACGACAAATTGCGTGATTTCCAACTGGAGAAATCCAATATAGAGCTGCGAGGCTACTCGGGAGAGAAAATTCCTGTGATAGGTCGTATCACCGTACCGGTGAAATATAAAGATCAATTTCAGAACTTGCCTCTAATAGTAGTGAAAGGAGACAAGTCTGCTTTGCTTGGAAGAAATTGGTTGAGCTCACTGAAGCTGGATTGGAGTAAGATTTTCTGTGTGGAAGCGAGATTTTCATCAACGGATGAGGTTATCAAGCAGTATCCGAAGGTGTTCTGCGAAACGGGCAGTCCGAGCCAAGGCTTCAAGGCAAGTGTCAGGGTACAGAAGAACGCTAGATCGGTTTACTACAAGCCACATTCCGTACCATATGCACTCAAGGAGAAAGTTGAGCAAGAACTCAAAAGACGAGAGACTGAGAACATTATTTGTAAGATTGATCGATGTAATTGGGCTACACCCATTGTGTTTGTACCTAAGTCCAATGGTAAGGTAAGATTGTGTGGTGATTATAAAGTAACCGTAAACCAGGTTCTAGAGGGTAATGTCCCCAATATATTACCAAATATAGAAGATTTGTTCACAACACTGACAGGTGGTCGGATCTTCTCAAAACTGGATCTTACGAATGCCTCCTTACAGCTTGAACTAGATGTTTGACTATAAATACTCATCTAGGCCTATATCAATTTAATAGGCTACCATTTGGAGTGTCTTCCACCCCTGCCATATTCCAAGGGGTGATGAATCAAATTTTGCATAGTATTGAAGGGGTCGTATGTTATTTGGATGACATACTAATTTCAGCACCAAATAGGCAAATTCATAGTAACATATTGAATGAAGTCCTCAAACGGCTAGAGAAGCAGAGACTACGAGTGTCTGCTCGTAAGTGTGAGCTATTTAAAAACTCAGTGGAGTACTTAGGGTACAGAGTGGACAAAGATGGTTTGCATCCAACCATGGAAAAATTGGATGCAATTAGAAATGCACCCACTCCCAGGAATGTCACTGAACTTCGTTCATTCTTGGGTCTTTTGAACTATTATGGGAAGTTCCTACCAAATTTGGCTACAGTATTACATCTACTGAATGAACTTTTGAAAAACCAGGTCCATTGGAAGTGGTCAAAAGAATGCGATACAGCATTCAAGAAGTGTAAAAGCAAATTGGTAGAGAGCACATGTTAGTTCACTATGACATATCTAAGGAGATTAAGCTAGCATGTGATGCCGCTCCATAGGGAGTTGGGGCAGTGATCTCTCATGTACCACGTAGTGTGGAGGAGAGAGCAATTGCTTTTGCTTCATGCACTCTCAGTGCCAGTGAGAGTAATTAAAGCTTTGGCATTAATTTTTGGGGACAAGAAGTTTCACAAATACTTGTATGGTCGTAAGTTTACTATCATTACGGACCATAAGCCCCGAACAGCAATCCTCCATCCTAAGTCCCCAGTTCCAACATTAGCTGCAGCCCGAATGCAGAGATGGGCTTTGATTTTGTCAGCATATAAATATCGAAATACTCCTCATACAACTACTGGTAGAACACCAGCAGAGTTGTTTCTCAAAGGACAGCCACGAACCAGATTCTCGTTGTTAAAACCAAATTTGGCACAGTCCGTAGAAGAGACACAATTAAGACAGAAAGAGAATCATGATAGGAGTAAAAGAGAGAAGTGTGAAATTAAACCAGAAGGTGAGAGTGAAGAACCATCACCATAAATGGTTAAAGTGCTTACCAGGAAGAGTGGTGAAGATATGTGGTTCTCGCACATATTTGGTAAAGATGTTTGATAATGGACAGGTTAGGTTTGTTCATATTGATATTTTACCAACAGACATGGAAGGAGTTGAAGTTGAGAATGATTCAATTATTTCTGACTCATCAGATAGTTTTGATACACCAGTAACAAATCCTCAGTCCAATGTACTGGAAACAAATCTAAGAGAGAATCAGAATGAAAGTCTGAGTCCGAGTCAGGAAAACAAAGAGCCTGAAGTTAGAGTGAATTCAAATGAAAATCAAGGAAATTCCATGGAGGAAAACATTCCTCAGGATGAGCCTTGAATGAGTTTAGATTCAACACCAAGTTTGGAAGGTTCTGTTTGAGAGCGAAGGTATCCTCTTCGAAACAGAAAAGAAGTGGTAAAGTTAAATTTGTAAATATGAAAAAAAAAGTTTATATCCTGTGTTATGTATAAACATGAAAGTTATGTATGATGTTGTTATAATAACTTCTTCATTAAGGAGGGAGAAGTATGATGTCTGTAAGCTTGTAATGTTTGTAGTTCCACACTGTGGATGTGGATGTATTGTGTACTGCAAGTTCAGGGTTAATAATAAACAGAACCAGGCAGATTCCAGAGGTTTCCAAGAGAGCTGCCTGTCATGTTAGGAGCTGTGTGTGCTGTGCTCTGTGAATATATTACAACCACCACCTTAAATTTCCCCTCCCAGTCACATACCATCCTGACTTAGACATATTTCGCCATTCCTTCATCGTTGCTGAGCCAAAATCCTGGAGCTCCCTACCCAACTGCAATATGGGAGCACCTTCACTACATGGACTGCAGCAGTTTAAGATGAAGGCTTATCACCACCTTCTCAAGGGCAACTAGCGATGCCCACAGCACAATAACTAAATTTTTAAAAACCTATTGAAACAACAACAAAATGCACTCACGTAGTACTTTTAGCCTCGGAAATGTGCTAAAGTATTTCACAAGTAAGGGCAGGGGAAGTGGTGACTGAGCAGAGATTGGGTGAAGAGTTAGACGAGTTGTCCAAATAGGAAGGTTGAAGAGGTAGGACTTGAGGATTATTTGATGATGTAACGAACAAAGTGGATAAAGGGGAACCAGTGGATGTGGTGTACTTGGACTTCCAGAAGGCATTTGACATGGTGCCACAGAAAAGGTTACTGCACAAGATAAAAGTTCACGGGGTTGGGGGTAATATATTAGCATGGATAGAGGATTGGCTAACGAACAGAAAACAGAGAGTCGGGATAAATGGTTCATTCTCTGGTTGTCAACCAGGAACTAGTGGGGTGCTGCAGGGATCAGTGCTGGGACCCCAACTAGTTACAATCTATATTAACGACTTGGAAGAAGGGACTGAGTGTAACTTGGCCAGGTTTGCTGACGATACAAAGATGGGAGGAAGAGCAATGTGTGAGGAGGACACAAAAAATCTGCAGGGGGACATAGACAGGCTAGGTGAGTGGGTAAGGGTTTGGCGGATGGAGTATAGTGTTGGAAAGTGTGAGGGCATGCACTTTGGCAGAAAAAAATCAAAGAGCAAGTTATTATTTAAATGGAGAAAGATTGCAAAATGCTGCAGTACAGCGGGACCTGGGGGTACTTGTGCATGAAGCACAAAAGGATAGTATGCAGGTACAGCAAGTGATCAGGAAGGCCAATAGAATCTAGATGGAGTATAAAAGCAGGGAAGTCTTGCTACAGCTATACAGGGTATTGGTGAGGCCACAGCTGGAATACTGCGTGCAGTTTTGATTTCTATATTTACGAAAGGATATACTTCTTTTGGAGGCAGTTCAGAGAAGGTTCACTTGATTGATTCCGGGGATGAGGGGGTTGACTTATGAGGAAAGGTTGAGTAGGTTGGGCCTCTAATCATTGGAATTCAGAAGAATGAGAGGTGATTATAATGTCTGTAAGCTTGTAATGTTTGTAGCTCCACACTGTGGATGTGGACATATTGTATACTGCAAGTGCATAGTTAATGATTAAATAGAACCCGTTTTTTTCCGGTGTCTTCCGAGAGAACAGCCTGCCATGTTAGGAAGCAGTGTGTGCTGTGCTCTGTGAATATATCACAGTTGGCGATTGAGATGGGATTTTTCGGATGATTTAAAGCTTAATTTTTGTTGGTGAAGGATTCAGCCAGCTGACAGAGAGACTTTGGAAGTTTCTGTCTTTGGAAAAAGTTATAAAATCCGAGGTAAAATACAGCACATGGTGTGAACAGCTAGAGTTTAAATGGCAGTTGTAATCGGACATTTGGGGGAATATAGACACGACCGGGAACGTTTTAAAGCATATGTGGATTGGCTAGACATGTATTTCACTGCAAATAACATAATTGACGTTCCAGACAATGCAGTCCAGAACCGGGCTGTGTTGGAATGTAAGAAAGCGATCTTCTTATCGGTGGCAGGTCCGGCATTATACGAAACCCTTGTAAATCTGCTTGTGCCTGACAAGCCAAAGGACACAATGCTGAAAGAGATTTTAATGAAGCTGGAACAGCACTATAACCCCAAACCTTTAGAAATTGCTGAAAGCTATTGTTTCGGGATTCGGCAGACAGCGAGGTCGATGGGCATGGCCGAACAATATTCCCGAGAATTAAATAATAATTACGGCCGTCAGTCAACCGAGGTAAATAACCTGCAGGTTCAAAGTTAAAGACAGGCATGGCCGAAAGTCTCAGAAACTAGAAATTCTAACAGAGTGTCAAAGTTGTGCTACAGGTGCCTGGGACAACACATTGCTCAATATTGTCCATACGTGAAGGCAGAGTGTTTCTTCTGCAGAAAGACTGGGCATCTTGCTAAGGCATGCCGACTAAAGGGTAAACCAGCATTTAAAGCTATGAGTCCAGTGTTCAAAGCTATGAGTAGAAATCCAAAGAGGCTTCATAGCATGGAAGAACAACAACAGGACGAGGAGATGTTAGAGTTACACATCATCAGGAGCACGAGGTTAACGGACAGCGATTCGTAAAACATCAAAATCCACATGGATGTTGCGGGATTCAAGATACCAATAGAAATTGACATGGGTGCATCGTGAGTGTAGTACCAGAGTCACTGTACCGCGACAAATTGCGTGATTTCCAACTGGAGAAATCCAATATAGAGCTGCGAGGCTGCTCGGGAGAGAAAATTCCTGTGATAGGTCGTATCACCGTACCGGTAAAATATAAAGTTCAATTTCAGAACTTGCCTCTAATAGTAGTGAAAGGAGATAAGTCTGCTTTACTAGGAAGAAATTGGTTGAGCTCACGGCAGCTGGATTGGAGTAAGATTTTCTGTGTGGAAGCGAGATTTTCATCAACGCAAGAGGTTATCAAGCAGTATCCGAAGGTGTTCTGAGAAATGGGCAATCCGATCCAAGGCTTCAAGGCAAGTGTCAGGGTACAGAAGGACGCTAGATCGGTTTACTACAAACCACGTTCCGTACCTTCTGCACTCAAGGAGAAAGTTGAGCAAGAACTCAAAAGACTAGAGACTGAGAACATTATTTGTAAGATAGATCGATGTAATTGGGCTACACCCATTGTGTTTGTACCTAAGTCCGATGGTAAGGTAAGATTGTGTGGTGATTGTAAAGATATAGAGTACATCGTGAGGCAGTGTATGACATGTCAATCGGTAAGCAAGCAACCACCACCAGTACCATTACAGCCATGGAAATGGCCTCCCAGGGTGTGGCAAAGGCTACATATTGATTTTGCTGAGTTAGGACAACAATTGTTCATTGTGATTGATAGCCATTCGAAGTAGGTTGAGGTGTTTCCAATGTGGAAAATAACAAGTAAAACATTGGTCAGTTTACGAAAATTATTTTCTTCATTTGGCCTCCCTGAAGAAATTGTTTCGGATAATGGACCACAATTTCGTTCAGAAGATTTTGCACAATTCACAAGCAAAAATGGTGTGAAACATACCAAGGTGCCACCATACCATCTTGCTTCAAATGGTGCAGCAGAACGCACTGTACAAATGATAAAAACGTGCCCTCATGAAACAAATTTTAGATCCTAATCCAAGGAAACGACAGTTGTCATTGGATCACAAATTGGCTAATTTTTTGATTACATATCAAAATTCTCCTCATACAACTACTGGTAGAACACCAGCAGAGTTGTTTCTCAAACGACAGCCACAAACCAGATTCTCGTTGTTAATACCAAATTTGGCACAGTCCGTAGAAGAGACTTAATTAAGACAGAAAGAGAATCATGATAGAGGTAGAGTAAAAGAGAGAAGTATGAAATTAAACCAGAAGGTGAGAGTGAAGAACCATCACCATAAATGGTTAAAGTGGTTACCAGGAAGAGTGGTGAAGATATGTGGCCCTCGCCCATATTTGGTAAAGATGTTTGATAATGGACAGGTTAGGTTTGTTCATATTGATCATATTTTACCGACAGACATGGAAGGGGTTGAAGGTGGGAATGATTCAATTATTTCTGACTTATCAGATAGTTTTGATACACCAGTAGCAAATCCTAAATTCAATGTACTGGAAACAAATCCAGGAGAGAATCAGAATGGAAGTCTGAGTCCGAGTCAGGAAAATAAAGAGCCTGAAGTTAGAGTGAATTCAAATGAAAATCAAGGAAATCCCGTGGAGGAAAATGTTCCTCAGGATGAGCCTCGAATGAGTTTAGATTCGACACCATGTTTGGAAGGTTCTGTTCGCGAGCGAAGGTATCCTCTTCGAAACAGAAAACAAGTGGTGAAGTTAAATTTGTAAATATGGAAGAAAAAAAGTTTATATCCTGTGTTATGTATAAACATGAAAATTATGTATGATGGTTCTTATGATGGCTTCTTCATTAAGGAGGGAGAAGTGTAATGTCTGTAAGCTTGTAATATTTGTAGCTCCACACTGTGGATGTGGACGTATTGTGTACTGCAAGTGCATAGTTAATGATTAAACCGAACCCGTTTTTTTCCGGTGTCTTCCGAGAGAACAGCCTGCCATGTTAGGAAGCTGTGTGTGCTGTGCGCTGTGAATATATCACAGTGATCTTATCGAAACGTTGAAGATTATGAGGGGGCTTGACAAGGTGGATGCAGAGAGGATGTTTCCACTGATGAGGGCATAATCTTAGAATAAGGGGACGCCCATTTAAAACAGAGATGAGGAGAAATTTCTTCTCTCAGAGGGTTGTAAATCTGTGGAATTAGCTGCCTCAGAGAGCTGTGGAAGCTGGGACATTGAATAAATTTAAGACAGAAATAGACAGTTTCCTAAATGATAAGGGGATAAGGGATTATGGGGAGCGGGCGGGGAAATGGAGCTGCATCCATGATCAGATCAGGCAATGATCTTATTGAATAGCGGAGCAGGCTCGAGGGGCCGTATGGCCTACTTCTGCTCTTATTTCTTATGTTCTTATGTTATTATGAAGGTAGATGTTATCCCGAAGAACATCAGGATATACCTGGGATGTTTAGGAAAGGGTATGTCAATTCCAGGCAGAAAGTTTAAGCCTCTATGGTGGAGTGGAGAAGGGTTGATGCACGCAGAAGCAGAGTCAGAAACATGGAGGATATGATTTGGGATATAGAAACATAGAAACATAGAAAATAGGTGCAGGAGTAGGCCATTCGGCCCTTCTACCCTGCACCGCCATTCAATGAGTTCATGGCTGAACATGCAACTTCAGTACCCCATTCCTGCTTTCTCACCATACCCCTTGATTCCCCTAGCAGTAAGGACTTCATCTAACTCCTTTTTGAATATATTTAGTGAATTGGCCTCAACTACTTTCTGTGGTAGAGAATTCCACAGGTTCACCACTCTCTGGGTGAAGAAATTCCTCCTCATCTCGGTCCTAAATGGCTTCCCCCTTATCCTTAGACTGTGTCCCCTGGTTCTGGACTTCCCCAACATTGGGAACATTCTTCCTGCATCTAACCTGTCTAACCCCGTCAGAATTTTAAACGTTTCTATGAGGTCCCCTCTCATTCTTCTGAACTCCAGTGAATACAAGCCCAGTTGATCCAGTCTTTCTTGATAGGTCAGTCCCGCCATCCCGGGAATCAGTCTGGTGAACCTTCGCTGTACTCCCTCAATAGCAAGAATGTCCTTCCTCAGGTTAGGAGACCAAAACTGTACACAATACTCCAGGTGTGGCCTCACCAAGGCCCTGTACAATTGTAGCAACACCTCCCTGCCCTTGTACTCAAATCCCCTCGCTATGAAGGCCAACATGCCATTTGCTTTCTTAACCGCCTGCTGTACCTGCATGCCAACCTTCAATGACTGATGTACCATGACACCCAGGTCTCTTAGCACCTGCCCTTTTCCTAATCTGTCACCATTCAGATAATAGTCTGTCTCTCTGTTTTTACCACCAAAGTGGATAACCTCACATTTATCCACATTATACTTCATCTGCCATGCATTTGCCCACTCACCTAACCTATCCAAGTCGCTCTGCAGCCTCATAGAATCCTCCTTGCAGCTCACACTGCCACCCAACTTAGTGTCATCCGCAAATTTGGAGATACTACATTTAATCCCCTCGTCTAAATCATTAATGTACAGTGTAAACAGCTGGGGCCCCAGCACAGAACCTTGCGGTACCCCACTAGTCACTGCCTGCCATTCTGAAAAGTCCCCATTTACTCCTACTCTTTGCTTCCTGTCTGACAACCAGTTCTCAATCCATGTCAGCACACTACCCCCAATCCCATGTGCTTTAACTTTGCACATTAATCTCTTGTGTGGGACCTTGTCGAAAGCCTTCTGAAAGTCCAAATATACCACATCAACTGGTTCTCCCTTGTCCACTTTACTGGAAACATCCTCAAAAAATTCCAGAAGATTTGTCAAGCATGATTTCCCTTTCACAAATCCATGCTGACTTGGACCTATCATATTACCTCTTTCCAAATGCACTGCGATGACATCCTTAATAATTGATTCCATCATTTTACCCACTACCGATGTCAGGCTGACCGGTCTGTAATTCCCTGTTTTCTCTCTCCCTCCTTTTTTAAAAAGTGGGGTTACATTGGCTACCCTCCACTCCATAGGAACTGATCCAGAGTCAATGGAATGTTGGAAAATGACTGTCAACGCATCCACTATTTCCAAGGCCACCTCCTTAAGTACTCTGGGATGCAGTCCATCAGGCCCTGGGGATTTATCGGCCTTCAATCCCATCAATTTCCCCAACACAATTTCCCGACTAATAAGGATTTCCCTCAGTTCCTCCTCCTTACTAGACCCTCCGACCCCTTTTATATCCGGAAGGTTGTTTGTGTCCTCCTCAGTGAATACCGAACCAAAGTACTTGTTCAATTGGTCCGCCATTTCTTTGTTCCCCGTTATGACTTCCCCTGATTCTGACTGCAGGGGACCTACATTTGTCTTTACTAACCTTTTTCTCTTTACATATCTATCGAAACTTTTGCAATCCGTCTTAATGTTCCCTGCAAGCTTCTTCTCGTACTCCATTTTCCCTGCCCGAATCAAACCCTTTGTCCTCCTCTGCTGAGTTCTAAATTTCTCCCAGTCCCCGGGTTCTCTGCTATTTCTGGCCAATTTGTATGCCACTTCCTTGGCTTTAATGCTATCCCTGATTTCCCTTGATCGCCACGGTTGAGCCACCTTCCCTTTTTTATTTTTACGCCAGACAGGAATGTACAATTGTTGTAGTTCATCCATGCGGTCATTAAATGTCTGCCATTGCCCATCCACAGTCAACCCCTTCAGTATCATTCGCCAATCTATCCTAGCCAATTCACGCCTCATACCTTCAAAGTTACCCTTCTTTAAGTTCTGGACCATGGTATCTGAATTAACTGTTTCATTCTCCATCCTAATGCAGAATTCCACCATATTATGGTCACTCTTCCCCAAGGGGCCTCGCAAAACGAAATTGCTAATTAATCCTCTCTCATTACACAACACCCAGTCTAAGATGGCCTCCCCCCTAGTTGGTTCCTCGACATATTGGTCTAAAAAACCATCCCTTATGCACTCCAGGAAATCCTCCTCTACCGTATTGCTTCCAGTTTGGTTAACCCAATCTATGTGCATATTAAAGTCACCCATTATAACTGCTGCACCTTTATTGCACGCACCCCTAATTTCATGTTTGATGCCCTCCCCAACATCACTACTACTGTTTGGAGGTCTGTACACAACTCCCACTAACGTTTTTTGTCCTTTGGTATTCTGCAGCTCTACCCATATAGATTCCACATCATCCAAGCTAATGTCCTTCCGAACTATTGCCTTAATTTGCTCCTTAACCAGCAATGCTACCCCACCTCCTTTTCCTTTTATTCTATCTTTCCTGAATGTTGAATACCCCTGGATGTTGAGTTCCCAGCCCTGATCATCCTGGAGCCACGTCTCCGTAATCCCAATCACATCATATTTGTTAACATCTATTTGCACAGTTAATTCATCCACTTTATTGCGGATACTCCTTGCATTAAGACACAAAGCCTTCAGGCTTGTTCTTTTAACACCCTTTGTCCTTTTAGAATTTTGCTGTACAGTGGCCCTTTTTGTTCTTTGCCTTGGGTTTCTCTGCCCTCCACTTTTCCTCATCTCCTTTCTGTCTTTTGCTTTTGCCTCCTTTTTGTTTCCCTCTGTCTCCCTGCATTGGTTCCCATCCCCCTGCCGTATCAGTTTAAATCCTCCCCAACAGCACGAGCAAACACTCCCCCTTGGACATTGGTTCCGGTCCTGCCCAGGTGCAGACCGTCCGGTTTGTACTGGTCCCACCTCCCCCAGAACCGGTTCCAATGCCCCAGGAATTTGAATCCCTCCCTGTTGCACCACTGCTCAAGCCACGTATTCATCTGCGCTATCTTGCGATTCCTACTCTGACTATCATGTGGCACTGGTAGCAATCCCGAGATTACTACTTTTGAGGTCCTACTTTTTAATTTAGCTCCTTGCTCCTTAAATTCGTTTCGTAGGACCTCATCCCTCTTTTTACCTATGTCGTTGGTACCAATGTGCACCACGACAACTGGCTGTTCTCCCTCCCTTTTTAGAATGTCCTGCACCCGCTCCGAGACATCCTTGACCCTTGCACCAGGGAGGCAACATACCATCCTGGAGTCTCGGTTGCGGCCGCAGAAACGCCTATCTATTCCCCTCACCATTGAATCCCCAATCACTATTGCTCTCCCACTCTTCTTCCTGCCCTCCTGTGCAGCAGAGCCAGGCACGGTGCCATGAACTTGGCTGCTGCTGCCCTCCCCTGATGAGTCATCCCCCTCAACAGTACCCAAAGCAGTGTATCTGTTTTGCAGGGGGATGACCACAGGGGACTCCTGCACTACCTTCCTTGCACTGCTCTTCCTGTTGGTCTTCCATTCCCTATCTGGCTGTGGACCCTTTCCCTGTGGTACGACCAACTCGCTACACGTGATACTCACGTCATTCTCAGCATCGTGGATGCTCCAGAGTGAATAATATAGTTTTATTGAGGACTGTGGGACAAGGCCATAGAACGATTTGCAAATGCAAATGAAGATCTTGATATCAGAGTGCTGGAGGATGGAGTGCTGGGCAGGTGGGACGTAGTACAGGATAGGATGTGTGCGGCGGAGTGCGAGGTGAGTTGGTTTCTTTGTCGAGTGGGCAGTTCAGGGGGCTAGTGGAAGTGACAAATGCATTGATAAGAAGTTTGACGCCAGTGAGGGTTAAGTGGGAACAGACGTGTGGGAAATTGCAGTGGCGGATGTAGGTGTTAAGGGATAGGATGTGGGGTTTGATGAGCGATATTGATTAAAGAAACTATTACAGCGATGAGGAGGGATGCTATGTTGGAGGGATCATCAAATGAGGCCATATGCGTCGAACTGAAAAATAAAAAAGGGGCAATCACACTGCTGGGCGTGTATTATAGACTCCCAAACAGTGAGAGGGAGATAGAAGAGCAACTATGCAGGCAGATTTCTGTGGTCCAATAACCAAAGGGCAGTAATAGTAGGGGATTTCAACCAGAAACATAGAAACACAGAAAATCGGTGCAGGAGTGGGGCATTCGGCCCTTTGAGCCTGCACCACCATTCAATATGATCATGGCTGATCATGCAACTTCAGTACCCCATTCCTGTTTCTCTCCATACCCCTTGATCCCTTTAGCAGTAAGGGCCACATCTAACTCCCTTTTGAATATATCTAACGAACTGGCCTCAACAACTTTCTGCGGTAGAGAATTCCACTGGTTTGCAATTCTCTGAGTGAAGAAGTTTCTCCTCATCTAGGTCCTCAATGGCTTACCCCTCATCCTTAGACTGTGACCCCTGGTTCTGGACTTCCCCAACATCGGGAACATTCTTCCCGCATCTAACCTGTTCAATTCCGTCAGAATGTTACATGTTTCTATGAGATCCCCTCTCATTCTTCTAAATTCCAGTGAATATAAGCCTAGTCGATCCATTCATTCTTCATATGTCAGTCCTGCCATCCCGGGAATCAGTCTGGAGAACCTTCGCTGCACTCCCTCAAGAGCAAAAATGTCCTTCCTCAGATTAGGAGACCAAAACTGCACACAATATTCAAGATGTGGCCTCACCAAGGCCCTGTACAACTGCAGTAAGATCTATACTCAAATTCTCTCGCTATGAAGGCCAACATGCCATTTGCCTTCTTCACCGCCTGCTGTACCTGCATGCCAACTTTCAATGACTGATGTACCATGACACCCACATCTCATTGCACCTGTCCATCAGGGCCCAGGGGCAGCACGGGCCAGCCCACACTACGATACGTGTGCACACTAGGTCCGTGCAGTAGAGCTGGTCTCTAGTCGTCTTGGTTAATCCTTGCCACTGGACCAAGACCTAGCTCTGTCAAATCCGTGTGGTGGCTTGTGTACAACAGCCACCACACATTAAAAATATCAATGCACAGGCATCTTCCACCCTTCAGGATGTAGTTCGGGATCCAAAATATTTGGTCCTTCATTGAAACATCTGTGAACTCATCCTTTTTTGGCGTGGAAGCGGGACATCCTCGATACGAGGGCGTGCCTATGATGATGATGATCGTTGCACCTCCCCTTTTCCTAATCTGTCACCATTCAGATAATATTCTACCTTCCTGTTTTTGCCACCAACGTGGATAACCTCACATTTATCTACATTATACTGCATCTGCCATGCATTTGCCCACTCACCTAACCTGTCCAAGTCACCCTGCAGCCTTTTAGCATCCTCTTCACAGCTCACACTGCCACCCAGCTTAGTGTCATCTGCAAACTTGGAGATATTACATTCAATTCCTTCGTCTAAATCATTAATATATATTGTAAATAGCTGGGGTCCCAGCACTGAACCTTGCAGTACCCCACTAGTCACTGCCTGCCATTCTGATATTGATTGGCCCAAATATAGTGTGAAGCATATAGAGGATGCGGAATTCCTAAAAGGCATTCAAGAGAATGCTTTAAGTCAGTATGTAACAAGCCCAAAACGGGAGTAGGCGGTTTTGGATTTAGTTTTGGGGAATGAAGCTGGGCAGGTGGAAGGGGTATCAGTGGGAGAGCACTTGGGTGCTAGTGACCATAATTCAGTAAATTTCAAGGTAGTTATGGATAAGGACATGGATTAAAAGTCCCAAATTGGGGAAAAGCTAACTTTGCTAAGTTGAGAAGTGATTTGGCCACAGTGGACTGCAAACAGCTACTTAAACGAAAATAACTGTCGGAACAGTGGGAGGCATGCAGGGAGGAGATCCAGAGGGCTCAGGCCATGAATGCGCCCTTAAAGAAAAAGGTTGGGAATAACAATTCTAGAGCCCCCTGGATGTCTAGGGACTTACAGGGGAGGATAAAGAAAAAAAGGGAAGCTTATGTCATTTACCGATGGTTAAATACTGTAGAATCTCTAGTGGAATATAAAAAGTTCAGAGGTGAAATTAAAAAAGATATTAGGAATGCTAAGAAAGAGCATGAAAAATTCTTGGCAAGTAAAATCAAGGAAAGCCCAAAGATGTTTCTATAAATATATTAAGAGCAAGAGAATACCTAAAGAAAGGGTAGGGCCCAATCGAGGATAATTTGTGTGTGGAGGTGGAAGATGTGGGTATGATTCTTGATGAATACTTTGCATCTATGTTCACAAAGGAAAGGGGCAATGCAGACACTGCTATCGAGGAGGTGTGTGAAATTCTGAATGAAATAAACATAATGAGAGAGGAGATATGAAGGGGTTTAGCAACTTTGAAAGTGGATAAGTCCCCAGGCCCAGATGAAATGCATCCCAGGCTATTGAGTGAAGCAAAAGAGGAAATAGCAGAGGCCTTGACCATTATTTTCCAGTCCTCTTTGGATTCAGTCATGGTGCCGGAGGACTGGAAATGTGGTACCCTTGTTTAAGAAGGGAGAAAGGCATAGGCTGAGTAATTACAGGCCTGTCAGCCTAAGCTCAGTGGTGGGAAAATTTTTGGAAAAACTCCTGAAGGACAGGATAAATCTACATTTGGAAAGGCAAGGACTAATCAGGGACAGTCAGCATGGATTTGTTAAGGGAAGAGCGTGTTTGACTAACCTGATTTAATTTTTCGAGGAGGTAACCAGGTGGGTCGATGATGGCAACATGTATGATGTAGTGTATATGCATTTTAGCAAAGCTTTTGATAAGTTCCCACATGGCAGACTGGTCACGAAGGTAAAATCCCATGGGATCCAGGGCAAAGTGGCAAGTTGGATCCAAAATTGGCTTAGAGGTAGGAAGCAAAGAGTAATGATTGATGGATGTTTTTGTGACTGGAAGGATGTTTCCAGTGGGGTTCCACAGGGCTCAGTACTGGGTTCCTTGCTTTTTATCGTATACATCGATGATCTAGATTTGAATATAGGGGATATGATTAAGAAGTTTGCAGATGACACTAAAGTTGGCTGTGTGGTTGATAATGAAGAGGAAAGTCATGGACTGCAGGAGGATATCAATCTACTGGTCAGGTGGGCAGAACAGTGGCAAATAGAATTTAATTCAGAGAAGTGTGAGGTAATGCACTTGGGGAGGACTAATAAGGAAAGGGTATACACATTAAACAGTAGGCCACTTAGAAGTGTAGATGAACAAAAGGGACCTTGGAGTGCTTGTCCACAGATCCCTGAAAGTAGCAGGCCTATAAAAATAATTATCTGTATATTAAATAACCACTACACCATTTTTGTAGAATGCTTACAATATTTTTTATATACAGAATACCTCTGCTGTGGCACTGCAGCCAATGCTGAGTACAAATAAAGAGGGAACAGGTCACCTGACTAGAGTTCCGAGTGTTCTGCCATCTTAAGGCTTGTGTGTGTTTGTGAGTTGTACTGAAGATATAACAATGGAGATGAGGATGGGATAATCGGGGAGAAAAAGCTGCAATAAGGTGGTTAAGAAGGCATACTGAATGCTTACCTTTATTGGCCGAGGCATAGAATACAAGAGCAGGGATGTTATGCTTAAATTGTATAATACACTGGTTATGCAACAGCTGGAATACTGAGTGCAGTTCTGATCGTCGTATTATAGGAAGAATGTGATTGCACTGGAGAGGGTGCAGAGGAGATTTACAAGGATGCTGCCTGAAATGGAGAATCTGAGCTATGAGGATAGATTGGATAGGCTGGGTTTGTTCTCCTTGGAACAGAGGAAGCTGAGGGGAGACTTCATTGAGGTGTATAACATTTTGAGGGCCTATTTCCCTTGGTGGAGGAGTCAGTTACGAGGGGACATAGTTTTAAGGTGGTTGGCGGAAGGTTTAAGGGGGATTTGAGGGGACACTTCTTCACACAGAAGGTTGTGGGGGTCTGGAACACATTTAAAAGGTGCTTGGATGGACACTTGACGTGCCGTGACCTGCAAGGTTACGGACCTAGAGCTGGTAAGTGGGATTAGACTGGATAACCTCGTTGGCTGGTGCAGTTACGATGGTAATTACGTTAGGAAATCTAATACGGCCAGATTGATCTCCTGGACTAGTTTTGATCACCTAGATGGGTCAGAGAGGAATTTTCCCAGATTTCTTTTCCCAATTGGCCTGGATTTTTATCTGTTTTTTTTTGCCTCTCCCAGGAGATCGCATGGCTCCGGGTAGGGTGGAGTGTAAAGTGTTGCGATACATGGCGTATCGCAGTAGTGTGGGACGGACTAGTTGGGCTGGATGCTCTTTACCTGTCTGCCATTGTTCATTGTTGATAGGTTTATATGTAACCTTCAGGGCTGCTGACTGAGGGCCATGTGACTCTTTGTCACCCGGCTCGGGCACGATAGGCCGAAATGGCCTTCTTCTGCGCTTTAAATTTCTATGTTTCTATGTTTTCTATGAGCATCAAACAGGACATTAAGGTTGATAACCATCAAATTCAGCCTGATAAAGCCCTTCAGGGAGAGGGATGCAATCGAAGACTAAGGTGCAAAGTTTCTGGCAGGAACTGAATAGGATGGCTTCATTCAACTGGAGAATGTTCTGGTGTATCCATGATTTCATGACAGGCAGCACAGCGATAGTTGTAGAATTGAGGGTGTTGGGGAAAGGTAGATGTGGGTTCCACCTGCATACATATAGAAGCTGACCTCCTGTCTATGTATTGCTTGCTGTCCAGCTCCTTCATCTCCTGCTCCAGCAACATGGTTGTGTTCCTCGGGAGCTCCTGTGATCCAACTTCAGATTTAAATAAGTATCCACAAACATTGCAGTCGACAGATGACGAAGCTTGATCATAAGCAGCGTATCTGTGGAACGTGAGGAAAGACTCCATCGGGAGCTATCCAAGTCAAGGCAGGGATAGTTTGTCCCTGGGAGAGCTTCAATGTCATAAGCCTCCCACATTTCAGTGGACCAGGTAAATTTAAAAAGAGCAGGAAATCTTACAGGGCGATCTGTATCCTCAAGTGGATTGTTAAGTAATACATAGACAAAAGTGACGTTTTCGGCAAATCATCAGAGATAAATCAACATCTGGGGAATAGTAGTCACGGTTGAATAATAAGAGTTTATTGAGAGGGATAAATGGGTGAAGCCTAATGAAAGGGAAAATTAGTTTGAAGTAAATTCATAAAAGGATACAGCTGACAGTAAGTTAGCTGAAAGGGAATAAATGGAAGAGATGAAGGAATGCGGAGGCATATGTGGTAAACCAAAAACAACATGTGGGTGAACAAGAAAAGTAAGGAGGAGATTTGAATTTGTGGACAGCCGACCGGCGGAATACTCGCCTGAACCAATAACAAAGAGGTCAGAGATATTTTGAGGCTCGGGCCTCAATAAAATGGAACCGGCGAACCATTGCAACTCGATACTGTCATGTTTATAACCTCACATAACTGTAACCTTTATGTAACAACACTGTACACTGTATACACCTGAGAAATGCACACTTTGACCACAGGGGGTGAACTTGTGGGAGACACTCCTCACCTGGTCATCCAGGTATATAAAGGGAGGTCCCACGCAGGGTCATCACTTCTTGGTCCTGTGAATAAAGGTACAGGTCACAGAGTGACCTTGTATCCAGTATGTGCCTCGTGTTGATTTGCTGTAGTGTGTAAGGACACAACATTTGGCGATGAGAAACGGGAATTAACGACTCAAGAGAATGGCCACCGGTAGCATGGAGGAACGATACTTTATTGGTGAGGACTGGGAAGATTTCGTTGAGAGGCTCCAGCAGAGCTTTGTCACGAAGGACTGGCTGGGAGATGCAGCGGCTGACAAGCGAAGGGCGCATCTACTGACCAGCTGTAGACCTAAGACGTACGCACTGATGAAAGCCCTGCTCACACCCGAGAAGCCGGCGGATAAGACCTTTGAGGAGCTCAGCAAACTGATCAGTGAGCACCTCAAACCGGCGAGTATTATACACATGGCCCGACACCGATTCTATACACACCGAAATCGGGAAGGGCAGAGCATACCGGACTTCGTTGCGGACCTTCGGCGCTTGGCCAGCCTCTGTAAGTTCACAGATGCCTGCAGGGGGGAGATGTTACTGTATTTCTTCATTGAGGGCATTGCTGTGATTTTTAGGAAGCTAATTGAAACCAAAGACCTGACCTTGGAAGCAGCGGCGTTGATGGCTCAAACCTTCATAGCGAGGCAGGAGGAAACCAGATCATATACGCACGCAACTCTGCTCCCAACGTGGCAATAGAGCAGGGAGTTAACATGGTGAATGCGACTCAGAACTCTGCAGGCAGGCAAGGGTAATTCAACACCAACCAGGCAGTAACAGACTATAGGGTGGGCCCACAACAGAGACAATGGCAGGTTGAACGGACATTTACACCATCACAACGGACAATACGTCCCGGGATGGGATCATTGACACCCACAAACAGAGTGCTCAAGAGCAATCAAAGAGACAATCAGAGAGGAATGCCTGGTAACAGCTCTTTTGTTCACAACAATCTCAGCTTATGCTGGAGGTGCGGGGACAAACATGCTGCGAAGACCTGCCGGTTTCAACAATTCATTTGCAGAAATTGTAACTTGAGTGGACATTTAGCCAGGATGTGCAGGAAGCCTGCAGCGAGGCTGGTTTACGAAGTGGATGAACCACAAGAGGGGTCTGCAAGGCAGGGGTATGCCTGGGACACAGCAATGGACGCTGAAGTTCAGCGAGTCCAGGTGGCAAACATCCACAGCTCATACACAAAAACGCCACCTATGATGATGAGAGTACTGTTAAACGGCATCCTGGTACGTATGGAGCTGGACACAGGAGCCAGCCAGTCTCTTATGAGTGTCCAACAATTCGAGAAACTGTGGCCACTCAGAGCTAGCAGACCTAAACTAGAACGCATTGACACACAATTATGGACGTACACGAAAGAGATCATCCCAGTGCTAGGCAGTGCAATGTTGGTGGTCACACATAATGGTTCTCAGAACCGGCTGCCACTCTGGATTGTCCTGGGACATGGTCCCGCGCTTTTGGGGAGGAGCTGGCTAGCCGAGATGAATTGGAAATGGGGGGATGTGCACGCCATTTCATCTGTGGAGCGAAGTTCACGCTCACAGGTCCTACTAAAGTTCGAGTCATTATTTCAACCTGGCATCGGGATTTTCAAAGGCACCAAAGTAAGGATACGCATCACCCCGGACGCCACACCAGTGCACCACAAAGCCAGAGCTGTGCCGTATGTGATGCGGGAGAAAATTGAGGGTGAGTTGGACAGGTTGCTGAGAGAGGGCATAATTTCGTCCGTTGAATTCAGCGACTGGGAAAGCCTCATCGTCCCTGTCCTAAAAACGGATGACTCGTTCAGGATCTGTGGCGACTACAAGGCCACCATCAACCGAGTGTCCCTTCAGGACCAATTCCCGCTTCCGAGAGCGGAGGATCTTTTTGCCACGCTGGCAGGCGGCAAGCTGTTCACCAAGTTGGACCTCACTTCAGCCTACATGACCCAGGATCTGGCCGACAAGTCCAAGCTACTGACCACCATCACCACGCACAAGGGGCTGTTTGTCTACAACAGGTGTCCGTTAGGCATTCATTCAGCAGCCGCTATCTTTCAGAGGAACATGGAAAGCCTGCTCAAATCCATCCCTGGAACAATCGTATTTCAGGACGACATCCTTATCACGGGTCGAGACACCGAGGAATACCTCCACAACCTGGAGGAGGTGCTACGCCGACTGGACTGGGTAGGCCTGCGACTAAAGAAGTCCAAGTGTGTGTTTTTGGCCCCAGAGGTCGAGTTTTTGGGCAGAAGGGTTGCCGCAGACGGGATTCGGCCCACCGAATCCAAAACGGAGGTGATCCTTCACGCGCCCAGGCCTGGCAACACATCAGAGTTGCGTTCATTTCTGGGGCTATTGAACTATTTCGGGAACTTTCTACCGAATTAAGTACATTGCTGGAGCTGCTACACGTGCTCCTATGTAAGGGTTGTGACTAGTTTTGGGGGGACTGTCAGGAACAGGCTTTCAATCAGGCGCGGAACCTGCTTTGTTCTAATAAGCTGTTGACCCTGTACAACCGCTGTAAGAAATTGGTTTTGACATGCGATGCATCATTCTATGGGGTTGGGTGCGTGTTGCAGCAGAGTAATGATGAGGGCCAACTCCAACCTGTGGCTTATGCCTCCAGGTCGCTCTCCCAAGCAGAAAGGGGGTATGGGATGGTTGTAAAGGAGGCACTCGCATGTGTCTACAGGGTGAAAAAGATGCATCAGTACCTTTTTGGCAGAAGGTTCGAGTTAGAAATGGACCACAAGCCGTTAACATCCCTGTTGTCCGACAGCAAAGCTGTCACTGCCAATGCGTCAGCTCGCATACAGCGATGGGCTCTCATGCTGGCTGCGTATGACTACACCATACGTCACCGGCCAGGCACCGAAAATTGCGCTGATGCGCTCAGCAGGCTTCTACTGGCCACCACTGAGGGGGCAGCAGAGCAAAGCGCTGAGATGGTCATGGCCGTTGATGCCTTTGACAGCGCAGGCTCCCCCATCACAGCCCGCCAGATCAAAACCTGGACAAACATAGTTCCCCTCCTATCTCTGATTAAGAAATGTGTCATAACTGGGGATTGGGCGCCCGCACACAGAGCGTGCCCTGAAGCGGTCAGACGGTTTCACAGACGGATGGATGAGCTCTCCATCCAAGCTGACTGCCTACTATGGGGCAGCCGGATAGTCATGCCCCAGAGGGGTAGGGAAGCATTCATCAGGGAACTCCACAGCGACCACCCAGGCATCGTGCTCATGAAGGCCATTGCCCGGTCAGATGTATGGTGGCCGGGAATTGATGCATACCTGGAACTCTGTGTTCGCAGGTGCACGACGTGTGCCTAGCTGGGGGATGCCCCCAGGGAGGCCCCACTCAGCCCGTGGCCCTGGCCCACCAGGCCATGGTCACGTATTCGCGTAGACTACATGGGCCCGTTCATGGGAAAAATTTTCCTCATTGTTGTTGATGCGTACTCGAAATGGATCGAGTGCATCATATTGAATCGTGGAGAGTCTGCGTGCGGTCTTTGCGACCCACGGCTTGCCGGACATCCTAGTCAGCAACAACGGCCCGTGTTTCATTAGCCATGAATTCTGGGAGTTCATGTCGGGTAATGGCATCAAACATGTCAGGACAGCACTGTTCAAGCCGGGTTCCAATGGCCAGGCGGAACGTGCGGTCCAAATCATAAAGCAAGGCATGCTCCGGATTCAAGGACCCTCCCTTCAATACCATCTATCGCACCTCCTGCTGGCCTACAGGTCACGACCGCACTCGCTCACGGGAGTCCCGCCAGCAGAACCAGTCATGAAACGTACACTTAATACTCAGCTGTCCCTCATTCATCCATTCTTGTCAGACATTGTTGAGGGCAAGTGCCAGTCCCAAAATGAGTGCCACGACCGTAACTCAAAGGGGAGATGGATAGAAATCGATGACCCTGTATTTGTTCTTAATCATGCTGTGGGGCCCAAGTGGCTTGAGGGTACTGTAATTGGTAAAGAGGGGAATAGGGTCATAGTGGTCGGACTGAACAATGGGCAGATATGCCGCAAGCATCTGGACCAAGTAAAAAAAAGGTTCAGCATGGACACTGAGGAACCCGAGGAAAATCATGAGATGCTGCCCACACCACTGCTAGTGAATGAGCAACAAGAACCATCAGCAGCATGCACAGTCCCTGCGGCCAGCCCGGACGCACTGGAATCACCACAAGTGACAAAGACGCATGCCAAGGCTCAATAACCAGAGCCCCAACTGCGGCGCTCACGAGAGAGCGTTAACTGCCTGAAAGACTCAATCTTTGACCCAAAGACGCTGGGGGGAGGTGATGTCATGTTTGTAACCTCACATAACTGTAACCTTTATGTAACAACACTGTACACTCTACACCTGAGAAATGCACACCTTGACCACAGGGGGTGAACTTGTGGGAGACACTCCTCCTATATAAAGGGAGATCCCATGCAGGGTCATCATCACTCCTTCGTCCTGTGAATAAAAGTACAGGTCACAGAGTGACCTTGCCTCCAGTATGTGCCTCGTGTTGATTTGCTGTAGTGTGTAAGGACACAACAGATACAATATCAGGCATCTGGGAGTCTGAACTGGGGGGGGCACGGGGGGCAGGTGGGGTGGTGGTGCAAGAAGTCATGATCACAGATGGAGGGGAGGACACTTAGATTATATTTGTGAGGCCTTTTTGGAGTCTTCTCTGCTGTCCCACAAGTAAAACGGTGCACTCTCAACTCAGTTCTATTGTAAAATGGCAGTCAGGATCCTATGTAAGTCAAAGGACTCCAATTTGCATATTAAACATGCCTGCTGCCTAATGCAGGCAGGTGCTTTGATCGCCCAGGGGTAGGACCTTGGGAAGGAGAGACCGGGTCAATGGGAGCCCAATGGGAAAGAGAAATAGGAACTACTCAAGAAGAGATAAACGCTGGGTCAAAATCCTGGAACTCCTTCCCTAACAGCACTATGGGAGTACCTTCACCACACCACCTTCCAAGGGCAATAAATGCTGGTCTCGCCAGTGACATCCACATCCCGTGAATGAATTAAAAAAAAGGAGGCATGTGAACATGAGATGAACATGAAGGCCATGCCTTCTGTTGCCTAGGCCCCAAGCTCTGGAACTCCCTGCCAAAACCTCTCTGCCTCTCTACCTCTCTTTCCTCCTTAAAACCTATCTCTTTGACCAAGCTTTTGGTTATTTGTCCCAATTTCTCCTTATGCAGCTTGGTGTTAAATATTTGTCTTACAATACTGGTGTGAAGCACCTTGGGATGTTTTGCTACGTTAAATACAAGTTGTTGGTGTTGTTGTTGTTGAATGAGGAGAGACCGTGTTAACGTGAGGTAGGTGAGAAGGAGAAACAGTATCTGCATGGGGCTGATGAGGACAGTCAGCACCATCCTGCTCTTGAACTGTCAGAGAAACACATGAATTGTGAGCCCTTATCTTTGCTGGGATAATTTAATGAAATCTCATTTTATACCAAATTTTAAAGGAGGGAACAATATTGTTAGTTTTAATAGAGCTTCTGAATTTTGGGCTGAATGGCTGCAACCATCACTTAGTGGCAAAGCATTCTTACATCAATCCGACGGGCAGACAGACTATGAAACTGTAAATCGTGTTATTCTCAATAGTTGTGACTAATGCCTGAAACACACAAGCAAAAGTATAAGAAATTGTGGAAAGAAAGGAAGACTTGAAAGAGTTGTATTTATATAGCACCTTTCACAGCCTCAGGACTGGGACAAGTGCGTTACAGCCAATTAAGTACTTTTAACGTGTAATCACTGTTGTAATGTAAGATATTTGGCAGCTAATTTGCACACAGCAAGCTCCCACAAACTATTTTTAAAATGGCAGCAGCTGGAGCATCAACATTAATTGGGCAGTAAGCAATATCCCCCATAAGCTGCACTGACTCCTGCATAGCCCGCCTCACCCCAATGCATAGCCCATTCGATTATTTGCCCATGCGTTGTATCTATAAAGGAAAAGCCGATGAATGGTCTGCACGGGACCTTGCAGATGATTGCGCAGCTGCACCGCTTAGCGGGAACATTGTTGGTAAGCCTACCAACCCCATTTTGAGGCCATTACTGCCTTGTTAACACTGGTTTGGCCAAGTTAAAATCATCCTTAAGATTTAAAGGAGAATGGAAGAGTGAATTTGAAGTAAGATGGAAGTCATGAGGTGTGATTGCTGTGGGGTGCTAAAGAAAACAAAAGCCAGTTTAATAGACAGACAAAAATGTGCAAATATGGTTAATTGATCAATAAGCTTAACTGAAGGTTATTTTTTTAAAGAGACAAAATACAGGAACTTACAAGGATACATATAAATGAGCAAATTATTGAGCACACACGGATAGTATTAGATTTGGTAAGTGAGTCGATCACATGCCCTCAGCATAACTAAGAGCGTCCATTTCCACCTCTGTAACATCACCCGTCTCTGCCCTTGCCTCAGCTCATCTGCTGCTGAAGCCTTCATCTATACCTTTGTTACCTCCAGACTTGTCTATTCCAACACACTTCTCTTGCAACATACATGTGGCTGGTTTCCCACATTCTACCCCATGTAAATTAGAGGTGATCCAAAACTCGGCTGCCCGTGTCTAACTTGCACCAATTCCCGCTCATCCTTCACCCCTGTGCTCGCTGACTTACATTAGCTCCCAATTAAGCAATGCCTCGATTTCAAAATTCTCATCCTTGTTTTCAAATCCGTCTATGGCCTCACTTCTCCCTATCTCTGTAATCTCCTTCAGTTCCACAACCCCCCCGAGATGTCTGCAATCCTCTAATTCTGCCCTCTTGAGTATCCCTGATTATAAATTGCTTAACCATTGGTGATCGTGCCTTCAACTGGCCAGTCTCTAAGCTCTGAAATTCCCTGCCTAAACCTCTCCGCATCTCTCCCTCTCTTTCCTCCTTCAAGACGCTCCTTAAAACCTACCTCTTTGACCAATCTTTTGGTCACCTTCCGTAATTTTGTCTTAATCTTGCTTGGTGTCAAATTTTTTGTCTCAAAATACTCCTGTGAAGCGACTTGGGACATTTCACTACGTTAAAGTTGCTATATAAATACAAGTTGTTGTTGTTGTGTCATCACAGGCCAGCAAAAGGTCCAGACTATAATTAAACTTAGAGACCAGGGCAATTAGGGATAAAGTTGCCATGTTTCATAGATGATTACTGAGGGAAGAAAATTAAATGCGGATAATGAATGAATTAATGTTATTAAAATTAGTAAGAAAGTCTACAAAGCTACCCAAGAGATTAGATCAACACACATATAGCATGTAATGGGCATAAATGATGAAGGATACAAGGTCTTAGAAGAAGAGGTGGCTGGGAAAACCGAGACGATGGCATGGACTAAGAAGCAGTTTAAAAGGGGCAAGCAGATTATAGACATAGGGAACTCTTTGCTCAGGAAAGTAGATGTGTGTGACTTGGTTCCTCACCAAAGCAAATTTGCCCAGCACAGCTCAACAATTATCAAAACATAATTATTAACATTTTCTTGGACAGAGCTTCAGGTCAGTGCAATGAGTTTTTAACTTCTTGTGTATCATGATTGAATGAACAAAACCACTACCTACCTATTTTTGTCTCTATGCCTATTAATGTAGGCACATGCTGATTAGTTTCTCCTCAGCAAGATTACCTTATGCAGGAGGCATAAATCTGACAGCAGGAAAGCCAGATTCATCCAATAACTTGATGGACTCGAGGAGGTAACCAGGAGGGTTGATGAGGGCAGTGCATATGATGTAGAGTATATGGATTTTAGCAAAGTTTTTCATAAGGTCCCACATGGCAGACTAGTCATGAAAGTAATAGCCTATGGGAGTCAGGGAAAAGTGACAAGATGGATCCAAAATTGGCTGAGAGGCTGGAAGCAAACGGTAATGGTTGATGGGTATTTTTGTGACTGGAAGGCTGTATTCAGTGGAGTTCTACAGGGCTCAGTGCTGGGGCACTTGCTTTTTTGTGGTACATATCAATGACTTGCACTTAAATGTTAGGGGTATTATTAAGAAGTTTACAGATGACACTAAAATAGGCTGTGTGGTTGATAATAAAGAAGAAAGCTGTGGAGTGCAGGAAGGGCATACAAAGTGGCCAAGACTAGTGGGAGGCCAGAGGATTGGGAAACATTTAAAAGCCAGCAAAGAACAACTAAAAAAATGATAAAGAGAGGGAAGATAGATTATGAAAGTAAACTAGCACAAAGTATAAAAACAAATAGTAAGCGGTTCTACAGGTACATAAAAAGGAAAAGTGTGGCTAAAGTAAATGTTGGTCCCGTAGAGGATGAGACTGGGGAATTAATAATGGAGAACAGGGAAATGGCAGAGATGTTGAATAAATATTTTGTATCGGTCTTCAAAGTAGAAGACACTAAAAACATTCCAATAATGGACAATCAAAGGGCTATAGGGAGGGAGGAATGTAATACAATCACTATCACAAATGAAGTAGTACTCGGTAAAATAATGGGACTAAAGGCAGACAAGTCCCCTCAACCTGATGGCTTACATCCTATGGTCTTAAAAGAAGTGGCTGCAGAGATAGTGGATGCATTGGTTGTATTCTACCAAAATTCCCTGGATTCTAGGGCGGTCCCAGCAGATTGGATAACCGCAAATGTAACACCCCTATTTAAAAAAGGAGGCAGACAAAAAACAGGAAACTATAGACCAGTTAATATAACATCTGTCATTGGGAAAATGCTGGAGTCCATTATTAAGGAAGCAGTAGCGGGACATTTGGAAAAGCATAATTCAATCAAGCAGAGTCAGCATGGTTTTATGAAAGGGAAAACATGTTTGACAAATAAGAACATAAGAACATACGAAATAGGAACAGGAGTAGGCCATATGGCCCCTCGAGCCTGCTCCGCCATTCAATAAGATCATGGTTGATCTGATTATGGACTCAGCTCCACACTTCTGCCCGCTCCCCGTAACCCCTAATCCGCTTATCTATTTCTGTCTTAAATGTACTTAATGTCCCAGCTTCCACAGCTCTGAGGCAGCGAATTCCACAGATTCACAATCCACTGAGACAAGAAATTTCTAATCATCTCTGCTCTAAATGGGCAGCCCTTTATTCTAAGATCATGCCCTCTAGTTCTAGTCTCCCCCATCAGTGGAAACACCCTCTCTGCATCCACCTTGCATAATCTTATACGTTTCGATAAGATTACCTCTCATTCTTCTGAATTTCAATGAGTAGAGGCCCAACCTACTCAACCTTTCCTCATAAATCAACCCCCTCATCCCCAGAATCAACCTAGTGAACCTTCTCTGAACTGTCTCCAAAGCAAGCACATCCCTTCGTAAATATGGAAACCAAAACTGCAAGCAGTATTCCACGTGTGGCCTCACTAATACCCTATACAGCTGTAACAAGACTTCCCGGCTTTTATACTCCATCCCCTTTTCAATATGAGCCAAGATTCCATTGGCCTTCCTGATCACTTGCTGTACCTGCATACTAACCTTCTGTGTTTCATGCACAAGTACCCCCAGGTCCCACTGTACTGCAGCACTTTGCAATCTTTCTCCATTTAAATAATAACTTGCTCTTTGATTTATTCTGCCAAAGTGCATGACCTCACACTTTCCAACATTATACTCCATCTGCCAAATATTTTTGCTCACTCACTTAGTCTGTCTATGTCCTTTTGCAGCTTTTTTATGTCCTCCTCACACATTGCTTTTCCTCCCATCTTTGTATCGTCAGCAAACTTGGCTACATTACACTCAGTCCCTTCTTTCAAGTCATTAATATAGATTGTAAATAGTTGGGGTCCCTGCGGCACCCCATTAGTAACTGATTGCCAACCCAAGAATGAACCATTTATCCCGACTCTGTTTTCGTTAGCCAATCTTCTATCCATGCTAATATATTACCCCCAACCCCGTGAACTTTTAAATTGTGCAGTAACCTTTTGTGTGGCACCTTGTCAAATGCTTTCTGGAAGTCCAAATACATCACATCCAATGGTTCCCCTTTATCCACCCTGTTCGTTACATCCTCAAAGAATTCCAGCAAATTTGTCAAACATGACTTCCCCTTCATAAATCCTAACCAAATTTTGTTTTTCCAAATGTCCTGTTACTGTTACTGTTTCTTTAATAATGGACTCCAACATTTTCCCAACCACAGATGTTAGGCTAACTGGTTTATATGTTCTGAAGTTCTTTGAAGATGTAACGAGTAGGGTGGATAAGGGGGAACCAATGGATGTGATGCATTTGGATTTCCAGAAGACGTTTGATAAGGTGCTACATAAAAGGTTACTGCGCAGGATAAAAGTTCACGGGGTTGGGGGTAATATTTTAACATGGATAGAGGATTGGCTAACTAACAGAAAACAGAGAGTCAGGATAAATGGATCATTTTCTGGTTGGCAAACAGTGTCTAGTTGGGTGCTGCAGGGATCCGTGCTGGGTCCTCAACTATTTACAATCTATATTAATGACTTGGATGAAGAGACCGAGTGTAATGTAGCCAAGTTTGCTGATGATACAAAGATGGGTGGGAAAGCAAATTATGAGGGGTACACACAAAATCTGCAAAGGGATATAGACAGGCTAAGTGAGTGGGCAAAAATTTGGCAGATGGAGTATAATGTGGGAAAATGTGAGGTTATCCACTTTGGCAGAAATAATAGAAATGCAAATTATAATTTAAATGGAGAAAAATTGCAAAGTGCTGCAGTACAGAGGGACTTAGGGGGGTCCTTGTTCATGAAACACAAAAAGTTAGTATGCAGGTACAGCAATTAATCAGGAAGGCAAATGGAATGTTGGCCTTTATTGCAAGTGGGATGGAGTATAAAAGCAGCGAAGTCCTGCTACAACTGTACAGGGTATTGGTGAGGCCACACCTAGAGTACTGCATACAGTTTTGGTCTCCGTATTTAAGGAAGGATATACTTGCATTGGAAGAGTTCAGAAAAGGTTCACAAGCTTAATTCCGGAGATGAGGGGGTTGACTTATGATGATAGGTTGAGTAGGTTGGGCCTATACATATTGAAGTTCAGAATAATGAGACGTGATCTTATCGAAACATATAAGATAATGAGGGGGCTCGACAGAGTGGATACAGAGAGGATATTTCCACTCATAGGGGAAATCAAAACTAGGAGACATAGTCTCAGAATATTTAAAATTGAGATGAGTGGGAATTTCTTCTCTCAGACGGTTGTAAAGCTATGGAATTCTCTGCCCCAGAGAGTCGTGGAGGCTGGCTCATTGAATATACTTAAGCCGGAGATAGACAGATTTTTGAGCGATAAGGAGATAAAGGGTTATGGGGAGCAGGCAGGGAAGTGGAGCTGAGTCCATGATCAGATCAGCCATTATCTTATTAAATGGTGGAGCAGGCTCGAGGGGCCAGATGGCCTCCTCCTGCTCCTATTTCTTATGTTCTTATATTCTTATGTAAGATAGCAATGTACTGGTCAGGTGGGCAGAACAGTGGCTAATGGAATTCAATCCAGATAAGTGTATGGTGATAATGTATTTGGGGAGCTCTAACAAGGCAAGGGAATACACATTAATTAGTAGGACACTGAAAATTGTAGTGGAACAAAGGGACCTTGTGTAGGTCCACAGATCACTGGAGGTAGCAGGCCAGGTAAATAAGGTGATTGAGAAGGCATATGGAGTATTTGATTTTACAAGTCGAGGCATGGAATACAAGAGCAAGGAGGTTATGTTTGAACTGTACAAAACACTGGTTAGGTCGCAGCTGGAGTACTGTGTACAGTTCTGGTCACCATATTACAGGACAGATGTGATTGCACTGGAAAGGGTGCAGAGGAGATAAACAGGAATGTTGCCTGAGGAAAGATTGAAGATGCTGGGTCTGTTTTCTTTGGAACAGAGGAGGCTAAGGGCAGACCTGATTGAGGTGTATAAAATTATTAGGGGCCTGGATAGAGTGGCTAGGAAGGACCTGTTTCCCTTGGCAGAGGGGTCAACAACCAAGGGAGATAGATTGGGGGAGGTTTAGAGGAGATTTGAGGGGAAATTTCTTCACCCAGAGGGTGGTGGGGTCTGGAACTCACTGCCTGAAAGGGTGGTAGAGGCAGAAACCCTCACCACATTAAAAAGACACTTGGATGTGCACTTAAAGTGCCGTAACCTACAGGGCTGCGGACCAAGAGCTGGAAAGTGGGATGAGGCTGGATAGCTCTTGGTCGGCCAGCTCGGCCACGATGGGCCGAAATGGCCTCCTTCCGTGCTGTAAATTTCTATGATTCTATGATTCTAAGTGTAAACATGAAGGCCACTGTCATTGTAAGTACAGAAAGAGACATGTGGGTGCTCGAGACTAATCTAATCCTTTCTGAAAGTGCATTCTTGTAACTATCATTTTGATGGCAGAAGTCATTTTATTCTATTTTTAAATTAAGCGATAACTCACATAGATGGGTTAGGAAAGGTCTCAGTGTGTTCTCTAGTCATTTCTACCCGAGTAATTTAATCCAGCGACTGTCAATGCTGGATTCAATCTCAGCTATCAGGCTATTGATGGATTAAAACAGCTTCAGTCAGGGTTTGTGGGACCACTGGACTGCAGTGTGATCATTAATCAGCAATATCCCTATTTACGTTTAAAATATTGCCTCAGTTGTGCCTACATTTGTTAGAATTCTCCCTGTTTTTATTGCTGAGCAGATGTGCATCAGCTTACATTTGAAGCTAATAAAGGTATGGGGAGAGGGGAAGATTTCCTCTGTGTGCTGTGTGCAAAGCCATTACAAATCTTCATCACGAATAGGTTTAGGATTTCATTACCCATTGGCCTGATGTTATGAACGTGCAGCCAGTGAGCGAGGCTCCCAGCAGCAGCTTGTGACCATTAAATTGCCCCACGGTATGGAGAGCAAATTGTTTACGATCTTCAAATATGGTGTTGTAAGATTGTGAAGTATTTCTCTGGCAAGCCATTCGCTTCCTATTTCTGGCTGATATCTCTAACTTTTTTTGGGTTGGCACTACATCGTTTGCCCATTACCATTTTGTAAATAATTTTCAGCATGTGGGCATCGCTGGCAAGGCCAGCATTTATTGCCCACCCTTTAGGCTAATGTAACTGTGTCTGAGGTAAAAAGACGGGGGCAAGGGTGGGGCGAAAAATCACCAAAAGGTGCAGACACAAATAGAACAGAACATTCTGGAAATACACAGCACATCTGTCAGTATGTGTAAAGTGAAAAGACAGGTTCGCAATCCAGACACTTTGTCAACATAATTGGGGCTCAATACGATACGGCCTGAAAAAGATGCTCTGGGAAGACACTAGGTGGGTAAGACGAGCCCTCCTCTTCCTCCCTCTGTGAGCAGCTTGACCTCTTCTTTGCAGTCTCTGCTCCATCACCCTGTCATACTCAAGTGCGAGGGGGTCTGCAAGCAAAGCCCCTATGACTGTGAGCAAGTGGTCTGAATCAGAAGCAAGACATTCTCCACTTGAAGCACCACTCCCTGTCACCTCAACAACTGTAAATAACTTTAGAAAGCTCCAAACATTGCACAAGCTTACACAGAGCCAGTAGAAATCAAAGAGCAAGTCATCTGCAAGTTGTTGCTGATCCCGTAAAATTCCATTGGTCCCCGGTCCCTCACGCAGCTGATACACGTTCAGCTGTTTGTGTTTTTGATAAGGCACTGAATGGAGATGCGATGTCAAAAATGGCAGGTCATGTGTCAAATCAGCATTGCACACTGATTGATGTTGAAAATCTGCCTCATTACCATTTTTCTAGTGAGCGCAGGCAACGGCCACACTGTCGACCTGCCCAAAATGGCAGGACGCGCCGGAAAAACATAAGAAACAGGAGCAAGAATAGGCCATTCGTTCCCTCGAGCCTGCTCCGCCATTCAATAAGATCATTACTGATCTTCTACAAAAGCGAAGTGGCCGCCATTTTTGTCCGAAACCAGCCTTAACAGCTGGCACTAAGATGCCGAATTTCACAGCTAGTTTCTAAATTTGCAGACAACTCCCAGTTGGGGTGGGGTTCAGGACTGAGGAGGAACGCAACAAAATTATAAGAAGGCATTGGCCCTGAAATTCCGTTTTCGCCTTCCTGTGGGCATTTTAGAGAAAAAATACGCACCTACCTTAAGCTGCTGTCCATGTTCGACTTTCCGATGCTGTGGCCTGAGCTGACTGCGAGTCGCAGCACGTGCACGTCGGGATGTGCGCAGGCCTGGAGCTGGAGTCACATGGCTCTGGGCAGCCAATCAGGTAAAGTATCATAGTAATAGGAGTTCCATAAGGTCCTAAATTCCTATTATATTGATTGAGAAGCAGCCCCAAACATCCAAAACACTAATAAAAAATAGAAAATATACACTACATTCATTTAAATTAAAATTATTAATGTCTTAAAAAGATTTATATTTTCCCGATTTTTAAAAAAGTTTTTAAAATAAACTTACCGTGTGGGGAGGGTTTTTAATGATAAAATATGTTTTCATAACTATATTTTTATATGTTTTTGTGTTTTTTAAAACGCTTGTGCCTGTAAAAGTAGGCTAGGTGCCTGTTTTTTCAGGCGCAAGATTTTTGAGGACTTTTGTATGCGTAAATATCGGAAATTTGCACTTACAAGTTTCCTCGTTCCCGATCTGCGGATGATCTGTCAAGCCAGAAACTTGACAGATCGGAAAAGCTGGTTTTCAGCGCATGTGCATTGCGCGCCGAAAACTGGCTTTTCCGATGCCTTCCCGGGTCCGTACAAACTTCGTACGGGCGCGGGACATCGGAATTTCAGGGCCATTAATAAACTTGCAGAATAGGCATATAATTGGCAAATGAATTTCAACATAGATAAGTGTCAATTATTATACTTTGGTAAGCAAAATAAGGAGGTTACATATTACTTGGAAAATAAGAATCTAAATGGTATGAGGAGCAAAGGGATCTGGAAGTACAAATACTGAAATCACTAAAAGTAGCGGCATAGGTTAATAAGGTCATTGAAATCAAACCAAGCACCAGGGTTTATTTCCAGAGGGATAGAATTGAAAATTAGAGAAGTTATGCCAAATTTGTCACAAACCTTGGTTGGAGCACTCTTGGAATATCGCGTACAATCCTAGTCGCCATATTATAAGAAGGGCATAGAGGCACTGGAGAGTGTGCAAAAAAGATTTACAAGGATGATACCAGAACTGCGAGATTATATTTATCAGGAAAGGATGAACAGGCTGGATCTCTTACCTCTTAGGGGTTACCAATAGAGGTCTTTAAAATTATGAAAGGTTTTGATAGAGTAGCTGCAGAGAGAGTGTTTCCACTTGTGGGAAAGAGCAAAACGAGAGGCCATCAATATAAGATAGGCACCAAGAAATCAAATAGGGAATTTAAAAGAAACTTCTTTGCCAAGAGAGTGGAACTCGCTACCACAGGACAAAGTTGAGGTGAATAATATAGGTGAATTTAAAGGGAAGCCAGATAAGCATATGAGGGTGAAGGGAATAGAGGGTTATGCTGATAGAGTAAGATGAGGAAGGATGGCAGGAAGCTTGAGTGGAGCATAAATACAGACATGGACTGATTGGGCCAAATGGCCTGTTTCTACATAGGATTACATGGGATATATGTACGGCAAAGAAACAAGCCATTCGGCCCAACCAGTCCATGTTGGGTTTTATGCTCCTCTCGAGCCTCCTAAAAAAAAACTGTGAGTGGATGTCAGCCCGGATTGCAACCCGCTAGGCTGCCGCTGATTTAGCTCGCGGCAAACTTGTGGGGCTGGCGCTGGACAATTTCTGCCGCAGGTCAGAAAGGGGTCGCCGCGCACTGCAATGACATCATCGACGATTGCACGGCGGCCCGGGATGCTACTAGCAGGGCACAGCGATACCATGTCAACACCTCCGCTAATAGCACCCCTCTATCCTCTCCGTCTCTCCGGGCCCAGAACAAGGCAATTTCGGCCTCTGTGTTTTTGATTCTAAAGTCTAAATTGTTAAATAAATGGTGGTCCCAGCACTGATCCTTGTGGAACATCACTACCTACCTTCTGCCATTGTGAAAAGCTATCTTTTACCCCTACTCTCTGCGCTATTTCTGTGCTGTAGAAACATAGAAACATAGAAACATAGAAACATAGAAAATAGGTGCAGGAGTAGGCCATTCGGCCCTTCTAGCCTGCACCGCCATTCAATGAGTTCATGGCTGAACATGCAACTTCAGTACCCCATTCCTGCTTTCTCGCCATACCCCTTGATCCCCCTAGTAGTAAGGACTTCATCTAACTCCCTTTTGAATATATTTAGTGAATTGGCCTCAACTACTTTCTGTGGTAAAGAATTCCACAGGTTCACCACTCTCTGGGTGAAGAAGTTTCTCCTCATCTCGGTCCGAAATGGCTTACCCCTTATCCTGAGACTGTGCCCCCTGGTTCTGGACTTCCCCAACATTGGGAACATTCTTCCTGCATCTAACCTGTCTAAACCCGTCAGAATTTTAAACGTTTCTATGAGGTCCCCTCTCATTCTTCTGAACTCCAGTGAATACAAGCCCAGTTGATCCAGTCTTTCTTGATAGGTCAGTCCCGTCATCCCGGGAATCAGTCTGGTGAACCTTCGCTGCACTCCCTCAATAGCAAGAATGTCCTTCCTCAAGTTAGGAGACCAAAACTGTACACAATACTCCAGGTGTGGCCTCACCAAGGCCCTGTACAACTGTAGCAACACCTCCCTGCCCCTGTACTCAAATCTCCTCGCTATAAAGGCCAACATGCCATTTGCTTTCTTAACCGCCTGCTGTACCTGCATGCCTCCTTCAATGACTGATGTACCATGACACCCAGGTCTCGTTGCACCTCTCCTTTTCCTAATCTGTCACCATTCAGATAATAATCTGTCTCTCTGTTTTTACCACCAAAGTGGATAACCTCACATTTATCCACATTATACTTCATCTGCCATGCATTTGCCCACTCACCTAACCTGTCCAAGTCACTCTGCAGCCTCATAGCATCCTCCTCGCAGCTCACACTGCCACCCAACTTAGTGTCATCCGCAAATTTGGAGATACTACATTTAATCCCCTCGTCTAAATCATTAATGTACAGTGTAAACAGCTGAGGCCCCAGCACAGAACCCTGCGGTACCCCACTAGTCACTGCCTGCCATTCTGAAAAGTACCCATTTACTCCTACTCTTTGCTTCCTGTCTGACAACCAGTTCTCAATCCATGTCAGCACACTACCCCCAATCCCATGTGCTTTAACTTTGCACATTAATCTCTTGTGTGGGACCTTGTCGAAAGCCTTCTGAAAGTCCAAATATACCACATCAACTGGTTCTCCCTTGTCCACTCTACTGGAAACATCCTCAAAAAATTCCAGAAGATTTGTCAAGCATGATTTCCCTTTCACAAATCCATGCTGACTTGGACCTATCATGTCACCTCTTTCCAAATGCGCTGCTATGACATCCTTAATAATTGATTCCATCATTTTACCCACTACTGAGGTCAGGCTGACCGGTCTATAATTCCCTGTTTTCTCTCTCCCTCCTTTGTTAAAAAGTGGGGTTACATTGGCTACCCTCCACTCGATAGGAACTGATCCAGAGTCAATGGAATGTTGGAAAATGACTGTCAATGCATCCACTATTTCCAAGGCCACCTCCTTAAGTACTCTGGGATGCAGTCCATCAGGCCCTGGGGATTTATCGGCCTTCAATCCCATCAATTTCCCCACCACAATTTCCCAACTAATAAGGATTTCCCTCAGTTCCTCCTCCTTACTAGACCCTCTGACCCCTTTTATATCTGGAAGGTTGTTTGTGTCCTCCTTAGTGAATACCGAACCAAAGTACTTGTTCAATTGGTCTGCCATTTCTTTGTTCCCCATTATGACTTCCCCTGATTCTGACTGCAGGGGACCTACGTGTGTCTTTACTAATCTTTTTCTCTTTACATATCTATAGAAACTTTTGCAATCCGTCTTAATGTTCCCTGCAAGCTTCTTCTCGTACTCCATTTTCCCTGCCCTAACCAAACCCTTTGTCCTCCTCTGCTGAGTTCTAAATTTCTCCCAGTCCCCGGATTCGCTGCTATTTCTGGCCAATTTGTATGCCACTTCCTTGGCTTTAATACTATCCCTGATTTCCCTTGATAGCCACGGTTGAGCCACCTTCCCTTTTTTATTTTTACGCCAGACAGGAATGTACAATTGTTGTAGTTCATCCATGCGGTCTCTAAATGTCTGCCATTGCCCATCCACAGTCAGCCCCTTAAGTATCATTTGCCAATCTATCCGAGCCAATTCACACCTCATACCTTCAAAGTTACTCTTCTTTAAGTTCTGGACCATGGTCTCTGAATTAACTGTTTCATTCTCCATCCTAATGCAGAATTCCACCATATTATGGTCACTCTTCCCCAAGGGGCCTCGCACAACGAGATTGCTAATTAATCCTCTCTCATTACACAACACCCAGTCTAAGATGGCCTCCCCACTAGTTGGTCCTTCAGCACATTGGTCTAGAAAACCATGCCTTATGCACTCCAGGAAATCCTCCTCTACCGTATTGCTTCCAGTTTGGCTAACCCAATCTATGTGCATATTAAAGTCACCCATTATAACTGCTGCACCTTTATTGCATGCACCCCTAATTTCCTGTTTGATGCACTCCCCAACATCACTACTGCTGTTTGGAGGTCTGTACACAACTCCCACTAACATTTTTTGCCCTTTGGTGTTCTGTAGCTCTACCCATATAGATTCCACATCATCCAAGTTAATGTCCTTCCTAACTGTTGCATTAATTTCCTCTTTAACCAGCAATGCTACCCCACCTCCTTTTCCTTTTATTCTATCCTTCCTGAATGTTGAATACCCCTGGATGTTGAGTTCCCAGCCCTGATCATCCTGGAGCCACGTCTCCGTAATCTCGATCACATCATATTTGTTAACATCTATTTGCACAGTTAATTCATCCACCTCATTACGGATACTCCTTGCATTAAGACACAAAGCCTTCAGGCTTGTTTTTTTAACACCCTTTGTCCTTTTAGAATTTTGCTGTCCAGTGGCCCTTTTTGTTCTTTGCCTTGGGGTTCTCTGCCCTCCACTTTTCCTCATCTCCTTTCTGTCTTTTGCTTTTGTCTCCTTTTTGTTTCCCTCTGTCTCCCTCCATTGGTTCCCATCCCCCTGCCATATTAGTTTAACTCCTCCCCAACAGCACTAGCAAACACTCCCCCTAGGACATTGGTTCCGGTCCTGCCCAGGTGCAGACCATCCGGTTTGTATTGGTCCCACCTCCCCCAGAACCGGTTCCAATGCCCCAGGAATTTGAATCCCTCCATGCTGCACCACTGCTCAAGCCACGTATTCATCTGCGCTCTCCTGCAATTCCTACTCTGACTAGCACGTGGCACTAGTAGCAATCCCGAGGTCCTACTTTTTAATTTAGCTCCTAGCTCCTTAAATTCGTTTTGTAGGACCTCATCCCTTTTTTTACCTATGTCGTTGGCACCGATGTGCACCACGACAACTGGCTGTTCTCCCTCCCTTTTTAGAATGTCCTGCACCCGCTCCGAGACATCCTTGACCCTTGCACCAGGGAGGCAACATACCATCCTGGAGTCTCGGTTGCGGCCGCAGAAACGCCTATCTATTCCCCTCACAATTGAATCCCCTATCACTATCGCTCTCCCATTCTTTTTCCTGCCCTCCTGTGCAACAGAGCCAGCCACGGTGCCATGAACTTGGCTGCTGTTGCCCTCCCCTGATGAGTCATCCCCCTCAACAGTACTCAAAGCAGTGTATCTGTTTTGCAGGGGGATGACCGCAGGGGACCCCTGCACTACCTTCCTTGCACTGCTCTTCCTGCTGGTCTTCCATTCCCTATCTGGCTGTGGACCCTTCACCTGCGATAAGACCAACTCGCTACACATGCTACTCACGTCATTCTCAGCATCGTGGATGCTCCAGAGTGAATCCACCCTCAGCTCCAACTCCGTAACGCGGTCCATCAGGAGCTGGAGGCGGATACACTTCCCGCAGATGTAGTTGTCAGGGACACAGGTGTCGTCCCTGAGTTCACACATGGTACAGGAGGAGCATATCACGTGACCGAGCTCTCCTGCCATGACTTAACCCTTAGATACCCTTAAGTTGACAACAATGTTAAAAGTTATTGACTGATATAAAAAAGAAAAAGAAAAGCTACTCACCGATCACCAGCCAATCACTTACCCCCTTGGCTGTGACGTCACCTTTTGATTTCTTTCTATTTCTTTTTTGCTTTCTCTCCCAGCTGGAGCTGTACAAGCTTCGCCTCTCTCCCCGGACTGCCCGACTGCTGAGCCTTTATAGGCCGCTGCCTCTCGCTGACTCCCGCCTCTCTCGACGCTCCCCGGACTGCCCGACTGCTGAGCCTTTATCGGCTGCTGCCTCTCGCTGACTCCCGCCTCTCTCGACACTGTATATTCAATGTAATTCTATGAAACCTCAATTTATTTTTGGAGTATAATGAGGGAAATACATGTAATGTAAGAAAATGGAAAAACTAAATTCAATTAGATTTAATTAGACCTGTTTGGTCACTTTTGGGCCAAACAAAAATAAACTAGGCTGCTGCCACTCCTGGACCCCTATCCTCAGCAATCGTGACCTCAACCCCCGGACTCAACTTACTGGCGGCTGGGTCAATCCAATATTGATAGATCTCAATTTGGTGAGCTGCATCAGGATGCCCGTTTGGCACCCCTCAGCTTTCTGGGCCAATGTTAATGAGGCTCTTGCTTCAAAAACATGGGCACGAGTGGTCAGGTGGCACACTCTGCCTGTCAATCACCAAGCATCAAAAGTGAGCCGGCGGAGTGCAGACTTGTGGGGCTTCTGCTTGTAGTGCAGATGCTGAGAGGAAGAAGGAGCAAGATGCAAGCAGGATCAGGAGCTGGGGCTGGAGAGTGAGGTGAGGAAGGAGTCATGAGACTGCAATAGCTATCACGAGAACAGAACTCTGTGAAGGGAACAAGTAATAAGTGAGCATGTGCTTGGACTGAGAATGAGAGGTGGTGTAGTGTGACCATGTGATGTGCAGGGAAGGATGTGATGCAGAGAAGGGCATTGTTCAGGGTACTGGGGCAGGAGGAGGAAGGTATTATTGAGAGAGATGGGGAAATGAATAGCGGAATCATTTCTTGTCCACTTGAGCTGAATAATTTCTTGGCAATCTACTAAATCGCGCGAGATTGGGGGATTGGGATCGGTGGTGAAAGGTCGAGAGGAGCAGTCGAGCGACAATCTACTAAACAGCTAGCTGCAACGGCACCAACTGGCGAGGGAGGATAAGAAGTTAAAAGAATCAAAGTGTGACATTACAGGAAAGTAGGGAAGTGATTGGTTGGGCAGTTGTTCTCCCTTTTCTTGGGCATTGGTTTAAATTAAGAGCCGGGATTAAAAACTGAACGTTTAAAACTTAAAAACGTAATAAATTAAATACATTAGACATGGCAGGGCAAGCGATGTGTTACTGCTGTTGCATGTGGGAGCTGGTGGAATCCATGGCGACCACATCTGCAGTAAGTGTCTGCAGCTCGAGGAACTTCGGCTCTGCGTTGATGAACTGGAGTTCGAGCTGCGGACACTGCAACCCATCAGGGAGGGGAAGAGTTACCTGGACACTGTCTCCCAGGAGGCAGTCACACATCTTAGATTAATGAATTCAAATTTTGTCCGTGGGCAGGGACAGGAGGGTGTGGCTATGAGTGAGGCAGGTATGGGGACCCAGGATGTAGTGATGGAGGAGCCTCAGACTTTGCTCTTGGCCAACAGGTATGAGGTTGCTGCCCCCTGTGTGGACGAGGGCAGAGACTGCAGGGAGGATGAGCAAACTGACCACAGCGCCATGATACAGGGGGCCATTCAACTGGGGGGTGTAAATAGAAATGTTGTTGTGGTAGAGGACAGTATTGTTAGGGGGATAGATACTGTTCTCTGCAGCCAAGAGCGTGAGTCCCAAAGGCTGCCAGGGTTAAGGACATCTTGTCTGGGCTGGAGTGGAACTTGGAATGGGGGGGTGCGGGGAGGGGGGGAAATCCAGTTGTCATGGTCCACGGAGGTACCAATGACATAGGTAGAACAAAGAAAGAGGTGAGTATGAGCTGGGGTCTAAATTAAAAAGCAAAACCACAAAGGTAATAATCTCTGGATTACGACCTGAGCCATGAGCAAATTGGCTTAGGGTAAATAAGATCAGAGAGATGAACACATGGCTCAAAGACTGGTGTGGGAGAAATGGGTTTCAATTCATGGGGCACTGACACCAGTACTGGGATAAGAGGGAGCTGTTCCGTTGGGACGAGCTTCACTTGAAACATGCTGGGACTTGTGTCCTGGTGAATCGAATAACTGGGGCTGTGAAGAGGGCTTTAAACTAAATAGTAGGGGGAGGGTTCAGGTGAGCGGAAATTTAAAAAGTCAAAGAGCAAGGAGACGAAATAGAGCAGGGTAGCGGTGGAGGAAATGATAACCAGAATGTGACAGGAAGGGACTGAACGTCAAAGCAGGGCGAAAATAGTAAAAAGAAAAAATTAAAGCACTTTATCTGAATGCACGCAGCGTTCATAACAAGATAGATGAGTTGATGGCACAAATAGATATAAATGGGTATGATCTGATAGCCATTACAGAGATGTGGTTCCTTAAGTACTCTGGGATGCAGACTATCAGGCCATGGAGATTTATCGGACTTCAATCCCATCAATTTCCCTAACACAATTTCCTGACTAATAAGGATTTCCTTCCGTTCCTCCTTCTCGCTAGACCCTCAGTCCTCTCGTATTTCTGGAAGGTTATTTGTGTCTTCCTTCGTGAAGACACAACCAAAGTATTTGTTCAATTGGTCTGCCATTTCTTTGTTCTCCATTATAAATTCACCTAATTCTGACTGCAAGGGACCTACGTTGTCTTCACTAATCTTTTTCTCTTCACATATCTATAGAAGCTTTTGCAGTCAGTTTTTATGTTCCCAGTAAGCTTTCTCTCATACTCTGTTTTCCCCCTCCTAATTAAACGCTTTGTCCTCCTCTGATGAATTCTAAATTTCTCCCAGTCCTCAGGTTTGCTGCTTTTTCTAGCCAATTTATATGCCTCTTCCTTGGATTTAACACTATCACTAATTTCCCTTGTTAGCCACAGTTGAGCCACCTTCTCCATTTTATTTTTACTCCAGACAGGGATGTACAATTGTTGAAGTTCATCCTTGTGCTCTTTAACTGTTTGCCATTGCCTATCCACCATCAACCTTTTAAGTATCATTCGCCAGTCTATTCTAGCCAATTCACATCTCATATCATTGAAGTTACCTTTCCCTAAGTTCAGGACCCTAGTCTCCGAATTAACTGTGTCACTCTCCATCTTAATAAAGAATTCTACCATATTATGATCACTCTTCCCCAAGGGGCCTCGCACAACAAGATTGCTAATTAGTCCTTTCTCGATACACATCACCCAGTCTAGGATGGCCAGCCCTCTAGTTGGTTCCTCGACATATTGGCCTGGAAAACCATCCCTAATACACTCCAGAAATCCTCCTCCACCGTACTGCTATCAGTTTGGTTAGCCCAATCTATATGTAGATTAAAGTCGCCCATGATAACTGCTGTACCCTTATTGCATGCATCCCTAATTTCTTGTTTGATGCTGTCCCCAACCTCACTATTACGGTTTGGTGGTCTGTACACAACTCCCACTAGCGTTTTCTGCCCTTTCGTATTCTGCAGCTCTACCCATACAGATTCTGCATCATCCAAGCTAATGTCTTTCCTTACATATTAATTTCTTCTCTCACCAGCAATGCTACCCCACCTCCTTTTCCTTTCTGCCTATCCTTCCTGAATGTTGAATATCCCAGGTTGTAATACAACAGTAACAATCGAATAAAAACCAACAATAAAGAGAAGCTACTTATCTCTTACTCTACATCAAAGATAAAATAAAATAATTACAGAACAATTGAATAAGGAGAAGTTACTTACATAACTACTTCTGGGAAGGTTTCTGACTACAGAAGATTTGTTTCTAATTAACAAAAGTTACAGATAGTTCTATCTAAAATGGAGGCAGGTCCCTGCTGCTTGCTGTGTTCCCCTCTCTCTCTCTCTCTCTCTGTCTTTCTCTTTGTTTATCTCTTTGTGCTAGATTTTTCACTTTTGTGCTTATCGCCCAAAAATGGATGTTATTTCTGGCGTGGGCTGTAAAAAGGGTTTTCAGATCGCCGGCTTCTCATCCATTCTCAAAGCACCTGTCTCCATTTCTGAAAATGGTCATTGCCGCAAGCAATATAATATGGGCGGCAGCATTACATCTCATTGACCATCTGCCGCAAAGTGTCGCCATCCTTAGCAACAGCATGGCAACACTCGATTCCCACGATTCAGGAAGTCAAGGGTCATCATGACATGCGCAGAAGAGGAGACAGAGAGAGAGGGAGCTCAGAGGGACTGAAGGTGTATGTGGCTGTAGTGTGTGCTTGTTTGGCTATTGTGGGAGGCATGAGGGAGATTCACCAGCAGCAAAAAGCCTACTAAGCACCAAGAACATAGTTGCCACCGAGTTTTTGTCCAACAAATAAGATATAACATGGAAAGAATGGAGGAGGCCCTGGAGCTGGTAGCCAGGAACACTGGCGGCAGAGAGCTCCTAGTGGACCCAGAGCGCGACACTGCACTCCAAGGTGCCGCAGCCCCATTGCCAACCACACACGAGAGCCAGGAGCAACATCTTACTTCTGGCTCGGAGCATGTTCCCACCTCGGGCCGTCCTCTCCCGTATGTGTTGAAGCAACGTTTCAGCCGTCATCTTCCCCCCCATCCCCGCAATGAAGCATCGCCTGAGGAGCTCCTTGGCCAGGCGGCTTGGAGTCAGGAGGGGAAGGGGAAGGGGGAGAGGTGAGGAGGAGAATCGGTGCGGGGGTGGGGGGGGGGGTGGTGTGGTAGGGTTGGTTTTTACAGAAATACTGATGATTTAAGACAAATGTTTGGTTTAAATGTTTTTTATTTAACTAAACCTTGTTGCGCATTGGCTCAGATAGCTGCACCGTTACACGCTGGTGATTCCTTAACATCAAAGGGTATAATGACACTTAACTTCAATCAACATAAACTTTAACTGTCACCAAGGTGATGCCCACCATTGATGTATCACCTTCACACCCAGCAGTGTGTCAGCCTTGTAAATAACACCAACGTTCTTTCAGGCAAAGCGATCATTGATGAGCTCCTGACGTAAGGCTCTTGCAGCTATCATGCCACCACGGGCCCTTTCATGTGGTCTACATGGGGGCAGGGGCATGGCTTCAGCGTCAGCCTGATTGTGTGGGCCGATGTCAGCGTCCACCTCCTCGTCCTCCTCTTCCTCTCTCTGGTGAGGTGGACTCTCACACTCATCAGGCAATTCTTGTCCTGTCCTGATAGCCAAGTTGTGCAGCATGGAGCACACCACCACGAATTGAGCTACCTGCTCAGGATGGTATTGGAGGTCGCCTCCTAAGTGGTCCAGGCATCAAAAGCACTGCTTAAGTACTCCAATGGTTTTCTCCACGATATTGCGAGTGGCTCTGTGGCTCTCGTTTTATCGCCTCTTGGCTTTGGTGTGGGTGGCACACAGAGGGGTCATCAGCCAGGTGGCGAGGCCATTTCCTTTGTCACCAAGCATCCAGCATTGACCTTGTGGCTGATTGTTAAACAAGTCAGAAACAGTGCTCTCACGCAGGATGTGAGCATCATAGATGCTGCCCTGAAATTGAATATTCACTACCAGTATAATTTGCTGGTGGTCGACAATGAGTGGGGCATTCAGGGAGTTGAATCCCTTGTGGTTCCTGAAAATCTCTGCATCCTGAAAAGGTGCCCACACCGCGATTCGTGTACAGTCTATTGCTCCCTCCACCTTGGGGAAGTTTGCAATTCTGGAGAATCCGAGAACCCTCTCACTCTGTGCCTCCCTGGTCATAGGGAAGCTGATCAAGTCCCTCCTGTGTGAGTACAGGGCTTCAGTGACCTGTCAAAAGCAGCAATGTGTGGCATGCTGAGACAGACCGCAAATGTCACCAGCTGTGGCCTGAAAAGAACCTGACACATAGAACGACAGTGCCGCAGTGACTTTGACCTCGACAGACAGTGCAGTACTGATGGTGCTGGCAGGCTGCAGAGCTCCTCTTATGAGCTGGCAGACCTCAGTGATAACCTCCTTGTGGAAGCGCAGTCTCTGAAGGCAGGTGGTGTCTGGCAAATTGAGGTAAGACTGCTTCTCCCTATACTTGCGGGGGTGTAATCTCTGGTCCTCCTCAGCAGTCTGGCACGTCTTACACTGGGCACATAATGCTGTGGAGCATACCTTCGGCCATCTCGAACCTGCAGCATGTAATTGGTCATCAAGAGATGGTGAGAAAGGACATGCCCCATTGCAATAGGTCTCTGTTTTCCACCGATTGGTCACAAACAATGAATGTCCCGCTGAAGATAACTATTAAATTCCAATCGGTCACAGTATGATCAAGATGTTTGTACAGATATTCATATCAACTCCAATGACCTCCAGAGTACATCCGAACTCCACCGAGGTTGAAGCAGAGCAGCCTTTTAAAGGATGCGACATGAGATGTAGAACATGGCACCCATAACGCTCTGATTAGTTCCGGTTAGTTCCATTTTTTCTGGGTGTTTTTTGGGGCGAGCGATATTGTGGGCGTGTTGCTGAAAGTGACGCTGGCCGATCTCATGGCTGCTAGTTTCAGTAACTACGCTCTTTACGACAAAAAAAGTGGGCGCGCAGTATTATTTTTCCCCAGCGTTAACCACATGGGGAAAGTAACGCCCGGCGATAAGTTTCTGAAAAATGCCCGTCAGTTTCCAGTTTGTGGCTAAACGGGCAATATATGGGCATTATACGTCATTTCAGCGGTAAAATGGGTGTAAAGTGGGCGTTAAGCATGCAAAAAATGTGGAGGTTCTAGCCCCATGTCTGTCTCTGTCCAATCAGAAAATGCCACCTAGTGGCAGGAAAACATATTTACAACTACGGTGGACACAATCAGTCAAGAAGCTCCAACCATTACAGAGGAATAAACTTGCATTGGAGCCAATTCAGAGAAGTTTCACTAGGTTGATTCCTGAGATGAAGAGGTTGACTTATGAAGAAAGGTTAAACAGGTTGGGCCTATACTCATTGGAGTTTAGAAGAATGAGAGGTGATCTTATTGATACTGAGGGGGCTCAAGAAGGTAGATGCAGAGAGGATGTTTCCCCTCATGGGGGAATCTAGAACTAGGGGGCATAGTTTCAGAATAAGGGATCGCTCGTTTAGAAGTGAGATGAGGAGGAATTTCTTCTCTCAGAGGTCATAAATCTGTGGAATTCTCTGCCCTAGAGAGCTGTGGAGGCTGGGTCATTAAATATATTTAAGGTGGAGACAGACAGATTTTTGAGCAATAAGGGAATAAAGGGTTATGGGGAGCGAGCAGGGAAATGGAACTGAGTCCATGATCAGATCAGCCATGATCTTACTAAATGGCAGAGCAGGTTCGAGGGGCCAAATAGCCCACTACTGCTCCTATTTCTTCTGTTGTATTAAACCCAGGTCCTGGAGATGATGCTTCCGAAGCTGACTATCTCAGCCACCTATCTCCCGACCATTTTTGGAATCTTGCTGCCATTGTTGGAAACAGAACGTCCCTCCTTGCCTCTTCGACCAGAACCTCCACTGAGGTTTCAGTAATCCTGAGGGGGCTTACTTCCAACTTATTGCTAGAAAGAATCACCCTCAGTAAAATCTGCCAGAAGGGAATGCAGCCTTCCTTTAAGATGTGCGTTCTCACTTTAAATAAGCCTTTGGGAGCCCGCCAGAAATTAAGTTCTGAAAATGGGCGTGCTTCCCATTGCCCAACGTGATTGGGTGGGAAACTTGGCGGTCAAATTAAAATGCAGTCCAGGGGTTTACAATACTTGGGGCCTGAAATTTAGGCCAGTGAATATCCTCCTCACACACTGCTTTTCCTCCCATCTTTGTATCGTCAGCAAACTTGGCTACGTTACACTCAGTCCCTTCTTCCAAGTCGTTAATATAGATTGTAAATAGTTGGGGTCCCAGCACTGAGGCAGCGAATTCCACAGATTTACAACCCTTGGGGCCGCCCATTTTCCTCATCTCTGTTTTAAATGGGCGGCCCCTTATTCTAAGATCATGTCCTCTAGTTCTAGTCTCCCCCATCAGTGGAAACATCCTCTCTGCATCCACCTTGTCAAGCCCCCTCATAATCTTATACGTTTCGATAAGATCACCTCTCATTCTTCTGAATTCCAATGAGTAGAGACCCAACCTACTCAACCTTTCCTTATATGTCAACCCCCCTCATCCCCGGAATCAACCTAGTGAACTTTCTCTGAACTGCCTCCAAAGCAAGTATATCCTTTCGTAAATATGGAAACCAAAACTGCACGCAGTATTCCAGGTGTGAACTCACCAATACCCTTTATAGCTGTAGCAAGACTTCCTTGCTTTTATACTCCATCCCCTTTGCAATAAAGGCCAAGATACCATTGGCTTTCCTGATCACTTGCTGTACCTCCATACTATCCTTTTGTATTTCATGCACAAGTACCCCCAGATCTCGTTGTACTGCGGCACTTTGCAATCTTTCTCCATTTAAATAATAACTTGCTCTTTGATTTATTCTGCCAAAGTGCATGACCATACACTTTCCGACATTATACACCATCTGCCAAATTTTTGACTACTCACTTAGCCTGTCTATGTCCTTTTGCAGATTTTTTGTGTCCTTCTCATACATTGCTTTTCCTCCCATCTTTGCATCGTCAGCAAACTTGGCTATGTCACATTCAGTCCCTTCTTCCAAGTCGTTAATATAGATTGTAAATAGTTGGGGTCCCAGCACTGATCCCTGTGGCACCCCACTGATTGCCAACCAGAGAATGAACCATTTATCCTGACTCTATGTTTTCTGTTTGTTAGCCAATCTTCTATCCATTTCCCCCAACCCCATGAACTTTTATCTTGTGCAGTAACCTTTTGTGTGGCACCTTGTCAAATGCCTTCTGGAAGTCCAAATACACCCACATCCACTGGTTCCCCTTTATCCACCCTGTTCATTACATCCTCAAAGAATTCCAGCAAATTTGTCAAACATGATTTCCCCTTCATAAATCCATGCTGACTCTGCCTGATTAAATTTTACTTTTCCAAATGTCCTGTTACTGCTTCTTTAATAATGGACTCCAACATTTTCCCAGCCACAGATGTTAGGCTAACTGGTCTATAGTTTCCTGCTTTTTGTCTGCCTCATTTTTTGAATAGGAGTGTTACATTTGCAGTTTTCCAATCTGCTGGGACCTCCCCAGAATCCAGGGAATTTTGGTAAATCACAACCAATGCATCCACAATCCCTGCCACTACTTCTCTTAAGACCCTAGGATGCAAGCCATCAAGTCCAGTGGATTTATCTGTCTTTAGTCCCATTATCTTACTGAGTACCACCTCCTTAATGATTGTGATTGTGTTAAGTTCCTCCCCCACTATAGCCCCTTGACTATCCACTGTTGGAATATTGTTAGTATCCTCCACCATAAAGGCTGATACAAAATACTTGTTTAGACTTTCTGCCATCTCCATGTTCCCCATTACTAATTCCCCGGTCTCGTCCTCTAAGGGACCAATATTTACTTTAGCCACTCTTTTTCTTTTTATATACCTACAGAAACTCTTGCTATCTGTTTTTATATTTTGTGCTAGTTTACTTTCATGGTCTATCTTCCCTTTCTTAATCATTTTTTTAGTCATTCTTTGCTGGCTTTTAAAAGCTTCCCAATCTTCTGTCCTCCCACTAGTTTTGGCCACTTTGTATGCCCTTGTTTTTAATCGGATACCGTCCTTTATTTCTTTAGTTAGCCACGGATGGCTTTCTTGGCTCGAGGCGTGGTTAGTTCTGGAGGACATCTTCAGCATGACAGCAGGGATGTTGTCAGGCCCATAGCCTTTGCTGTATCCAACATGCTCAACCACTTCTTGATATCACATGGAGTGAATCGAATTTGCTGAAGACTGGCTTCTGTGAAAGTGGGGACCCCCGGAGGAGCCGATATCGATCATCCACTCGGCATTTCTGGCTGAAGATTGTTGCAAACGCCTCAGCCTTGTCTTTTGTACCCATGTGCTGGGCTTTGCCATCATTGAGGATGGGGATAATCATGGAACCTCCTGCTCCCATTAGTTGTTTAATTGTGGACCAACATTCACAACAGAATGTAGCAGGATTGCAGAGCTTTGATCTGATCCATTGATTGTGGGATTGTTTAGTTCTGTTTACAGCATGCTGCTTCCACTGTTTAGCATGCATCTAGTCCTGTGTTGCAGCTTCCCTGGGTTACTACCTCATTTTTAGGTACACTGGTGCTGCTCCTGACTGCTTTTCTGCACTCCTCATTGAACCAGGGTTGGTCCCCTGGCTTGATGGTAATGGTAGGGGGAGGGATATGCCGGGCCATGAGGTCTCAGATGGTAGTGGAATACAATTCTGCTGCTGCTGATGGCCCACAGCACCTCATTGGTGTCCAGTTTTGAGCTGCTAGATCTGTTCTGAATCTATCCCATTTAGCATGGTGGTAGTGCTATATAACACGATGGGTGGTGTCCTCAGTGTGAAGATGGGTTTGGTCTCCACAATAATTGTGTGGTGATCACTGTTACCAATGTTATCATGGACAGATGCATCTGCGACAGGTAGATTAGTGAGGACGAGGTCAAGTAGGTTTTTCCCTTGTGTTGGTTCTCTCACCACCTGCTGCAGGCCCAGTCTGGTGGCTATGTTCTTCAGGACTCAGCCAGCTCAGTCAGCAGTGATACTACTGAGCCACTCTTGGTGATGGACATTGAAGTCCCCCACCCAGAGTACATTCTGTGCCCTTGCTACCCTCAGTGCTTCTTCCAAGTGGTGTTCAACATGGAGGAGTACTGATTCATCAGCTGAGAGATGGCGGTAGTTGGTAATCAGCAGGAGGTTTCCTTGCCCAAGCTTGACCTGAAGCCATGAGACTTCATGGGGTCCCTAGTCAATGTTCAGGACTCCTAGGGCCACTCCCTCCTGACTGTCTACCACTGTGCCGCCACACCTGCTGGGTCTGTCCTGCCAGTGGGACAGGACATTCCCAGGAATGGTGTGGGAGGAATCTGGTACATTGGCTGAAAGGTACAATTCTGTGAGTATGACTATGTCAGGCTGTTGCTTGTCTGGTCTGTTGGACAGCTCTCCCAATTTTGGCACAAGTCCCCAGATGTTAGTGAGGAGGACTTTGCAGGATCGACTGGGCTGGGCGTGCCATTGTTGTGTCCAAAGTAGGTGCCGAGGTCGATGCCGGATGGTCCCTCCGGATTTATTCTTATTGTTGTTACTTGTAGTGGTTTGTTACAACTGAGTGGCCATTTCAGAGGGCAGTTAAGAGTCAACCACATTGCTGTGGGTCTGGAATCACATACAGACCAGACCAGGTAAGGACAGCAGATTTCCTTCTCTAAAGGATATGAGTGAACCAGATGGGTTTTTACAACAGTGCGGTAGTTTCATGGTCACCATTACTGACACGAGCTTTTTTAAATTCCAGAATTATTTAATTAATTGAATTTAAATTCCACAGCTTCTATGGTGGGAATTGAACTCTGGGATTACTAGTCCCATAATTTAACCTGAAAATGTGTGCACATCTGGAAACCAGCTGCAACGTGGTATCTTCCAGGTTTAAGCTGGAAGTTTCCAGAGGAGCAGCAGAGAGGGGAGCAGCAGAGAGGGGAGCAATAGAGAGGGGAGCAGCAGAGAGGTGAGGAGCAGAGGGGGAGCAGCAGAGAGATGAGGAGCAGAGGGGGAGCAGCAGAGAGGTGAGGAGCAGAGGGGGAGCAGCAGAGAGGGGAGCTCGGAGGAGGCAATACACACATACCAGGGTGTACAGGCAGAGGCTTAGTTTCCTGGAGCTCTTGGAAAAGCAATGTTTCCGGAGGCTCAGCATGTCATGTCAGGTGGTGACAGACATCTGCCACCTTCTGGAAGAAGACCTGCTCCCTGCTGGACCTGGTGACCACGCCTTACCAGCAGCTGTGTAAGTGACTACCTCCCTCAACTTCTTTGCCTTACAATGCTTCCAGGGCACTGCTGGAGACATATTCAGGACCTCCCTGTCTGCAGCCCACAAATGCATACACTGATGGGATGGTATCCAGGGATGGCCATGATGTCAAATTCACCTGTGAGGATGTTAGTCAGAATGAGTGGGCGCGCGGGTTTGTGCCTCTGGCAGAGTTCCCACAGGTACAGGGAGTCATCAGCTGCACACACATGGCAATCCATGCACCCCCAGATCAATCAGAAGTATTCTTAAACCGTAAGGGGTTCCACTCCACTAATGTTCAGCTGGTGACCACAAAACAAGGTTTATGCAGGTGTGTGCCAGATTCTTGGGGAGCTGCCATGATGCTTTCATCCTGCGGCAGTCCAAGCTCCCCGACCTCTTTGGACCTGCAAGCAGATTTAAGGGAAGGCTGCTGGGTGACAGGGGATACCCACTTCAAACTAGGCTGATGACACCCGTCAGAAACGCCTCCTATGAAGCCCAAGAGCAGTACCACAAAAGCCGTATGACAACCACTGTATAATTAAGCAAGTGATCATCATGCTCAAGATGCACTGCTCACATTTGGGAGCACCCTTCAGTACTCACCAGCCAGGGTCTCCAGGATGATAGTGGTGTGCTGTGCTCTGCACAACATTGTGCAGCAGTGAAGATTGGAGCTGCAGGTGCAGAGCACACATCGTCTGCGGACGTGTCTGAGGAGGAAGAGGACGACGACAAAGAGGGAGAGGAGGAAGCGGAGGAGGAAGGTGGGGATTCCAACCCAGCTCCAAACATTCACGTTGCTGCCCAGGATGCCAGGGATTCCATTATAGCTGTAAGGTTCAGTTAGTTACCATCACTGGACCGATGTAACAATCACATCCAATGGCCACTTTCATCACTCACTCACCCACAATCCCTCTAACAGAAAGCAGTCCTGCAACCAATGAACCACTCATGGCACATCGCCCATTGGGCCCCATCAATTCATATATTCCCATTTATCAGCAAGTAGCTAAAAAGGTGAGTTGCTGCCCAGTAATCAAGAATGGGCAACATAGGAAAGTGGTGCGAATTAATTAATTTTATGTGATTCTACGAAAGAATGGAAACTTAATTGTTATGTATCTGGACTTGTATATACTCTGTACAGCCACCAGAGGGCTCATTCCCCAGAGTCCCAAGGGATCTCATAATCCCTTGGGAGCACAGGTATTTAAGAGTGCTTCACAGGTTGGAGAGGCACTCTGGAGACCTGCAATAAAAGACTAAAGTCACACTTTACTTTGAGCTCACAGTGTTCAGTCTGACTCTTTCTCCATACACTACAACTGGCGATGAGATACAGATAGCGAACACAAAGCTGTAGGGAACAGTGGGCATCTTGGAGAAATTCTCGGAGGGAGATGATTGGGAATCTTTTGTGGAGTGACTCAACCAATACTTCGTGGCCAACGAGCTAGATAGGGAAGAGAGCACTGCCAAACGAAGAGCGATCCTCCTCACCGTCTGTGGGGCACCAACGTATGGCCTCATGAAGAATCTGCTCACTCCAGCAAAATCCATGGAGAAATTGTACAACGATTTGTGCACACTGGTCCGAGAGCATTTGAACCCGAAGGAAAGCGTTCTGATGGTGAGGTATCGGTTCTACACTTACAAAAGATCTGAAGGCCAGGAAGTGGCGAGTTATGTCGCTGAGCTAAGACACCTTGCTAAACATTGCAAATTTGAAGAACATTTGGAGCATATGCTCAGAGACATTTTCATACTTGGCATTGGCCATGAAACCATACTTCACAAACTTTTGACTGTAGAGACCCCAACCTTGAGTAAGGCCATAGAGATAGCCCAGGCATTCATTGCCACCAGTGACAATACGAAGCAAATCTCTCAGCACATAAGTGCTGCTACAAGTACTGTGAACAAAGTGATGTTGTTTTCGAATCATAATGTACAGGGCAGGTCACACATACCTGCAGCTGCACGTCCGCAGATGTCTCAGAGTCCACCATAGAAACATAGAAACATAGAAACATAGAAAATAGGTGCAGGAGTAGGCCATTCGGCCCTTCTAGCCTGCACCGCCATTCAATGAGTTCATGGCTGAACATTCAACTTCAGTACCCCATTCCTGCTTTCTCGCCATACCCCTTGATCCCCCTAGCAGTAAGGACCTCATCTAACTCCTTTTTGAATATATTTAGTGAATTGGCCTCAACAACTTTCTGTGGTAGAGAATTCCACAGGTTCACCACTCTCTGGGTGAAGAAGTTCCTCCGCATCTCGGTCCTAAATGGCTTACCCCTTATCCTTAGACTGTGACCCCTGGTTCTGGACTTCCCCAACATTGGGAACATTCTTCCTGCATCTAACCTGTCTAACCCCGTCAGAATTTTATATGTTTCTATGAGGTCCCCTCTCATTCTTCTGAACTCCAGTGAATACAAGCCCAGTTGATCCAGTCTTTCTTGATAGGTCAGTCCCGCCATCCCGGGAATCAGTCTGGTGAACCTTCGCTGCACTCCCTCAATAGCAAGAATGTCCTTCCTCAGGTTAGGAGACCAAAACTGTACACAATACTCCAGGTGTGGCCTCACCAATGCCCTGTACAACTGTAGCAACACCTCCCTGCCCCTGTACTCAAATCCCCTTGCTATGAAGGCCAACATGCCATTTGCTTTCTTAACCGCCTGCTGCACCTGCATGCCAACCTTCAATGACTGATGTACCATGACACCCAGGTCTCTTTGCACCTCCCCTTTTCCTAATCTGTCACCATTCAGATAATAGTCTGTCTCTCTGTTTTTACCACCAAAGTGGATAACCTCAGATTTATCCACATTATACTTCATCTGCCATGCATTTGCCCACTCACCTAACCTATCCAAGTCGCTCTGCAGCCTCACAGCATCCTCCTCGCAGCTCACACTGCCACCCAACTTAGTGTCATCCGCAAATTTGGAGATACTACATTTAATCCCCTCATCTAAATCATTAATGTACAGTGTAAACAGCTGGGGCCCCAGCACAGAACCTTGCGGTACCCCACTAGTCACTGCCTGCCATTCTGAAAAGTACCCATTTACTCCTACTCTTTGCTTCCTGTCTGACAACCAGTTCTCAATCCATGTCAGTACACTACCCCCAATCCCATGTGCTCTAACTTTGCACATCAATCTCTTGTGTGGGACCTTGTCGAACGCCTTCTGAAAGTCCAAATATACCACATCAACTGGTTCTCCCTTATCCACTCTACTGGAAACATCCTCAAAAAATTCCAGAAGATTTGTCAAGCATGATTTCCCTTTCACAAATCCATGCTGACTTGGACCTATCATGTCACCTCTTTCCAAATGCACTGCTATGACATCCTTAATAATTGATTCCATCATTTTACCCACTACCGATGTCAGGCTGACCGGTCTATAATTCCCTGTTTTCTCTCTCCCTCCTTTTTTAAAAAGTGGGGTTACATTGGCTACCCTCCACTCCATAGGAACTGATCCAGAGTCAATGGAATGTTGGAAAATGACTGTCAACGCATCCACTATTTCCAAGGCCACCTCCTTAAGTACTCTGGGATGCAGTCCATCAGGCCCTGGGGATTTATCGGCCTTCAATCCCATCAATTTCCCCAACACAATTTCCCGGCTAATAAGGATTTCCCTCAGTTCCTCCTCCTTACTAGACCCCCCGACCCCTTTTATAACCGGAAGGTTGTTCGTGTCCTCCTTCGTGAATACCGAACCAAAGTACTTGTTCAATTGGTCCGCCATTTCTTTGTTCCCCGTTATGACTTCCCCTGATTCTGACTGCAGGGGACCTACATTTGTCTTTACTAACCTTTTTCTCTTTACATATCTATAGAAACTTTTGCAATCCGTCTTAATGTTCCCTGCAAGCTTCTTCTCATACTCCATTTTCCCTGCCCTAATCAAACCCTTTGTCCTCCTCTGCTGAGTTCTAAATTTCTCCCAGTCCCCAGGTTCGCTGCTATTTCTGGCCAATTTGTATGCCACTTCCTTGGCTTTAATACTATCCCTGATTTCCCTTGATAGCCACGGTTGAGCCACCTTCCCTTTTTTATTTCTATGCGGGAGTCCAGAGAGGCAGCGGCCGATAAAAGGCTCAGCAGTCCGGGGAGCGTCGAGAGAGGCGGGAGTCGAGAGAGGCAGCGGCCTATAAAAGGCGCAGCAGTCCGGGGAGCGTCGAGAGAGGCGGGAATCGAGAGAGGCAGCGGCCTATAAAAGGCGCAGCAGTCCGGGGAGCGTCGAGAGAGGCGGGAGTCGAGAGAGGCAGCGGCCTATAAAAGGCTCAGCAGTCCGGGGAGCGTCGAGAGAGGCGGGAGTCCAGAGAGGCAGCGGCCTATAAAAGGCGCAGCAGTCCGGGGAGCGTCGAGAGAGGCGGGAGTCGAGAGAGGCAGCGGCCTATAAAAGGCGCAGCAGTCCGGGGAGCGTCGAGAGAGGCGGGAGTCGAGAGAGGCAGCGGCCTATAAAAGGCTCAGCAGTCCGGGGAGCGTCGAGAGAGGCAGCGGCCTATAAAAGGCGCAGCAGTCCGGGGAGCGTCGAGAGAGGCGGGAGTCCAGAGAGGCAGCGGCCTATAAAAGGCTCAGCAGTCCGGGGAGCGTCGAGAGAGGCAGCGGCCTATAAAAGGCGCAGCAGTCCGGGGAGCGTCGAGAGAGGCGGGAGTCAAGAGAGGCGTACCAGTGCAGCTCCAGCTGAGAGAAGTCAAAAAAGAAGTAGAAAGAAATCAAAAGGTGACGTCACAGCCAACGTGGTAAGTGATTGGCTGCTGATTGGTGAGTAGTTTTTCTTTTTCTTTATTAGTCAGTAACTTTTAACATTGTTGTCGGCAATTTAAGTGTATCTAAGGGTTAAGTCATGGCAGGACAGCTCGGTCACGTGATATGCTCCTCCTGTACCATGTGGGAACACGGGGACAACACCAGTGTCCCTGACGACTACATGTGCGGGAAGTGTGTCCACCTCCGGCTACTGACGGTCCGCGTTGCGGAGTTGGAGCTGAAGGTGGATTCACTCTGGAGCATCCACGATGCTGAGAATGACGTGAGTATCACGTGTAGCGAGTTGGTCTTACTGCAGGAGAAGGGTCCACAGCCAGCGAGGGAATGGAAGACCAGCAGGAAGAGTAGTGCAAGGAAGGTAGTGCAGGGGTCCCCTGTGGTCATCCCCCTGCAAAACAGATACACCGCTTTGAGTACTGTTGAGGGGGATGACTCATCAGGGGAGGGCAGCAGCAGCCAAGTTCATGGCACCGTGGCTGGCTCTGTTGCACAGGAGGGCAGGAAAAAGAGTGGAAGAGCGATAGTGATAGGGGATTCAATTGTAAGGGGAATAGATAGGCGTTTCTGCGGCCGCAACCGAGACTCCAGGATGGTATGTTGCCTCCCTGGTGCAAGGGTCAAGGATGTCTCGGAGCGGGTGGAGGACATTCTAAAAAGGGAGGGAGAACAGCCAGTTGTCGTGGTGCACGTTGGTACCAATGACATAGGTAAAAAAAGGGATGAGTTCCTACGAAATGAATTTAAGGAGCTAGGAGCTAAATTAAAAAGTAGGACCTCAAAAGTAGTAATCTCGGGATTGCTACCAGTGCCACGTGCTAGTCAGAGTAGGAATCACAGGATAGCTCAGATGAATACGTGGCTTGAGCAATGGTGCAGCAGGGAGGGATTCAAATTCCTGGGGCATTGGAACCAGTTCTGGGGGAGGTGGGACCAGTACAATCCGGACGGTCTGCACCTGGGCAGAATCGGAACCAATGTCCTCGGGGGAGTGTTTGCTAGTGCTGTTGGGGAGGAGTTAAACTAATATGGCAGGGGGATGGGAACCAATGCAGGGAGATAGAGGGAAACAAAAAGGAGGCAAAAACAAAAGACAGAAAGGAGATGAGGAAAAGTGGAGGGCAGAGAAACCCAAGGCAAAGAACAAAAAGGGCCATTGTACAGCAAAATTCTAAAAGGACAGAGGGTGTTAAAAAAACAAGCCTAAAGGCTTTGTGTCTTAATGCAAGGAGTATCCGCAATAAGGTGGATGAATTAACTGTGCAAATAGATGTTAACAAATATGATGTGATTGGGATTACGGAGACGTGGCTCCAGGATGAGCAGGGCTGGGAACTCAACATCCAGGGGTATTCAACATTCAGGAAGGATAGAATAAAAGGAAAAGGAGGTGGGGTAGCATTGCTGGTTAAGGAGGAGATTAAGGCAATAGTTAGGAAGGACATTAGCTTGGATGATGTGGAATCTATATGGGTAGAGCTGCAGAACACCAAAGGGCAAAAAACGTTAGTGGGAGTTGTGTACAGACCTCCAAACAGTAGTAGTGATGTTGGGGAGGGCATCAAACAGGAAATTAGGGGTGCGTGCAATAAAGGTGCAGCAGTTATAATGGGTGACTTTAATATGCACATAGATTGGGCTAACCAAACTGGAAGCAATACGGTGGAGGAGGATTTTCTGGAGTGCATAAGGGATGGTTTTTTAGACCAATATGTCGAGGAACCAACTAGGGGGGAGGCCATCTTAGACTGGGTGTTATGTAATGAGAAAGGATTAATTAGCAATCTCGTTGTGCGAGGCCCCTTGGGGAAGAGTGACCATAATATGGTGGAATTCTGCATTAGGATGGAGAATGAAACAGTTAATTCAGAGACCATGGTCCAGAACTTAAAGAAGGCTAACTTTGAAGGTATGAGGCGTGAATTGGCTGAGATGGATTGGCGAATGATACTTAAGGGGTTGACTGTGGATGGGCAATGGCAGACATTTAGAGACCGCATGGATGAACTACAACAATTGTACATTCCTGTATGGCATAGAAATAAAAAAGGGAAGGTGGCTCAACCGTGGCTATCAAGGGAAATCAGGGATAGTATTAAAGCCAAGGAAGTGGCATACAAATTGGCCAGAAATAGCAGCGAACCTGGGGACTGGGAGAAATTTAGAACTCAGCAGAGGAGGACAAAGGGTTTGATTAGGGCAGGGAAAATGGAGTATGAGAAGAAGCTTGCAGGGAACATTAAGACGGATTGCAAAAGTTTCTATAGATATGTAAAGAGAAAAAGGTTAGTAAAGACAAATGTAGGTCCCCTGCAGTCAGAATCAGGGGAAGTCATAACGGGGAACAAAGAAATGGCGGACCAATTGAACAAGTACTTTGGTTCGGTATTCACGAAGGAGGACACGAACAACCTTCCGGTTATAAAAGGGGTCGGGGGGTCTAGTAAGGAGGAGGAACTGAGGGAAATCCTTATTAGCCGGGAAATTGTGTTGGGGAAATTGATGGGATTGAAGGCCGATAAATCCCCAGGGCCTGATGGACTGCATCCCAGAGTACTTAAGGAGGTGGCCTTGGAAATAGTGGATGCGTTGACAGTCATTTTCCAACATTCCATTGACTCTGGATCAGTTCCTATGGAGTGGAGGGTAGCCAATGTAACCCCACTTTTTAAAAAAGGAGGGAGAGAGAAAACAGGGAATTATAGACCGGTCAGCCTGACATCGGTAGTGGGTAAAATGATGGAATCAATTATTAAGGATGTCATAGCAGTGCATTTGGAAAGAGGTGACATGATAGGTCCAAGTCAGCATGGATTTGTGAAAGGGAAATCATGCTTGACAAATCTTCTGGAATTTTTTGAGGATGTTTCCAGTAGAGTGGATAAGGGAGAACCAGTTGATGTGGTATATTTGGACTTTCAGAAGGCGTTCGACAAGGTCCCACACAAGAGATTGATGTGCAAAGTTAGAGCACATGGGATTGGGGGTAGTGTACTGACATGGATTGAGAACTGGTTGTCAGACAGGAAGCAAAGAGTAGGAGTAAATGGGTACTTTTCAGAATGGCAGGCAGTGACTAGTGGGGTACCGCAAGGTTCTGTGCTGGGGCCCCAGCTGTTTACACTGTACATTAATGATTTAGATGAGGGGATTAAATGTAGTATCTCCAAATTTGCGGATGACACTAAGTTGGGTGGCAGTGTGAGCTGCGAGGAGGATGCTGTGAGGCTGCAGAGCGACTTGGATAGGTTAGGTGAGTGGGCAAATGCATGGCAGATGAAGTGTAATGTGGATAAATGTGAGGTTATCCACTTTGGTGGTAAAAACAGAGAGACAGACTATTATCTGAATGGTGACAGATTAGGAAAAGGGGAGGTGCAAAGAGACCTGGGTGTCATGGTACATCAGTCATTGAAGGTTGGCATGCAGGTGCAGCAGGCGGTTAAGAAAGCAAATGGCATGTTGGCCTTCATAGCAAGGGGATTTGAGTACAGGGGCAGGGAGGTGTTGCTACAGTTGTACAGGGCATTGGTGAGGCCACACCTGGAGTATTGTGTACAGTTTTGGTCTCCTAACCTGAGGAAGGACATTCTTGCTATTGAGGGAGTGCAGCGAAGGTTCACCAGACTGATTCCCGGGATGGCGGGACTGACCTATCAAGAAAGACTGGATCAACTGGGCTTGTATTCACTGGAGTTCAGAAGAATGAGAGGGGACCTCATAGAAACATATAAAATTCTGACGGGGTTAGACAGGTTAGATGCAGGAAGAATGTTCCCAATGTTGGGGAAGTCCAGAACCAGGGGTCACAGTCTAAGGATAAGGGGTAAGCCATTTAGGACCGAGATGCGGAGGAACTTCTTCACCCAGAGAGTGGTGAACCTGTGGAATTCTCTACCACAGAAAGTTGTTGAGGCCAATTCACTAAATATATTCAAAAAGGAGTTAGATGAGGTCCTTACTGCTAGGGGGATCAAGGGGTATGGCGAGAAAGCAGGAATGGGGTACTGAAGTTGAATGTTCAGCCATGAACTCATTGAATGGCGGTGCAGGCTAGAAGGGCCGAATGGCCTACTCCTGCACCTATTTTCTATGTTTCTATGTTTCTATGCCAGACAGGAATGTACAATTGTTGTAGTTCATCCATGCGGTCTCTAAATGTCTGCCATTGCCCATCCACAGTCAACCCCTTAAGTATCATTCGCCAATCCATCTCAGCCAATTCACGCCTCATACCTTCAAAGTTAGCCTTCTTTAAGTTCTGGACCATGGTCTCTGAATTAACTGTTTCATTCTCCATCCTAATACAGAATTCCACCATATTATGGTCACTCTTCCCCAAGGGGCCTCGCACAACGAGATTGCTAATTAATCCTTTCTCATTACATAACACCCAGTCTAAGATGGCCTCCCCACTAGTTGGTTCCTCGACATATTGGTCTAAAAAACCATCCCTTATGCACTCCAGAAAATCCTCCTCCACCGTATTGCTTCCAGTTTGGTTAGCCCAATCTATGTGCATATTAAAGTCACCCATTATAACTGCTGCACCTTTATTGCACGCACCCCTAATTTCCTGTTTGATGCCCTCCCCAACATCACTACTACTGTTTGGAGGTCTGTACACAACTCCCACTAACGTTTTTTGCCCTTTGGTGTTCTGCAGCTCTACCCATATAGATTCCACATCATCCAAGCTAATGTCCTTCCTAACTATTGCCTTAATCTCCTCCTTAACCAGCAATGCTACCCCACCTCCTTTTCCTTTTATTCTATCCTTCCTGAATGTTGAATACCCCTGGATGTTGAGTTCCCAGCCCTGCTCATCCTGGAGCCACGTCTCCGTAATCCCAATCACATCATATTTGTTAACATCTATTTGCACAGTTAATTCATCCACCTTATTGCGGATACTCCTTGCATTAAGACACAAAGCCTTTAGGCTTGTTTTTTTAACACCATCAAGGGTGATGAATGCAAGCTCATTAACACTTTGTTGGTGCTGTGGGGGTGATCATCGTTTCCATTCATGCCGATTCAAAGGATACATTTGCAAGGGCTGTGGAACAATGGGACACCTCCAACGAGTGTGCAGGCGAGCTGCTAGGCCTGCTAAACCCGCAAACCACCACATTGCAGAGGAGGACAGATCCACGGAGGATCACTACGAACCAGTGCCTCAGATAGAGGAGGCAGAGGTACATGGGGTGCACACATTCACCACGAATTGTCCCCCAATAATGCTGAAGGTTGAACTAAATGGACTCCTGGTGTCAATGGAGCTGGACACAGGCGTGAGCCAGTTCATGATGAGCAAAAAGACTTTCGAAAGGTTGTGGTGCAACAAGGCCTCAAGGCCAGTCTTAACTTCAATTCGCACAAAACTAAGAACTCACGCAAAAGAACTGATTCCTGTAATCGGCAGTGCTACTGTAAAGGTCTCCTACGATGGAGCGGTGCACAAGCTACCACTCTGAGTGGTACCGGGCTATAGTCCCACACTGCTCGGTAGTAACTGGCTGGGAAAGATACGCTGGAACTGGGACGACATCCGAGCACTATCGCCCGCTGACGACACTTCGTGTGCACAGGTCTTAAACAAATTTCCTTCGCTGTTTGAACCAGGCATTGGGAAATTCCAAGGAGCAAAAGTGCAGATCCTAATTCCAGGAGTGCGACCCATCCATCACAAGGTGAGAGCAGTACCGTACATGATGAGAGGAAGGGTAGAAATAGAGCTCGACCGGCTACAAAGAGAGGGCATCATCTCACCGATCGATTTCAGCGAGTGGGCCAGTCCTATTGTCCCAGTCCTTAAGGGAGGCGGCACCGTCAGAATCTATGGCAATTACAAAGTAACTATCAATCGTTTCTCCCTGCAGGACTAATACCCACTTCCAAAAGCCGACGACCTCTTTGCAATGCTGGCGGGAGGAAAGACGTTCACGAAGCTGGATCCGACTTCAGCCTACATGACGCAGGAACTGGAGGAATCATCGAAGGCCTTCACCTGCATCAACACGCACAAAGGTCTTTTTGTTTATAACAGATGCCCGTTTGGAATCCGATCAGTGGCGGCGATATTTCATGGAAAGTTTACTGAAGTCAGTCCCGCACATCGTGGTCTTCCAGGACGACATCTTGGTCACAGGTCGGAACACAGTCGAGCATCTGCAGAACCTGGAGGAGGTTCTTAGTCGGCTGAACCGCATGAGGCTCAGGTTAAAACACTCGAAGTGCGTTTTCCTGGCGCATGAAGTGGAGTTTTTGGGAAGGAGGATTGCGGCGGACGGCATCAGGTGCACCAATGCGAAGACGGAGGCAATCAAGAACGCACCGAGGCCACAGAACGTGACGGAGCTGCGGTCGTTCCTGGAACTCTTGAACTACTTTGGTAACTTCTTACTGGGTCTCAGCACCCTGCTGGTAACACTACATGTCTTAGTGTGAAAGGGGGCGAATGGGTTTGGGGCAAAAGCCAAGAAAATGCTTTTGGAAAAGCGAGAAAATTGTTATGCTCAAACAAATTGCTTGTGGTGTATGATCCATGTAAGCGTTTGGTACTAGCATGTGATGCGTCGTCATATGGCGTCGGGTGTGTATTGCATTCGGGAAACTGCAAACGGTTGCTTATGCATCCAGGAGTCTGTCTAAGGCTGAGAGAGCCTACAGCATGAGTGAAAAATAACCGTTAGCATGTGTGTATGGGGTAAAGAAAATGCATCAATACCTGTTTGGGCTAACATTCGAATTGGAAACTGACCATAAGTCACTTATATCCCTGTTTTCCGAGAGCTAAGGAACAAATACCAATGCATCGGCCCGCATCCAGAGATGGGCGCTCATGCTGTCCGCATACAATTACACCATCCGCCACAGGCTAGGCACAGAAAACTGCACCGATGCTCTCAGTAGGCTGCCATTGCCCACCACGGGGGTGAAAATGGCGTAGCCCGCAGATCTAGCCATGGTTATGGAAGCATTTGAGAGTGAGCAATCACCTGTCGCTGTCCGGCAGATCAAAACCTGGACAAGCCAGGACCCCTTATTATCTCTAGTCAAAAGCTGTGTGTTTCACGAGAGCTGGTCCAGTGTCCCAGTGGAAATGCAGGAAGAGATAAAGCCGTTCCAGCAGCACAAAGATGAAATGTCTAAACGGACAGACAGACTTCTGTGGGGCAATCGAGTAGTGGTCCCCAAGAAGGGCAGAGATACCTTCATCAATGATCTCCACAGTACCCACCCAGGCATCGTAATGATGAAAGCAATAGCCAGGTCCCATGTGTGGTGGCCCGGCATCGATGCAGACTTAGAGTCCTGCATTCACAGATGTAATACATGCTCGCAGTTAAGCAATGTACCCAGGGAGGCGCCGCTAAGTTTATGATCTTGGCCCTCCAAACCGTGGTCTACAGTACACGTCGACTACGCAGGCCCGTTCTTGGGTAAAATGTTCCTTGTGGTTGTAGACACATACTCCAACTGGATTGAATGTGAGATAATGTCGGCTAGCACGTCCACTGCCACCACTGAAAGCCTGCGGGCCATGTTTGCCACACATGGTTTACCCGATGAGCTTAGCTGGTGAGCGACAACGGGCCTTGTTTTAACAATGCTGAGTTCAAAGAATTTATGACCCGTTACGGGATGAAACATGTCACATCTGCCCCGTTTAAACCAGCGTCCAATGTTCAGGCAGAGTGAGCAGTGCAAACCATCAAGCAAGGTTTGACGAGGATAACTGAAGGCTCATTGCAGACTCGCCTTTCCCGAGTTCTGCTTAGCTACCGCACGAGACCACACTCACTCACTGGGATCCCACCTGCTGAACTGCTCATGAAAAGAGCACTTAAGACAAGGCTCTCGTTAGTTCACCCTGATCTACATGAACAGGTAGAGTGCAGGCGGCTACAACAAAGTGGATACCATGATAGTGCAAATGTGTCACACGAGATTGAAGTCAATGATCCTGTATTTGTATTAAATTCTGGGCAAGATCCCAAGTGGCTTCATGGCATTGTCATGGTCAAAGAGGGGAGCAGGGTGTTTCAGATCAAACTTTCAAATGGACTCATTCACCAGAAACATTTGGACCAAATCAAACTCAGGTTCAAGGATGACCCTGAGCAACCCACCTTGGACCCTACCTTTTTTGATCCCCCAACACACACACCAGTGGCAACCGACACCACGGTTGACTACGAAGCAGAACCCATCATCCACAGCAGCCCTGCAAGGCCCAACACACCTGGCAGCCCAGCAAGGTCAGCTGCATAGCAGCCCAGCGAGGGCACTACAAATGACTCAACAACACTAGCCTTCAGACCGAGACGATCAACCAGGGCAAGAAGGGCCCCAGATCGACTCACATTGTAAATAGTTACACTATTGACTTTAATGGGGAATGTTGTTATATATCTGGACTTGTATATACTCTGTACAGCCACCAGAGAGCTCATTCCCTGGAGTCCCAAGGTAAAAACAGAGAGACAGACTATTATCTGAATGGTGACGGATTAGGAAACGGGGAGGTGTAACGAGACCTGGGTGTCATGGTACATCAGTCATTGAAGATTGGCATGCAGGTACAGCAGGCGGTTAAGAAAGCAAATGGCATGTTGGCCTTCATAGCGAGGGGATTTGACTACAGGGGCAAGGAGGTGTTGCTACAGTTGTACAGGGCCTTGGTGAGGCCACACCTGGAGAATTGTGTTCAGTTTTGGTCTCCTAACTTGAGGAACGACATTTTGCTATTGAGTGAGTGCAGCGAAGGTCCACCAGACTGATTCCCGGGATGGCGGGACTGACATATCAAGAAAGACTGGATCAACTGGGCTTGTATTCACTGGAGTTCAGAAGAATGAGAGAGGTTCTCATAGAAACGTTTAAAATTCTGATGGGTTTAGACAGGTTAGATGCAGGAAGAATGTTCCCAATGTGGGGGAAGTCCAGAACCAGGGGTCACAGTCAAAGGATAAGGGGTAAGCCATTTAGGACCGAGATGAGGAGAAACTTCTTCACCCAGAGAGTGGTGAACCTGTGGAATTCTCTACCATAGAAAGTTGTTGAGGCCAATTCACTAAATATATTCAAAAAGGAGTTGGATATAGTCCTTACTATTCGGGGGATCAAGGGGTATGGTGAGAAAGCAGGAATGGGGTACTGAAGTTGCATGTTGAGCCATGAACTCATTGAATGGTGGTGCAGGCTCGAAGGGCTGAATGGCCTACTCCTGCACCTATTTTCTGTGTTTCTATGTTTCTATGGTTCTATCTTATAATCCCTTGGGAGCACAGGTACTTAAGAGTGCTTCACAGGTTGGAGAGGCACTCTGGAGACTTGCAATAAAAGACTAAGGTCACACTTTACTTTGAGCTCAGACTGACTCTTTCTCTATACACTACATTAACAACACAACATTTTCTCTTACACCCATGTGTATACCCTCATTGAACTACAAAGCTTTACCCTTCCTTTTCCTACCGTTCCTACATGGAGCAACACCTGTGGCTTCAGCTGAGGTAGATGCAGGCTATTCCGGTCCCTACTGCAGCTGCTGAAATGCTCTTGGCTGATGATTTTGGGGTTTTGGAGCCCATGAGGGCTCTGCCAAAGACTGTTCCACCTGCACCTATGCGAGGGAAGAATTGGCCACCGGGAGAGGAGACTGCATGTTGGGTACTGGCTGAGGGAGTGGGGGTGGGGATGGAAATGGGTGAGAAGTGAGAACTCTGAGTGGATGTCCCACTTCCATGTCCCCTTTTGCCATCATCCCTCTCATGGCCCAGCACACATCACTCCTACCACTCTGCTGAAGAGCAGCTTGGTGTAGATCAGTGAAGCATTGTAAGGCCGAGGCTGAGGTGCCTGTCATCCTATTTAAGGTGCCACTCATGTTGGCATCTAGAATCAGTACAGCCTTAGTCAAGCCTTGCATGGACCCATTTGATTGCCGTGATTATCTTCCATGGAGTTGGCCAGTCTGTCCATGGAAGAAGACATCCTGGCAATGTAATGAAACATCAATCCACTCATGCTTGAGGCGGACTCCTCCATTGTCTCTGCAATTGTGGACAGTCTGTGTGGAAGGCCTGTCAGTACGTTGCAGATTTTCTGCTGCCCCCTCAATGATTCTCCTTTTCATCGATGGCCCCCAGGGCACAACATCCGTGACCAGCTGATGGGAGCATGGAGCATGCTGTGCCCTCTGACATGGACTCTCCACTGCTGCCCTTGCCACCACAGTCTGCTCGTGCTCATTGTGAACTGTGAGTCACCAACTATCTGTCTCACTGGTCTCACCAAAGTGTGAGCATTTGCACTGGTGCAGAGTAATCACGGGCCCTGTGACGGTGCACCCTCAGCAGGAATCAGCTCCTCTGAAGATTTGTCATCTGCAAAGTCCACTGACCGCTGCTGCACGTGTGAAAGCACTGGAGGTGAGAAAAGATATGAATTAGTATAGGCAAGGTAAGAATGTCGATCAACTAATCATTGTGAAGATGATCATATTTCATTTGCTGCTGAAATCAAGTCAATATGAATGAGTGTTGTATGACATATGGGTCGAGGTTATTTACTTCTGTTACCAGGTAGCTGCGAGTTCCCCATCTCCCAATCTCCAATGACCAGGGACGGCCAAACGCCACTGATCTCCAGCACATACTCCTCTGCAGCTGTCAGCTGTGAGATCTGTGGAGGACCAGCTCTGATTGTCTCCCTCTCCCTAGTGTTTTTGTGCTCTCTTCTCCTGCAACAAGGGAAAGAACGCAGGGCAGAGACCTCAGCAGCGCTGCACACTGAGCCGTGCATGTGCTGCCGCATTAAAGGACCGTTCCCTCCCCTGAAGGGAAGGGCCATTGCTGCAGGCTCTCCAATATAAAAAGAACCAATCTGGACCACCAAGGCAGCGGTAAACCCGTGCGATCAGCCTGGCACTCAAGCAGAGTGCTGGGCTGAACGATTGCGGGCAGGAACCATTGAAAAAAACGGTAACAAGAAAGATAAGTATTTGTTTTACTTACCTCGGCCACCTCATCTTTAATCATTGCACTCGTAGCGGCCGGCCGCCCAATCCACCCCTCCTGCAGCTGTCAGAGCTTTCACCCGGCGCTGTTGCAGGAGGCGGAAGTCAATTTCGGGTCCGGGGCACTTCCAGGTCGACGTGCAAGGCAATGATGTCACGATCTCCGGGCGCCAGGAGATTGGGGCGCAACGCTGTAGCACCGCCGCCAAATTCCTGCCGAATATGGCTGGAGTTGTTGTCAGCAGCGTGCCCGGTCGCAAAGGCACCCAATTTCTCCCCCTTTGTTTCTTATAGACTTCAACCATGATAATAAAAATTCAAAAAAAGAAAGCACCGTGCGGTTAGAATTTCTGTGGGAATTCTCGCGATCATCCATTGTAACTTTCAAACCACAGAAACTGCAGAGAAATGGCGTAAATGCATTTCTCGTGTGGATGTGTGTCAATAACAGAGAGTTGCATCTTGGGTGCTGTTGTTTACATCCTGGTCCTGTGGAATTACAATACCCTAAGCCCCAAAAATCTCTGGAGCCAAAACCTATGCTCCAGCGACTTACTGTAATAGAGGTAGGGACCCCTTTAAATAGTGATGCTTCATCCGGCTTCCCGAGTGTTTGCGCTGTGTTTTTCTGGGCGGGTACAAGAAACCATGGATCAAATGCTCCCTTCCACCCATTTTGTAAAGTGGTCCGAAATCAAGTGCAGGACACCTATTAACATATTTTAATGAGGCTAGCTTTGATTTCAAGCAGCCACCAGGGGTGCCTAAAGTCCCCATCACCAATATGGGCAGTGGCCATGTTTTGTGTGGACTTTCAGAATTTCCCCATCATAAGCTACAACAGCCCTCATCACCAGGCAACTAAGCAGAAATATATAAACTATGCACAAACTATGGGGGAAAAAAATCAAACATAGTTTTTAATTAATTTTTTGCTCAGTTTAAAACATTACATTGAAATCCAGAACTAATGTTGTTCAAAAGTAGTTTTAATTATGTTGTTGCGGGAGATAAATGTTTGCATCTTCAGCCAGGTTTCGTAAAGAGGCAAGTAAATAGTATGACAAATATTCTATTGGTGAGACACTTCGTTATTGGTAAATCATGTAATAATTTTGCCTCATTGTCAGTCTTGTGTTTATATTGCTTCAGTACATTTTTTGTATTATGATCACATCCCCGACAAGGATGTCTCGAGGTTGGAATAAAAACCCTCTTTAGCCTCATCCGTTGCATCGAGTGTAGGGGCGTACGCACTGATGACTGTGGCGCATTGGTTCCGGGATAGGGTAATGCAAAGAGTCATGAGGCGTTCGTTAATCCCACCGGGGGAGTCTTTGAGGCGGTCGACCAGCTCATTCTTGACGGCAAAGCCGACTCCATGAAGGCAGCATTCTGCCTATGGTTTCCCTTTCCAGAAGAAGGTGTAACCTCCACCATGTTCCTTCAACTGACCTTCCCCTGCCCGCCGGGTCTGGCTTAGGGCAGCGATGTCAATGTTAAAATGTCTGAGTTCCCGGGCAACTATGGCAGTGCAGCATTCCGGCCTTACCAACGGATCCATTACAGACCCAATCCACGTCCGGACCGGGGTCAAACAGGGCTGCATTATCGTTCCAACCCTCTTCTCAATCTTCCTCACCACCATGCTCCACCTCACAATCAATAAGCTCCCCGCTGGAGTGGAACTAAACTACAGAACCATTGGGAAGCGGTTTAACCTACGCTGCCTCCAGGCCAGGTCCAAGATCACCCCAACCTCTGTCGTTGAGCTGCAGTATGCGGATGACGCCTGCGTCTGTGCACATTCAGAGGCTGAACTCCAGGATGTAGTCAATATATGCACTGAGGCATATGAAAGCATGGGCCTTACGCTTAACATCCGTAAGGCAAAGGTCCTCCACCAGCCTGTCACCGCCTCACAGCACTGCCCTCCAATCATCAAGATCCACGGCGTGGCCCTGGACAACATGGATCATTTCTCATATCTTGGGAGCCTCTTATCAACAAAGGCAGACATTGATGCGGAGATTCAACATCGCCTCCAGTGCGCCAGTGCAGCCTTCGGCCGTCTGAGGAAAAGAGTGTTTGAAGACCCTCAAATCTACCACCATGCTCATGGTCTACAGGGCTGTAGTAATACCCACCCTCCTGTATGGATCTGAGGCATGGACAATGTATAGAAGGCACCTCAAGTTCCTGGAGATATGTCACCAACGATGTCTCAGCAAGATCCTGCAAGTCCCCTGGGAGGACAGGCGTACCAACATCAGTGTCTTCGTCCAGGCTAACATCCCCAGTATTGAAGCACTGACCACACTCGATCAGCTTCGCTGGGCAGGCCACATAGTTTTCATGCCAGATAGGAGACTCCCTAAGCAAATGCTTTATGCGGAGCTCCTCCATGGTAAACAAGCCAAAGGAGGGCAGCGAAAACATTATAAGGACACCCTCAAAGCCTCGCTAGTAAAGTGCGACATCACCACTAACACCTGGGAGACCCTGGCCTAAGACCGCCCGAGGTGGAGAAAGTGCATCCGGGAGGGCGTTGAGCTCTTCGAGTCTCGACGCAAAGAGCATGAAGAGGCCAAGTGCAGGCAGTGGAAGGAGCGCGCGGCAAACCAACCCTACCGACCCCTTCCCCCGACGAATGTCTGTCCCACCTGTAACAGAGTCTGTGGCTCTCGTATCGGAATGCTCAGCCATCAAAGAACTCACTTTGGAAGTGGAAGCAAATCTTCCTCGATTCCGAGGGACTGCCTATGACATGACATCCCTGAACAATACGAGGATAATACATGAGAAGTATTAATTCGGAAAGATAGTAAGATATTAATATGTACTGCTTTAATATGCACTACTCAATTCTATGCGGTAATTTAGCTCCAATTTCATACACAGTAGCAAACCTTTTTACTTAGCAATTCCTTGCCTAGCTTTATTATTCACTGACTGAAGAAACCTGCTTTATTGTTGGTTGATACACAACTGTGATGTTGCTTTTCACCTCCATCAAGGAGAATTCTCAAACAATTAGTTCACCACTGTGGAGAGGTAACATGAAGTGCACATGAACCATCGAAAAACATCAAAGTAGCTTGTGTACGTAGAAAGAAAGAAGAAAGAATCACCACTGTTGTAATGTAGTAAACATGGCAGACAATTTACACAGAGAGATGAGGCCTTGGTTTGATGTCTCATTCAAAGTCAGCACCGCCAACAGTGCAGCGCTTCCTCAGTAATTCACTGAAGTGCCAATTGAATCCACAAATTTCTGACTCCTGCGAGGTGAGAGTGATACCACTGAGCCAAGGCTGACACTATTATCAGCATATACATGAATTTTGATATCATTAACATAACTGCTCAAATAAACCCACTGGGGCAGGATTTTAACTTGGAGGCAGATGGGGAATGGGGGTGGGGGTGGCTGGATTGCGGTTGGAAAATGGATTTCCCTTAGGCCCTGCCGAATTTAACGGCAGGGCCTGATTTGTTTTCTGTTTTCCCCACCGCAGCCAGCCAAATTGAGAGGCTGACTGGATCGGGTAGGCCAGCGGCACCAGACAGGAGCCAGGGAGAAGAGAGGAGGGAGGTGGGGATCGGAGGCCGGGTCAGGAGGGCTGGTCTAAAGGCTGGGATTGTGAGGGTCAAAAAGGCAGGATTAGGAGAGAGAGTCAGAAGGCCGGATTGCGGGGGGGGGGGCCCAGAAGGCCAGGATCGGGGGGGGGAGGCTCGGAAGGCCAGGATCGGCAGGAGGCCAGAAAACTGGGATTAGGGAGGGGAGTCTCAGAAGACCGGGATCGGAGGGGTTCAGGGGTCGAGAGGACCAGAGAGGGGGAGTCAGGGGCCGAGGGTCGGAAGGGCGAAGGGAGTTTGGAGGCTGGGGATCGGAGGCTAGTGGGGGGGCTCGGAGGCCAGAGATCAGAAGTTGGATCGAAGATCAGAGACCTTGGAGGGGAGAGCAGAGGCCTCGGGGGTGGGGGGAGGGAGAGGTTAGAGGAGATTGGAATCATCAGTGGGTTGGCGAGACAGGGACCCTGGATCCAGTAGATAAGTGGAAAGGCACTCAATTCCTGGATCCAGCAATCCTTACCTCCCTTTAGCTGGCGGGTATCCTGAGTCCTGGGAAACCCGGCCGGCCAGAGTTATCTTTAAAAGAGTTAACTTAAAAAAAAGAGATTCAAAATGAGACACGCAGATTCATTATAATATATGGAAGCTGGTTTTTCACCCGCCCCACTCCTGCATCATTTGCGCCTCCCATAAACGCCCCCAGGGGATGCTTACAGGGCACAAACGATTTCTCGCCCCAGTGGGGGGCGCTACCGACTCCTGCGAAATTGCACAGGAGTTAGCAGAGGCACAAACCAACAGCCCCCCTTCCCGGCCGGTAACACTCCAGGCTGCTACACCGGCGGCGATGATGTCATCGCCGTGTGCAGCAACCCATTTTCACCGCGCAAACAAAATTTGGTAGCGCCCCGTGAGGCCGCCGTGGGCCATGTCAGCGTCAGCCGCACTCCGCTCCGCTCGCGGGGCGAAAGGTAAAGGGGAGGTGCACGCCGCCATTTATTTTCCCGGCCAGCGTACCGGTCCGGCCTTTCGTGGTCTATTTGGCGGGGTCCATTCTGCGATGGTGCAGCCCGGCACGCTGCTTCTGTGCCGGGCTGTGGCCTAGGCACCACACATCCCCGGTGGCCTAGTGGAGGCGCCTTGCCCCAATGCAGATCTCGCAGCGTGCCCACCCCTTTAAAGTAAGGGGAGGGTCCTGTGCTTACGCCAACGTTACGCGGAGTGCTGGAAAATTCATGCGCTTACTGACCGGTCCCGTCCCCCGAGATGAAGTACAGCGCCCGACTTTGCGCTCCACTTCCTCTTGGGGGCGGCAACCCCTATTTTGCAGCCAGGGCAGGACTTCCGCGCCAAACACAGGAAGTCCCGCCTCACCTCAGTTACCGCCCCCAAATGGGGTGATGCGAGATTCACACAGCACAGAAGGAGGCCAGTTGACCCATCATGCTTGTGCCAGCTCTTTGAAAGAGCTATTCATTTAGTCCCACTCCCGTGGCCCTGCAAATGATTCCTCTTCAAGCATTTATCCAATTTTCTTTTGAAAGTTATTTCTGAAGCTGCTTCCACCACCTTTTCGGCAGTGCAATCCAGATCATAATTCGCTGCGTAAAGAAAAATTCTCCTCATCGCCCCTCTGGTTCTTTTGCCAATGATCTTAAATCTGTTTCCATTGGTTACCCTCCAGGAAACAGTTTCTCTATTTACTCGATCAAAACCCTTCATAAATACTTCTAATAAATCTCCCTTCAACCTTCTCTGCCCTAAAGAGAACAATCCCAGTTTCTCCAATTTCTCCACACAACTGAAGTATCTGGCACCATTCTGGTAAATTTCCTCTGCGTCCTCTCCAAGGCCTTGACATCATTAAAACGTGTGGTGCCCAGATTTGGAGACAATACTCCAGCTGAGGCTTAACCATTGATTTATAAAGCTTTAGCATAACCTCCTTGCTGTTGTGCTCTCTGCCTCTATTTATAAAGTGAAGGATCCCGCCTGCTTTTTAACAGCAACATGTCCTGCCACCTTCAAATATTTATGTAAATAAAGCATCAAGTCTCTCTGGGCCCGAAATTGGTGGACTTAGCGTTCACTGCTGCTGAGTTTTCTCGCAGTCTCCCCGGTTTCTGGACGCTCTCCCTCTGAGGGAGTTTGGTGGCGTCCTCCCGCCGGCGGGGAGAGAAGATCGCTGGGTACCGTCCGTTGTCATCCTCTGGTGTGCAACACCCACAAGAGTCCTCCCTCCCATTGAATTGCCAGTTTGGTCCGGGCGGTCCTCTGCTGCAGCAGGGGAAAAGACCGTCGCGTGGAGGCATGTCTTACCTCAGCGGTAAAAAAGGTTAGTCCACTTCTTTTCTTTATTTCTTTTGCAGGGACTTAGGTCGATGGAGTGCCCTGAAGGATTTTGATTGATTTTTTTTAATGTTTTGAAAATGTTTTGTTTTATCAGTTCCCCCATCCCAGGGACCAACTCAATCCTCGGTGGTACTTTGCCGAGGATTGCATTTGCCACCGAAAATGGGAGCTACCGCCCGCTGCCGCCCAGAATCGACGTGTAAGGCCCATTTTTGCCGCTGTGCGGTCTTTCCCAGATTTTTTCATGAAATAATGGACTCCATTATTAAGGAATCAGTGCCGGACAATTGGAAAAGCAAGAGTCAATTAAGTAGACTCAGCATGGTTTTATGAGAGGGAAATCATGTTTGACAAATTTGCTGGAATTCTTTGAGGATGTAACGAGCAGGGTGGATAAGGGGGAACCAGTGGATGTGGTGTATTTGGATTTCCAGAAGGCATTTGACAAGGTGCCACATAAAAGGTTACTGCACAAGATTAGAGGTCATGGGGTTGGGGGTAATATATTAGCATGGATAGAGGACTGGTTAACTAACAGAAAACAGAGAGTTGGGATAAATGGATAATTTTCCGGTTGGCAAACAGTAACTAGTGGGGTACCACAGGGCTCAATGCTGGGTCCTCAACTATTTATAATTTATATTAATAACTTGGATGAAGGGACCGAGTGTAATGTAGCCAAGCTTGCTGATGGTACAAAGATGGATGGGAAAGAAAATTGTGAGGAGGGCACAACAAATCTGCAAAGGGATATAGACAGACTAAGTGAGTGGGCAAAAATTTGATAGATGGAGTATAATGTGGGAAAATGTGAGGTTCTCCACTTTGGCAGAAAAAATAGAAAAGCAAATTATAATTTAAATGGAGAAAAATTGAAAAGTGCTACAGTACAGAGGGACCTGGGGGTCCTTGTGCTTGAAACGAAAAATGTTAGTATGCAGGAACAGCAAGTAATCAGGATGGCAAATGGAATGTTGGCCTTGATTGCAAGGGGGATAGAGTATAAAAGCAGAGAAGTCCTGCTACAACTGTACAGGGTATTGGTGAGGCCAAACCTAGAGTGCTGCGTACAGTTATGGTCTCCGTATTTAAGGAAGGATACACTTGCATTGGAGGCTGTTCAGGGAAGGTTCACAAGGTTGATTCTGGAGATGAGCGGGTTGACTTATGAAGATAGATTGAGTAGGTTGGGCCTATACATATTGGAGTTCAGAATAATGAGAGGTGATCTTATCGAAACATATAAGATAATGAGGGGGCTCGACAAGATGGATGCAGAGAGGATATTTCCACTCATAGGGGAAACTAAAACTAGGGGACATAGTCGCAGAATAAGGGGCCGCCGATTTAAAACTGAGGTGAGGAGAAATTTATTCTCTCGAAGGATTGCAAATCTATGGAATTCTCTGCCCCAGAGAGCTGTGGAGGCTGGGTCATTGAATATATTTAAAGCAGAGATAGACAGATTTTTGAGCGATAAGGGAGTAAAGGGTTATGGAGAGTGGGCAGGGAAGTGGAGCTGAGTCCATGATCAGATCAGCCATGATCTTATTGAATAGCAGAGCAGGCTCAAGGAGCCAAATGGCCTACTCCTGTTCCTATTCTTATGTTCTTATGTTCTAGGATCTTAGCGGTCCATTGAACGGTACTTGGGCGGAACTTAGCTTTCACAAATTTGAGGTCCACATGTTCCTGCGCCTCCTTTAAAATTGTACCATTTAGTTTACATTCCTCATTCTTCCTACCAAAATATATCACTTCACATTTCTCTGCATTAAATTCCATCTGCCATGTGCCTGCCCATTTCACCAGTAAATCTGTGTCCACCTAAAGTCTGTTATTTGCCTCCTCATTTTTATATAAACGCTTCTGAATTTTGTGTCATTTGCGAACTTCGACATTATGCCCTGGAGACACAAGTCCAGGTCATTAGCAGTGGTCTTAATACTGAGGAACACCACTGTATACTTCCCTCCAGTCTGAAAACCAATGGTTCACCACTACTCCCTGCTTTCTGTCCCTTACCTAACTTGTATCCACTGTCTCTTTAATCCCATGGCTTCAATTTTGCTAGGATGTCTATTATGTGGTACTTTATCAAACACCATTTGAAAGTCCACATACCGAACACTACCCTCATCAACCCTCTCCATTACTTTAACAAAGGACTCAATCAAGTTTGTCAGACACGATTTGCCTTTAACAAATCCATGCAGCTTCTTCGCAACTTTCTCTCAAAAGCTTTGACTAAAATAACTGCAGCACACACTGCTGCCAGAGTTTTTACTTTAATTAACAACCGCAACAATAACATGCATTTATATAGTGCCTTTAATCTAGAAATACGTCTCAAGGTGCTTCACAGAGGCGTGAGCCAAATGGACATGAGCCAATGAAGGAGAAATGAGAAGGCTGACCAAAAGCTTGGTGAAGTAGGTATATTTTACGTAGATTTTTAAAGGAGGAGAGGCAGGTGAAGAACTGTTGAGGTTTAGGAAGGGAATTGGAGGGATGAACCGACTGAAGGCACAACCACCAATGGCGGGGTAAAGGGAGGAGGGAGGGACAAGAGGCCAAAGTTAGAGGATTGGAAAGTTTTAGGGTGAGGGTTTTAGGATTGAAGGAAGTTACAAAAATAGCGACAGGCAAGTCCACAAAGGGATTCAAACACAAAATGGGAATTCTAAATGTGATGTATCCCAGACAGGGATCCAGTGTAGTTTTAGCAAAGGCAGGGGTGTTGAGTGAATGGGACTTGGTATGGGATGGAGTATGGGCAGAAGAGTTCTGTTTGAGATAAAGTTTATGGAGAGTGGAACATGCGGCGCAGAGCAAAATAGTGTTGGAATAACCAAATGTGGAGGTGACAAAGGCATGTATGTGGGTTTCAGCAACAGATGGAGTGAGGTCGGGACAGAGGCAGACAATGTTATAGAGGAGGACGTTGAGAGTCTTTGTGATGGGGAGGATGTGAAGTTGCAAGCTCAGCTTGAGGTTGAACTGTACACCAAGGTTGTGAACAGTCTGATTTATCCTGACACAGTGAGGGAGGTGGATGAAATCAGAGGCAAGCACACAAACTTTGTCGCAGGGGCTAAAGACGATGGTTTCTTGCTCCCAAAAAGTTAAATTTCATCCAAGGTTCAGCGTATAGACAATTTATTTTTGTTTTAGTATTTGCAAGTCAAATGATCACACACAAGATTGTTTATATTGTAAAATTCTGACCTATTCTGAAGTGGCACTTCAAATGGATTGGATCCTGCACATACACAATTAATTTCATCATTCAGCCTTAAAACTTCAATAGCCTAAAAGGTCTCCATGTTTTCTGATATTTTACCGTGCCTCACAATAAGCAGTTAATTAATATATCTTTTCATGTTGATTTATTTTTGAAGCTTTCTCTTTGAAGGAATATTATAAAAACAATTAAGTTTGTTGAAGCAGGGACTCAGATATCAAGTCCGATATAATTGTAACAATCCGAAAATTGTATGTGATTACAGCTCTAAAGACCCAGTGAGGACACGCTACAGAAGGGAAGAGAAAGGAAGACTGACTTGCATTTATGTCATCCCAAAAGCCTTTGCAGCTAATGAAGTATTTTTGAAGTGTAGTCACGACTGTAATGTAGGAAACGCTGCAGCCAATTTGCACAAAGCGACGTCCTACACTGAGATTACGGCTAGAAAATCTGTTTTAGATATGCTGATTGAGGGATAAATATTTCATTTCAAACAGGAGCTACCTTTCACAAATCCACGCAAATTCTCTTTGATCCACTGATATTTGTCCAAGAGCTTAGTCACTGATGATAGATTACAGTAACTTCCCCACAATTGATTTTCAACTGACAAGTCTGTAGTTACTTGGATTTTCCCTCCCCCATTTTTTAAGCGATGGAGTGACATTTATATAGTATGCAGTGGTGCCCTCCATGGGTCAGTATTAGGATCACTGTTTTTTTATGCATATAATAATGACCTGGACTTTGTGTCAAAGATGTGAAACTCGGAAATGTAGTGAACAGTGAGGAGGATAGTAACAGTCTTTCGGAGGACATGGGCACACTGGTGAAATGGGTAGGCACGTGGAAAATGCAATTTAATGCAGATAAATGTGAAGTGATGAATTTTGGAAAGAAGAATTAGGAGAAGCAATATAAACCAAATGATACAGTTTTAAAGAGGGTGCAGGAATAGGGAGACCTGGAGGTATGCGTATAAAAATCTTGGAAGGTGGCATGTCAAGTTGAGGAGGCTGTTAAAAAAGCATACGGGATCCTTGGCGTTATAAACAAAGGCATGGGGATAATGTTATCCCCCAAAACGGCTGGATTGGGATTGGGTGAGATGTAAAACATTTTTAAATCTCAAACCTGACCCTAACCCACCTCCAACCTGCCCACTTTTCAGGTTTAATGGAGGCGCGACAGGGGGTGGGCAGATTTAATCCTAGCCGGCCGGGTTTCTGAGCCTCGGGAAATCTGGCAGCTCAAGAGAGGCAAGGATAGCTTCAGGGAAAAGGTAAATGCCCTTATAACAGTGTTTGGGGGCCTGGAGGAGCAGGAGTGCTTCCTCCCCACCCATCAAGCTACTTTCTTTCCTACCATCAGACTCCCCTCCCCCATGATTGGACCCCACACAGCCAAAGACAACACATCCCACGTACTGGATCCGGGATCAGACTCCCACCGGAATCACTGATCAGACCCACCAGCTGGAGTTTTGTGTCCAATTCTGGGCACCACACTTTAGGAAGGATATCAAGACCTTGGAGAGGAGGCAGAGGAGATTTACTAGCATGATATCAGGGATGCTGGACTTCAGTTATGTGGAGAGACTAGAGAGTGAAGAGATTAGACTGGGATTGTTCTCCTTAGTGCATAGAAGGTTAAGGGGAGATTTAATAGTGGTGTTTAAAATTATGAAGGGGCAGAAGGGTTGGTAACCAGACTTAAGGTAATTGGCAAAAGAACCAGAAGGAGATGAGGAGAAGTATTTTTACGCAGTGACTTGTTATGATCTGGAATGCACTGCCTGAATGGATGTTGGAAGCAGATTCAATAATACATTTCAAAAGAGAATTGGATAAATACTTGCAGAGGAAATGTTTGCAGAGCTATGGGGAAATTGTAGGGGTATGCAACAAATTGGATAGCTCTTTTAAAGAGCCAGCACAAGCATGATGGGCCAACTGGCCTCCTATTCTGTATCATTCTATGATTCTATTCAGAATTATCCAACCCAAGGGCACAATTTAACTCTCCCTGCCTCTGCAACTTGGAGCGGTCTAGATGAGATACTGTTAGTAAAGAGGATACTGGTCTATTATCATAGAACCATAAAATGCACAGTACAGAAGGAGGCCATTTGACCCATAGTGCCTGTGCCAGCATTCTAGAAGTATGGTTAGAAACCTGATGTAAGGTATGAAAGGGCATGTAGGTGGACCAATGGTCTCTCCTTGCCAAAGGAGTACTGTGCTGTTATGTTACATTGTTACTGTTCTATTTGATGATATGTTGCTTTGAGTTGTATTGTGTTATTTTATTAAAATGTTAATGCACCAATCTGTTACAGTGCTATTTTATTGCTGTGTTACTATGTTAATGTATTACTCTGTTACTGTATTATGTTGTTAAAATGTTAATTTATCAGTTTGAAACTGTGCTGTTTTGTTGCTATTACTAAGTTATCACTCTGTTACTGTGCTATTTTGCTGATGTTACTATATTACTGTATTGCATTCTTGCTGTGTTATTTTTTATATTAATGTAAACCTTTGTTACTGTGCTATTATATTGTCTTTTTACTGTGTTAATATATTTCCTTGTTACTGTATTATTTTGTTAAAGTGTTAATGGAGGGGGGTAAATTGGATAGGGCCCAAAACCAGATGCAGGGATCATGATGCATGATCTGCACGTGCCTGTTGAAAGTTGAGCATGCAGCACTTAAAATTTGTGTTGCCTGCTCATTAACATAATTGAAGCAGTGAACCCAGTGTTACACATGCTGCTGCTGGGCTCAGCCCTCAACAGGGACCCAATACAATGGGAAGTCTGCTCTCCATTTAAAGGTTGCCTGCAGAGTGAAAAGCTGTCTGCACTTCTTAAAGGGGAGGTGCTCTGTGAGAGGAGTGTCTCATTCTGACTGGAGCTGGAAGTTAGCAATTTCTCAAAAGGGTAGAGAAAGAGCACCTTGATTCTCGGAGGCAGCACTGGAGGCCTTAGTGTGGGGTTCTATTGGAGGATCAGGCCCTCTACCCACAGGAGGAAAGAATTCCTTCCAGGCATACTGTTCAAAAGAAGTGGCAGAAGATCGCTGAAGCGGTCAGCGCCACCAGTTTCTTATGTTCTTATGTTCATATGATAGCAGAGGCCTGGCTCAAAAAAGGCAAGATTGGGTACTAAATATTTATGGATATAAGGGGGGTGAAATTACCCTGAGCCCCAATTGGCAGTGGTAACCTGCTTGGGGCGGTACATAGAACATAAGAAATAGGAGCAGGTGCAGGCCATTTTGCCCCTCGAGCCTGCTCCGCCATTTAATAACATCATGGCTGATCTGATCCTGGGCTCAGCTCCACTTCTCTGCTTGCTCCCCATAACCCTTCACTCCGTTATCGTTCAAAAATCTGTCTATCTCCACCTTAAATATATTCAATGACCCAGCCTCCACAGCTCTCTGGGATAGAGAATTCCACAGATTTACAACCCTCGGAGAGAAGAAATTTCTGCTCATTTCAGTTCTAAATGGGCAACCCCTGATTCTGAAACTATACCCCCTAGTTCTAGTTTTCCCCACGACGGGAAACATCTTCTCTGCATCTATCTTGTCGAGCCGCTCAGCATTTTATTGGGCCAAAATTCAGCCTCCCAAAAAGGCCTCTTACCGCCGGAAAGCAGCGGCCAAGTGGCATAGTCAAGTGGCTGCCGATTTGCAGTCGACTGGCCGCTGCCAGCAAAATTCACCTCTGGGATTTTTCCGGCAATGCCCAATTCCACCCCACTGCTGCCAATCCTCCTAAGTATGTAATCAAAGCGTGCACCGCCGATCTCCTGCACCGCCGTCTAAATTTTCCTGCAAAAATCTTTGTCCCACCGCACAGTGTCCCCATCAGCTTTTTCTGTCGGTGCACTGTGTTTTCAGCATGTGCGGCATGACTATGCAGCGCTCATTCAAGGGGAGGGCGCACTGCCGTGGCCGCCATGTTTTTTTTTGTCAGCCGACTGCAATGTTGGGTCGACAATTATGCCCCCCCACCTGGGTTTGGCTGGGCCGCCAACAGGATGCCAGGCTGCTGGCCCGGCCGAAACCCTCCCTGGTGGCCCAGTGGACCAAAGTTTTTAAATGATGAAGGCTCTCCCCTTTAAGTGAAGGGGAGAGACGTGGTGACGCGCACGTCTCATGATGTCATCAGCGCTAGGCTGTTGACTGACAGCAGTGGAGACTCCATCCCACCTCCACTTCCGGCCCTCTAGAATGCTCACCGCTGCACTTCCACACCCATTATGACCGGCTTCCGGCCCGCTCCCAAAAAATTGCCAAAGAGATGTATTTTGCGAAAGAGGCCACCTTATCCACAGCGGCGGAAAAAAATATTTCAAGAGTGGTAGGTGCAACCCATTTCGAATTTCAGCCCCTATATGTTTCAACAAGATCACCTCTCAAGCTTCTAAACTCCAATGAGTATAGGCCCAACCTGCTCAACCTTTCTTCATAAGTCAACCCCCTCATCTCAGGAATCAACCTAGTGAACCTTCTCTGAACTGCCTCCAATGCAAATATATCCTTCTTTAAATAAAGAGACCAAAACTGTGCGCAGTACTCCAGGTGTGGTCTCACTAATGCCCTATACAGTTGTAGCAGGACTTACCTGCTGTTATACTCCATCCACTTATAAAAGATAAGTCTTACAGCTGAGGTACTAAATGAGTACTTTGCATCTGTTTTTACCAAGGAAGAAGATGCTGTCGAAGTCACAGTGAAAGAGGAAATAGTTGATATACTGGATGGACTAAAAATTGATAAAGAGAAGATAATAGAAAGGCTGGCTGTACTTTAAGTAGATAAGTTACAAGGACTGGATGGGATATATCATAGGATGCTGAGAGAAGTAAAGGTGGATATTGTGGAGGTACTGGAGATAATCTTCTAATCCTCCTTAGATACGGGGGGTGGTGCCAGAGGACTGGAGAATTGCAACTGTTACACCCTTGGACAAAAAATGGTGTAAGATAAACCCAGCAATTACAGGCTGGTCAGTTTAACCTTGGTGATGGGCAAACTTTTAGAAACGAAAATCCGGGACAAAATTAACAGTCACATGGGGCTACATTTTACACTTTTGTGCATATCGCCCAAAAATGGGCGTGGGTGGTAAAAATGGGTTTTCAGATCGCCGGCATCTCGCCCATTCTCAAAGCACCTAATCTTAATTTTTGAAATTGGGTGTTACCGTGAGCGATATGAAATGGGCAGTAGCGTTAAATCTCACTGACCTTCTGCCGTAAAGTGTCGCCGTCCTTAGAAACAGCATGGCAGCGCTCGATTCCTGCGATTCAGGAGGTCATCAAGACATGCGCAGAAGAGGAGACAGAGAGAGAGGGAGCTGATAGGGCCTGAAGGCGTGTATGGCTGTGGTGTGTGCTTGTTTGGCTGTTGTGGGAGGCACGAGGGAGATTCACCAGCAGCAAAAATCCTACTAAGCACCAAGAACATAGTTTGCACCGAGTTTTTGTCCAACAAATAAAATATAACATGCAAGGGATGGTGGAGGCCCTGGAGCTGGTAGCCAGGAACACTGGTGGCGGAGGGCTCCCAGTGGTCCCAGAGCGTGGCATTGCACCTCAAGGTAACCTTGGTGATGGGCAAACTTTTAGAAATGACCCATTGCCAAGGACACATGAGAGCCAGGAGCAACATCTTGCTTCTGGCTCGGAACACGTTCCCACCTCGGAACCGTCCTCTCCCGTATCCGTCCAAGCAGCGGTTCGGCTGTCATCCCCCCAATGAAGCAACACCCAAGGAGCTCCTCGGCCAGGCGGCTTGGAGTCAGGAGGGGAAGGGCTAGAGGTGGGGAGGAGAAGCGGGGGGTGGGGGGGGCGGTGGGGGGAAAGGGTTGGTTTTTACAGAAATACTGATGATTTCAGACAAATGTTTGGTTTAAATGTTTTTTATTTCACAAAACCTTGTTGAGCATTGGCTCAGATAGCTGCACCTTTACACGCTGGTGATTCCTTAACATCAAAGGGTATAATTACACTTAACTTCAATCAATTTAAACTTTAACTGTCACCAAGGTGATGCCCACCATTGATGTATCACTTTCACACCCAGCAGTATGTCAGCCTTGTAAATAACACCAACGTTCTTTCAGGCAAAGCGATCATTGATGAGCTCCTGACGTAAGGCTCTTGCAGCTATCATGTCACCATGGGCACTTTCATGCGGTCTACAGGGGGCAGGGGCATGGCTTCAGTGTCAGCCTGATTGTGTGGGCCGATGTCAGCGTCCACCTCCTCGTCCTCCTCTTCCTCTCTCTGGTGAGGTGGACTGTCAGACTCATCAGGCAATTCTTGTCCCCTCCTGATAGCCAAGTTGTGCAGCATGGAGCACACCACCACAAATTGAGCTACCTGCTCAGGGTGGTATTGGAGGTCACCTCCTGAGTTGTCCAGGCATCTAAAGCGCTGCTTAAGCATTCCAATGGTTTTCTCCACGATATTGCGAGTTGCTCTGTGGCTCTCATTGTATCGCCTCTTGGCTTTGGTGTGGGTGTCACGCAGAGGGGTCATCAGCCAGGTGGCGAGGCCATATCCTTTGTCACCAAGCATCCAGCATTGACCTTGTGGCTGATTGTTAAACAAGTCAGAAACAGTGCTCTCACGCAGGATGTGAGCATCATAGATGCTGCCCTGAAATTGAGCATTCACTACCAGTATAATTTGCTGGTGGTCGACAATGAGTGGGGCATTCAGGGAGTTGAATCCATTGTGGTTCCTGAAAACTTCTGCATTCTGAAAAGGTGCTCACATCACGATTCGCGTACAATCTATTGCTCCCTGCACCCTTGGGGAAGTTTGCAATTCTGGAGAATCCTAGAACCCTCTCACTTTGTGCCTCCCTGGTCATAGGGAAGCTGATCAAGTCTCTCATGCGTGAGTACAGGGCTTCAGTGACCTGTCTAATGCAGTAATGTGTGGCATGCTGAGACAGACCGCAAATGTCGCCAGCTGTGGTCTGAAAAGAACCCGACACATCGAACGACAGTGCCGCGGTGACTTTGACCTCGACAGACAGTGCAGTCCTGATGGTGCTGGCAGGCTGCAGATCTCCCCTTATGAGCTGGCAGACCTCAGTGATAACCTCTTTGTGGAAGCGCAGTCTCTGAAGGCAGCTGGTGTCGGGCAAGTCGAGGTAAGACTGCTTCTCCCTGTACTTGCGGGGGGGTGTAAGGTCTGGTCCTCCTCATCAGTCTGACACGTCTTACATTGGGCACATAATGCTGTGGATCGTACCTTCAGCGATCTCGAGTCTGCTGCATGTAATTGTTCATCAAGAGAGGGTGAGAAAGGCCCCAGTGCAATAGCTCTCTGTTTTCCACCGATTGGTCACAAACAATGAATGTCCTGACGAAGACACCTATTAAATTCCAATCGGTCACAGTATGGTCAAGATGTTTGTACAGATGTTCACATCAACTCCAATGACCTCCAGAGTACATCTGAACTCCTCCGAGGTTGAAGCACAGCAGCCTTTTAAATGATGCGACATGTGATGTAGAACATGGCGTCCATAATGTTGTGATTAGTTCCGGTTAGTTCCAATTTTTCTGGGTGTTTTTTTGGGCGAGTGATATTGTGGGCGATGCATGCAAGGTGGTGAAAGTGACGCTGGGCGATCTCATGGCCGCTAATTTTGGCAATTGTGATCTTTAGGACAAAAAAAAGTGGCCGGGCGGTATTATTGAATCTCAGCATTAATTCTGTGTGGAAACTAACGTTGAGCGATATTAGGGATGTTGATTTCGGCCATTCTGCTGATTCCACCCAAAAAAAGTGGGTGGGCGGTATTATTTTTTCCCGGCGTTACGCACATGGGGAAAGTAACGCTCGGCGATAAGTTTCCGAAAAATGCCCTTCAAATTTCCATTTTGTGGCTAAATGGGGGATATATGGCCCTTATACGTCATTTCAGCGGTATAATGGATGTTTAGTGGGCATTAAGCATGCAAAAAACGAGGAAACTCTAGCCCTTGGACTTTTGTTACATCACCTTTAAGGCAGGTATATCCTTCATCAGATAACGAGACCAGAACTGTGCATTGTACTCAGGTGCTGTCTCACCAAAGGCCTGGACAAATGTTGCAAGACTTCTTTACTGTTGTACTCCAACCCCCTTGAAATAAAGGCTAAAATGACATTTGCTTTCCTAATTTCTTGCTCTAACTGTATGCTAACTTCGTATTTCTTGTACGAGGACACCTAAATCTCTCTGAATATCAACATTAAATAGTTACTCATCATTTCAAAAATATTGACCCAGAAATTCGAAGTTCGAATGCTGGCCGTTAAGGCTCTTTTTGTTGAAATAAATGGCGGCTGCCTCATATCTGCCTGCGATGGCCACCATTTTCCGGAGGTCGGCAGTGCTGCTGTTGCCTGCGCTTATGGAAAGTATTTTAATCACCAGTAACAAGATGTTAATCAGCGTGCAGCAATGAATTGATGCTCGCTCATCCATTTTGGAACTTGCCGCTCCTCTTACCACTTTTGCAGTCCATCTTAATGTTCCCTGCAAGCTTCCTCTCGTACTCGATTTTCCCTGCCCTAATCAAACCCTTTGTCCTCCTCTGCTGAGTTCTATATTTCTCCCAGTCCCCGGGTTCACTGCTATTTCTGGCCAATTTGTATGCCACTTCCTTGACTTTAATACTATCCCTGATTTCCCTTGATAGCCACGGTTGAGCCACCTTCCCTTTTTTATTTTTACGCCAGACAGGGATGTACAATTGTTGTAGTTCATCCATGCGGTCTCTAAATATCTGCCATTGCCCATCCACAGTCAACCCCTTAAGTATCATTCGCCAATCTATCCTAGCCAATTCACGCCTCATACCTTCAAAGTTACCCTTCTTTAAGTTCTGGACCATGGTCTCTGAATTAACTGTTTCATTCTCCATCCTAATGTAGAATTCCACCATATTATGGTCACTCTTCCCCAAGGAGCCTCGCACAATGAGATTGCTAATTAATCATCTCTCATTACACAACACACAGTCTAAGATGGCCTCCCCACTAGTTGGTTCCTCGACATATTGGTCCAGAAAACCATCCCTTATGTACTCCAGGAAATCCTCCTCCACCATATTGCTTCCAGTTCGTTTAGCCCAATCTATATGCATATTAAAGTCACCCATGCTAACTGCTGCACCTTTATTGCACGCACCCCTAATTTCCTGTTTGATGCCCTCCCCAACATCACTACCACTGTTTGGAGGTCTGTACACAACTCCCACTAATGTTTTTTGCCCTTTGGTGTTCTGCAGCTCTACCCATATAGATTCCACATCATGCAAGCTAATGTCCTTTCTAACTATTGCATTAATCTCCTCTTTAACCAGCAATGCTACCCCACCTCCTTTTCCTTTTATTCTATCCTTCCTGAATGTTGAATACCCTTGGATGTTGAGTTCCCAGCCCTGATCATCCTGGAGCCACGTCTCTGTAATCCCAATCACATCACATCTGTTATCATCTATTTGCACAGTTAATTCATCCACCTTATTACGGATACTCCTTGCATTAAGACACAACGCCTTCAGGCTTGTTTTTTTAACACCCTTTGTCCTTTTAGAATTATGATATAGTGCGGCCCTTTTTGTTTCTTGCCTTTGTTTACTTGGCCTTCCACTATTGCTTTTTGCCTTTCTACCATCTGTTTCTGACTCCATATTACTTCACCCTATTTCGTTGCATAGGTTCCCATCCCCCTGCCATATTAGTTTAAACACTCCCCAACTGCATTAGCAAATGTTACCCCAAGGACATCAGTTCCAGTCCTGCCCAAGTGCAGGCCGTCCCTTTTGTACAGGTCCCACTTCCCCCAGAACTGGTTCCAATGTCCCAGGAATTTGAATCCCTCCCTCTTGCACCACTGCTCAAGCCATGTATTTATTCTAACTATCCTGCTCCCTCTACTCTGATTAGCACTTGGCACTGATAGCAATCCAGAGATTACTACCTTTGAGGTCCTACTTTTTAATTTAACTCCTAGCTCCCTAAATTCAGCTTGTAGGACCTCTTCCCGCTTCTTACCTATATCGTTGGTACCACGACAACTGGCTGTTCACCCTCCCTCTCCAGAATGCTCTGCAGCTTCTCCAAGACATCTTTGACCCTTGCACCAGGGAGGCAACATACCATCCTGGAGTCTCGATTGCGGCCGCAGAAACTCCTATCTATTCCCCTTAAAATAGAGTCCCCTATCACTATAGCTCTACCATTCCTTTTCCTGCCCTTCTGTGCAGCAGAGCCACCCATGGTGCCATGAACCTGGCTGCTGGTGCCTTTCCCTGGTAAGTCATCTCCCCCAACAGTATCCAAAACGGTATATCTGTTTTGGAGGGAGATGACTGCAGGGGACTCCTGCACTACGTTCCTGCTCTTGCCTTGTCTCTTGGTCACCCATTCACTATCTGTCCTAACCCTTACCTGCAGTGTGACCAACTCACTAAATGTGCTATCCACAACATTCTCAGCATCGCGCATGCTCCAGAGTGAGTCCATCCGCAGCTCCAGTGCCGTCATGTGGTCTGTCAGGAGCTGCAGCTGGACACACTTCCCGCACACATAGTAGTCAGGGACACTGGAAGCGTCCCTGACTTCCCACATAGCACAGGAGGAGCCTGACACGGGTCCGAGCTCTCCTGCCATGATTTAACCCTTAAATTAATTTACTTACTAAAATGTACTGAAGCACCAAACAGCTACTTAGTAGTTCGCTGCCAATTCAACCAATCTAAAAGTCAGTCTAAAAGAGAGTTCTACTTACCAGTCGAACAGCCAACCACTTACCAGCTTGGCTGTGACGTCACCTCTCGATTTTGCACCCCTCTATCTTTGTCTGCAACTGGTTGGGCTGGTCTCTGGGCCTCTGTCTCCTACTCTGGCAATCCTTATCAGCTGCTCTAGTGTTAGCACTGGTAGGAAAAACAAGAAAAAACAGCACCTGCCGCTCCTACTTGCCCTTAAAACTCACCCACTTACCAAACTCACAAATGCCACTCTATGCTGCTGCACTCCGTGCTCTGCACGAGCTGCCTCTTTTTAAACTGTATCTAGCTCAGATGACTCACTACTGGTCAGTCGTTTACAGAACTGGTTTTAACTAGCTGCTAATTGCCTCCTACTGGAGAGTTACCTTGTTTTTCTCTGCCTAAACCTGAAAGATTCCCAACTATTTAACTTTTCCCTTTAAATTAAACTGCTACTTACTTAGAAGCTTCTGACAATTGCCACTAACAATTTACTCCAGCCTCCAAATGGTTTAAAGAGAATAACTCTTAAAAGTCACCCACTTACCAAACTCACAAATGCCACTCTATGTTGCTGCACTCTGTGCTCTGCACGAGCTGCCTCTTTAAAAAAAAATAAACTGTACTGTACTACAATTGTAATAATCTCATGAAAATTCAAAGTTGCATTTCTTTAAATTTTATACATTTGGGTTTGCTAGTTTATGAACTGTTAAATTGATATGCACAGTTTGGAAGTCTGCTTTTAAAAGGCTTAACATAGAAATTTACAGCGCAGAAGGAGGCCATTTCGGCCCATCGTATCTGCGCCGGCTGACAAAGAGCCACGCAGTCCTTGGTCAGCAGCCCTGAAAGTTATATATAAACCTGTGAACAATGAACAATGGCAGAAAGGTAAAGAGCACCCAGCCCAACCAGTCCGCCTCACGCAACTGCGACACCACTTATACTGAAACATTCTACACTCCACCCCAACCAGAGCCATGTGATCTTCTGGGAGAGGCAAAAGCCAGATAAAAACCTAATCAGGGATACACCTTTGCAGGTGGTGGCAGTCTGGGTATAAATGGCTACAGCTTCATCTTAGCAGCAGAATACAGCCACATAGTTCACATGCTAGACACGAGACTCCCAAAGCAAGCGCTCTACTTGGAACTCCCTCACGGTAAAGAAGCCAAAGGTGGGCAGCGGAAACGTTACAAGGACACCCTCAAAGCCTCCCTGATAAAGTGCGACATCCCCACTGACACCTGGGAGTCCCTGGCCAAAGACCACCCTAAGTGGAGGAAGTGCATCCGGGAGAGTGCTGAGCACCTCGAGTCGCAACGCCGAGAGCGTGCAGAAATCAAGCGCAGGCAGCGGAAAGAGCGTGCGGGAAACCAGTCCCACCCAGTCCTTCCCTTAACAAGAGTTCTTCAAAAGTCTCCCGTTGGAAAAAATGTAATTGAACTCTCTTCTGCATCATTTACATCAGTGAATTCCTGACTAAGAATTAATGTTCCCCTTTTAAAGATTTATTTTCATTGATGTCTCATGCAACGATTTATGGGCATCTGTGCCATGGTCTTTAAGTGGTGTTTCCAGGAGATCCTCCAGATCTGAGCTTGTGCTTTAAGAGCCACTCACCAGGTATACAGGCTGGTGCACTATCACTGCTAGCTGCAAGTCAGTGCAGCCCCATTCCCCTCCCCCTCCAGCACCATGGCAGAGCACAAAGCTCTACACAACAACCATCTGAGTGAAAGATCTGTGGAGCTATGGCAGCCAGCGAAGGTGGGAGTATCAAACAGTCTGGCACCCATTGTGTACCCCACACAAGACCCAGTGGAATGTGCATGCACGTACGAGGGGAACCGTGGACAAACAAATTCCTTCTGATATGCCACAACGCACAATGCCTCAATTCTGTGAGGTCCACCAGCAGACGCAATACAAAACCCAGGAGCCATTAGCAAATGCTCCGACACAGCACATTGCCCGAGAACGTTGCACCAATGCTTCAGACACGACTTTCAGCCTCCTGCTGAGGTTAGCTTCGGAACAAGCGCGTTGCACAACAGATTTTCCGCTCCACTCAAGTAAATCAGCAGGCAGCACTGGTATTTAGGTGCTGCCTGAGCTCTTTCTGCAGATGACCGCTAGTTTTGGCCAGCACTGTTACTGGCAGGTTTCCGGCCTACTCGAATTTTTAGTCCATTCTGTTTTTCTATTTTTCCTACTAAAGTGAATAAAATCACACTTCCTCACATTATATTCCATCTGCCACCTTATTGCCCACTCACTTAACCTGTCTATCTAGCTTTACAAGTTCTTTGGGCTAGAAATTCAATAACTTGGGATGTTAACTTTTGAGAAACTGGAAGTTTATCAATCTCGCTGCCCACTAAATGTAGTCTCAGCACTCAAAGAATGCAGGGGAGCACTAAATCAAACGCTAATGGTGTAGGTGAATGGCGTTAGGCTCCAAGTGATAACGAAAATGAGGTGTTGTGTAATCGGGAGTGAACATTGGTGAAGTCGCCTTCCAGCCATTAAAGGGACGGGTCAGTGGAGTCTGCACACCAGCCCCCAATGATTCAGGGAGCGCAGAACAGTGATATGCTATGGGATGAAATGCAAAGGCCTTTGACGGCCCGCAACACATCGGGGACTAAGCAGCCTTTATTTGGCCGCAGATACATCCTGCACTCTCTGCCACTCATAACTGACCTTTGGAACGGAAGTTCCTTGACAGCTGGGGAGAATCCCATTAAGTAGTGCCCCACCAGTCGGCTGGTTCACACCTCCGCTCTTTACTGTTGCACACTCGCTGACATCATGATCTGCATGGCGAAAGGTGCCATGGCGCTAACTGTTATCACCGACGCTACGGGCTAGCGTATTTGCCATATGGCACAGGATTCAACCCGTCATGGTGCTATTTCCTCGTTAGCGCTCCCGCCAGGCACTAACGGGGGGCGCTGATATGCCAAATTTCTCCTCCTTCGTGACCTCCTCACGGCTCATTTTTCACTAGTTTTCTATTGTCAGCAAACGTGGATACAGATGGTCCCTTCATCTAAGTCATTAATATACATTGTAAATAACTGAGGCCCAAGGACTGATCCTTGCAGCACCCAATAGTTACAGTCTGCAAACCTAAAATGACCCGTTTATCCCTACTCTCTTTTTTCTGTCCATTAACTAATCCTCTATTCATGTTAACATATTCCCCCCAACTCCGTGAGCCCTTATCTTACGTATCAATCTTTTATATGGCACCTTATTTAGAAAGGACACCCTCAAAACCTCCCTGGTAAAGTGCGACATCACCACTGACATCTGGGAGACCCTGGCCGCAAACCGCCCGAGGTGGAGAAAGTCCATCCGGAAGGGCGTTGAGCTCGTCAAGTCTCAACGCAAAGAGCATGAAGAGGCCAAGCGCAGGCAGCGGAAGGACCGCACGGCAAACCAGCTCCACTGACCCCTTCCCTCGACGAATGTCTGTCCCACCTGTAACAGGGTCTGTGGCTCTCGTATCGGACTGCTCAGCCATCAAAGAACTCACTTTGGGAGTGGAAGCAAGTCTTCCTCGATTCCAAGGGACTGCCTATGATGATGATGATGATGATATTTAGAAATCCAAATATACTACATCCACTGGTTCCCCTTTATCTAGGATGCTAGTTACTTCCTCAAAGTTATAATAAATTTGTTAAATGCCATTTCTCTTTCATTAAACCATGTTGACTCTGCCTAATCATAATGGCCCTGAAATTCCGATGTCCTGGGTCCGTACGAAGTTTCTACAGACCTGGGAAGGCATTGGAAAAGTCGGTTTTCAGCGTGCAATGCGAATGCGCTGAAAACTGGCTTTTCCGATCTGTCAAGTTTCTAGCTTGACAGATCCTCCATATCTCGGGAGCGAGGACACTTGCAGGGTAAGATTTCCGATATTTATGAATATCTTGCCCAGCAAATGTCCTTTAAAATCTTGCGCCTGAAAAAGCAGACATACAGCCTACTTTTACAGGCACATGTGTTTAAAAATACACAGAAACATTTTAAAATAAAGTCATAAGAACACATTTTATTGTTAAAAACCCTCCCCACTACGGTAAGTTTATTTTAAGGCTTAATTAAAAAAACTTTTTAAAAAGTCAGGAAAATAATTTTTTTTAAATAACAACTTTAATTTAAATGAATGTTAAATATGTACCGTATATACTCGCGTATCATGCGACTTTTGAAGACCTAAATTGTAACCTAAATTTGGGGGGTCGCATGATACGTGAGATACAAAATTTGATGGTGTGAAGTGCTGGCCAAGATTAGGCTGTTAGGCTGTTAAGCAGACCGTATCCACGCTGAATCTCGGCAGGTATCTCCTGGGCTGGATTGCAGCCTCTATTGTCGCTTGTACTGTATCGGGGGGGATGAGAGAGAGTCGCGGAGGTCGGGGGGGAGAGAGAGTCGCGGAGGTCGGGGTGGGGGGGAGGAAAGAGACCGGACCGGATCCGACCTGACCCCCGCTCTCCCTACCCCGGCAACCCGACCTCCGCTTCCCCCCGGTGACCCAACCCGACCTCCTCTTCACACCCCCCCCACCCCCCTGGCGACCCGACCTCCGCTCCCCCAACTCCCCCCCCACCCAGCAACCCGACCTCCGCTTCCCCCCGGTGACCCAACCCGACCTCCTCTTCAACCCCCCCCACCCCCCCGGCGACCCGACCTCCGCCACCCACAACTCCCAAACACAGTAGAGGCTGTGGCTGAACGACGCTAGTCAAGCCAGCTGGAACGATTGCTGTATCGGTGTTCGATTCGCGAACAGCTTTCACAGCAGAATCCACTCGATGTTTCATGTTAAGGTCTGTATTCGATCTCAAAAAAGTGACTCGCATGATACATGAGATATATGGTAAAATCATGTTTTGGGGACGAAAATTTAGGGGTCGCATGATACGCGAGATCGCAGGATACGCGAGTATATACGGTAGTTTATTTTCTATTTTTTATTGTGTTTTGGGTGTTTGTGGGGAGTTTCTCATTCATAGTAATAGCAGTTCTGGACATACGGAACTCCTATTACCATGAATGAGAATCTACACTATACCTGATTGGCTGCTGTCTCCAGCTCCCAGCCTGTGCACGTCGCCACGGGAGGCCTCAGGCTCGGAAGTTCCAACGGTCGCAGCAACAACAGGTAAGTGCGCATCTTTTTTCTCTTTTTTTGTCGTTTACCTGCGGGAAGACCTCGAGCGGAATTTAAGGGATATTATGATTTTCGAAGTGTCCTGTTACCACTTCCTTCATAATGGATTCCCTCATTTTCCTGACGACTGATGTCAGGCTAACTGGTCTGTGGTTCTCTGTTTTCTCTTTCCCTCCTTTCTTGAATAGCAGTTTTACCTTTTCTACCTTCCAATCTGCTAGGACATATCTAGAATCTAGGGATTTTTGGAAGATCATAACCAATGTACCCACTATTTCTGCAACCACCTCTTTTAGAACCCTTGGATGTAGACCATCGGGTACAGGAGATTTGGCGGCTTTTAGTCCGATTAGTTTCTCAAGTACCTTTCCTCTGCTGATATTAATTACTTTAAGTTCCTCACCCTCATCAGCCCCTTTGTTCCCTACTATTTTTGGTATGCCTTTTATGTCTTCTACTGTGAAGACAGATATAAAATATTTGTTTAAATTCCCTACCATTTCTTTATTCCCCAATATAATTTCTCCCGCCTCAGCCTCTAAGGGACCAATGTTTACTTTTGCTATCCTTTTCCTTTTTACATACTTGTAGAAGCTCATATAATCTGTTTTTATATTTCCTGCTTGTTTACTCTCATATTCTATTTTTCCCTTTCTATCAATACTTTAGTCATCCTTTGCTGGTTTCTAAAGGTTTACTACTATTCTTTGCAACATTATAAGCCTTTTCTTTCAATCTGATACTATCCTTAACTTATTTAGTTAGCCAGGGATGGATCACTTTTCCCGTGGAGTTTTTATTTCTCAATGGAATGCATATTCATTCAAAATTTTAGAATATTTCTTCAAATGATTGCCACTGCTTATCTGCCATCATACCTTTTAACCTAATTTCCCAATCCACCATTGCCAACTCACATAACTATTTTATGTAATTGGCTTTATTTAAGTTTATGACTCTAGTTTCAGATTGAAGTATGTCACCCTCAAACTCAAGGTGAAATTCTATCATATGATGATTACTCTTCCCCAGAGGCTCCTTCACTATGAGATTACTAATTAACCTATCTCATGTAATTCTGTGTAATACCACTTTCCCCTGCTAAATCAGCTTCTTGGGATAGCCATTTGTTGGGGATTCATTGTGTACAATAAATCACAAGTATTTGATTGGATGATGCAGTGCTTAGACACTGGTTGCTGTTCTCGAGGTTTAATTGCAGCCCACACTGACAGGGTGAAAATCTCCTTTATTGGCTGGAAGGCTTCTATATGAATATTTCAAGCAGTCTCAATCCATTTCCATGCCCCAAAATACAATGTTGTCCCCAGCTCAGCATTATTTGGCGTGTCACTAAGGCAAGCCATTGGAGGACTGATGAGGTGTAAAATGCCACACAGTGCAATATGAGTGCTTTTCTGTATTTCAGGCTCGTGCCTCAAATGTGGCTGTTCCATTTCCCTGAGATAATGTCAGACCCCTCACCTTAAAGGATGCACAAAAAATAAACCGAGGAGAAGCAATTCTCCAGATGCAGTGACCTGAAAAATAGAAATGCCTGCTGCTGTGCTAGCTGAAGGATTGTACTCACAATAATTTCTGATCTGACATTAAACACAATGCTGACCTCAAAATCAATTGACACCATAACAAATTCACTGCAGGTTATGAGTTGAATCTCTTTTATTTTGTATGGCTCTTGAACCAACAGCATGGAAATACATAGAAGTTACAACATGGAAAAAGACCTTTTGGCCCTACCAGTTCATGGCATATTTATTATTCCAGTGGAAGGAAAAGGATCCACTTGGGTTTGCACAGTTCATTTGCCAACAATCTTCAGGCAGAATTGGACGAATGACAACATCGCATCCAAATGGAGAAGTGCGTTTGCGCACCCATGAATTCATCCACTGCAAACTCCCATGGAAATGAATGTCAAACTGGGTGAAAAATTTAAAAGAAAGGCTTCTGTTCGGAATCATAGAATCATAGAAGTTTGCAGCACGGACAGAGGCCATTTCAGCCCATTGTATCTGTGCTGGCCAATAAGAGGTTATCCAGCTTAATCCCACTTTCCAGCTCTAGGTCCATAACTCTGCAGGCTATGGCACTTCAGGTGCACATCCAAGTACTTTTTAAATGTGGTGAGGGTTTCTGCCTCTATCACCCTTTCAGGCAGTGAGTTCCAGACCCCCACAACCCTCTGCTACAAGAATTTTCCCCTCAAATCTCCTCTAAAGCTTCTACTATTTACTTTAAATTTATGCCTCCTGGTTGTTGACCATTCTGCGAAGGGAAATAGGCCCTTTCTTTCTGTTAGGTTCAGAATAAATCCATAGGACTATATCGCAAGCTCAAACTGTTGTGACCATGGTCTCTTTATTCAGATTCCAAAGTGGTGAAGCAGCATGGTGAATCACCTTTTATACCTGCTTGCCCCAGGGTGCACAGGTGACCCTTAGGTCTCCCACAGGTGTGCCCCCTAGTGGCAAGTCTTACATTTTGGTAAGGTTTACATATATACATAACATCACTCCCCCCCCAAAGTCTTATGTGCAAGTTATTTGCAAGATGAGGCGGTCTGGCGCCCCACGTCCCCGGGTCGAGCACCTGGGTTGAAGTCCTGACGTGGTGGGTTCATCCTCATGGGCTTTTACCTTCATGACCAGTCTGCCATGTGGGATCTTATCAAAAACTTTGCTAAAATCCATATGCACTACATCATACGCACTGCCCTCATCAACCCTCCTAGTTACCTCCTCGAAAAATTCAATTAAGTTAGTTAAACACGACCTTCCCTTAAAAAATCCATGCTGACTGTCCTTGATTCATCTGTCTCTTTCTAAATGTAGATTTATCCTGTCCTTCAGGATTTTTCCAATCATTTTCCCACCACTGAGGTTAGTCTGACTGACCTGTAATGACTCGGTCTATCACTTTCTCCCTTCTTAAACAAAGGTACCACATTAGCAGTCCTCCAGTCCTCTGGCACCACACCTGAAGCCAGAGAGGATTGGAAAATGATGGTCAAAGCCTGTGCTATTTCCTCTTTTGCTTCACTTAACAGCCTGGGATACATTTCATCCGGGCCTGGGGACTTATCCACTTTCAAAGCTGCTAGACCACTTACTACCTCCTCTCTCACTATGTTTATTTCATCGAATATTTCACATTCCTCCTCAATAGCAGTGTCTGCATCGCCCTCTCTTTTATGAAAACAGATGCAAAGTATTCATTAAGAACCATACCCACCTTCTGCCCCACACACAGATTACCTTCATGGTCTCTAGTAGGCCCTAATCTTTCTTTAGTTATCCTCTTACTCTTAATATATTTATAAAACATCTTCGGATTTTCCTTAATTTTACTTGCCAAGAATTTTTCATGCTCTCCCTTTGCTTTTAATTTCACTCCTGGACTTTCTATACTCCTCTAGAGATTCTGCAGTATTTAGCCCTCGGTATCTGTCATAAGCTTCCCTTTTTTTCTTTTTCCTACCCTGTATGTCCCCAGACATCCAGAGGGCTCTAGATTTGTTAGTCCCACCCTTTTTCTTTAAGGGCACCTATTTGGCCTGAACCCTTCGGATCTCCTCCTTGAATGCCTCCCACTGCTCTGACACCGATTTATCTATTTCTAGTCCGCTGTGGCCAAACCACTCTCAACTTAGCAAAATTGGCTTTTCCCCAATTTAGAACTTTTATTTCTGGCCTATCCTTGTCCTTTTCCATAACTACCTTAAATCTAACTGAATTATGGTCACTAGCACCTAAATGTTCTTCCACCTGCCTAGCTTTATTCCCTAAAAGTAAATCCAGAACCACCCCCTTCCTTGTTGAGCTTGCTACATACTGGCTAACAAAGTTATCTTGAATGCAGTTTGGGAATTCCACACCCTCTAGACCCTTCACACTAATTTTGGCCCAGTTAATATTAGGATAGTTGAAATCCCCTACTATTACTGCCCTATAGTTTTTGCACTTCTCAGAAATTTGCCTACATATTTGCTCTTCTCTCTCCCACTCACTGTTTGGGGGTCTATAGTACAGTCCCTGCAGTGTGATGACCCATTTGTTATATTTCAGCTCAACCCATTTGCCCACGTTTGATAATCCCTCTAACACATCACCCTTCCTCACAGCTGTAGTAATTTATTTAATCAATACCGTGCCTCCCTCCATTTTTACCCCCTCTCTATCCCGTCTGAAAATTCTGTAACCAGGAATGTTGAGCTGCCATAGTTGCCCCTCTTTTAGCCATGTCTCTGTAATAGCTATAATATCATACTCCCAAGTGTCTACCTGTGATCTGAGCTCATCTGCGTTATTGTCTATACTCCTTGCATTGACGTATATACCATTTAGTATAGCCAGACCTCCTTGTTGACTATATTCTAGCCCTTGTTTCTTCTGTACTTCAAATTCACTTTCTATATTCTTGCTTTCCAATTCCAGCTTTACTTCCCTCCAGACTGAATCTATTCTCAGGTTTCCATCTGCCTGCCAAGCTAGTTTAAATCCTCTCCAACAGCAGTAGCAAACCTCCCGTGAAGATACTGGTTCCGGCTCTGTTGAGGTTCAACCCGTCCGATTTGTACAGGTCCCACCTCCCCCAGAAGCGGTCCCAATGCCTCAGGAATCTAAAGCCCTCCCACTTGCACATCTCTCCAGCCAGGCGTTCATCTCCTCCTTTTTCTGTACTCACTAGATCATGGCACCGGGAGTAATCCAGAGATTACTACCTTTGAGGTCCTGCTTTTTAATCTCTCTCCTAGCTCCCTAAACTCTGCCTGCTGTTTATACAGTGTCTTTCACAACATCAGGATGTCCCAAAGCGGTTTACGGACAATTAAGTATTTTTTGAAGTGTAGTCACTATTGTAATGTAGTGAATTGACAACGTAATTTATGGTCATTGGCATTGAACATGAAGTAGATGTCCAGTAAATCCTGTGAACATATGGGTGTGATTTTCGACGAATACTTTAGGTGCTAAAGAGGTAAAGAGGTGGCCAAGATGGAGTCTTAAGCTGAAACCCAGTTTCGCCCACATTTAGCCTGTGTTTAGTGCAAGGTGCCATCTTGATAAAGGAGTTGAGGCCAGTGCTAGGAATGACTGCCTGGTGCCTTGTTAAACAGCTGATTGCAACTTAAAATGCCTGCTATCGCTCATTCGAGAGGCTGCATGGAATTTTGGTGACTCGTACTTCAACTAATGCCCTCTCATAACAGCGGCCAGCTATTTGGCAGTAAACACGGTGTTGATACTCACCATTTAAAGGGATATTCATCATTTCATGGTGATTGCTGCTGGAGCTGTGAAGAGGACCTCTGAAACACATCAGGAGACTTTCTGGGACATTTGGTCAAGACTTCGCCAACACTCGAGCAATATTTATTCTGGAAATTCTCTGAGGAGAGAGAAGTTAAAATATACAATATAACCTGTCAGCTGTATCTATCCTCCCATTGTGATGGTGGCATGTCTGAAGTAGTCTTTTCACATTTCTTTCAAACCTTTGGTAATGTGACTTAGAATTTAAGCTGCTGAGCAAAGAATTCTTGAAGTGGAACGTGAAGGTGATTTTCAACAGAACAACTTTCTATTGTTAAGATGAAAGGGTTTTAAAATACCTGCTGACAAAAGCTGAAAGTACTGCTAATAATTACCCATCCTCTCTCTTTACCGAGCAAAGGACAAAAGAGATGGATTCCAGAGTGAAGTGAGAATAACTGACCTTGACATCAAGGCGGCATTTGTCTGAGTGTGGCATCAAGGAGCCCGAGTAAAATTGCAGTCAATGGGCATCAGGAGGAAAACTCTCCATTGGCTGAGTCATACCTAGCACAAAGGAAGATTGTTGTGGTGGTTGGAGGCTAATCATCTCAGCCCTAGGACGTCGCAGCAAGAGTACCTAAGGACAATGTTCTCGGCCTAACCATCTTAAACTGCTTCATCAATGACCTACCCACCATCATAAGGTTAGAAGTGGGGATGTTCGCTGATGATTATCCTGCTGAGCAGTTGTGGGCCCACCATCTACGGTCTCGTCAGGGACTTACTAGCCCTGGAGAAGACAGCCACCAAGAGCTATGAGGAACTTGTAACAATCATACAGGAACAACTAAAACTGAAAAAAAGCATCCTCACAGCAGGCACCGGTTCTACACTTACCGGCGACCTGAGGGCCAAGAAATTGCCAAGTATGCTGCACACTTAAGAACACTAGCTGCACCGTGTGAGTTTGGCGACCACCTTAATGAAGCACTAAGGGACATATTTGTCATCGGAATCGGCCACGAGGGCCTCCTACACAAATTGCTCTCGGCTGACATCACAGTCACCCTGCAGTAAACAATTCAAGTGAGCCAGGCCTACATGGTTTCGGCCAGCGACTCCAGGCGAATACTGACCCAGGACTCTAAACCGGCGAGCGCAGTGCACCACATGGACACTTCTAACGGCAGAAATGCTGCCCCGAGTCTCGCAACCCTGAGTCCGCCACATGGGGCAAACCGGATGGCCCCGTGCTGGCGCTGTGGAGGAAACCACAGGGCCCACCAGTGCCGCTACAAAGACTTGCATACAAAGGCTGCAAAGAAAAAGGGCACCTTCAGAGAATGTGCAGAAAAGGCTTTACTCACTGTGTCTCGGATGAGTTGGCTAATCATCGGGGCTCCGACACAGATGAAGATGAAGCTGCTCTAACCCTGGGAGAAGAGTATGGAATCTTGACCTGCTCCACCGGAAGTTCTCTGTGGATGATGGAAGTGGACATCGATGGGGTCCCAGTTTCCATGGAGATCAACACAGTCTGTGATAAGCCAAAAGACTTTTGAAAAAATTTGGAGGAATCCTGCCACTCGACCAAAACTGTCCCCTGTCCAGGCAAAGCTGCTCACCTATACCAAAGGTAAAATCCAAATTGTTGACAGTGTTGACGTCCAGGTCTCCCAGGGCGGCGTGTTGCACAAACTCCCCTGTGGATTGTAGCCGGCGACGGTCCCACGCTGCTGGGCAGGAATTGGATGAACCGGGTCCACATCAGGTGAAGTGGTGCTGTGGAAGAAAAGACCACCACAGCCCTCCTTTTTTTTAATTTCAAAATATACTTTATTCATAAAAAAATCTGTACAGTGCATTCAAAGGCATTTCAAAACCTTTAGCTGTGGTCAGCAATCCCATACACTATTATTTGGGTGCTGACGGCAGTTCCGTTCGTTACATTTCCTTGTTTTCCAGTTCAAGTGCAATTCGGTCCAATACGGGATACCTTGTAGTACATGCAAACAAATTACATTTCATGTGTCACTATACAGTACACGGAATGGGTGACGGTACATTTACATTTTTTTTTCTTTTCAACATGCATTTCGCAACAGACCTTGCATTGTACATGGCACTACATAGGTGTTTACAGATCATGGTGCTCCATGTACACAAAAAGTAAATTACAAATACAGCCCGAGGGGGGTTTTGTGCTGATTCCTGCCCCAGGGTTTTCCGTGGCAGAAGGACTTTAAACTGTGGCTCTTCCCCACCATGCCTTTGCGGCGACTGCACCAATTTTAAGTGCGTCCCTCAGCACGTAATCCTGGATCTTGGATTGCGCCAGTCTGCAACACGCAGATGTGGACATCTCCTTGCTCTGGAGAACCAGCAAGTTTCGGCAAGAGCAAAGAGCGTCTTTGACCGAGTTGATGGCCCTCCAGCAGCAGGTGATGTCTGTCTCGGTGTGTGTCCCTGGGAACAGCCCGTAGAGCACCGAGTTCTGTGTTACGGAGCTGCTCAGGATGAACCTCGACAGCAACCACTGCATCTCTTTCCAAACCTGCCTTGCGAAGGCGCAATCCTGAAAGAGATGGGTGACAGTCTCGTCTGCCCCACAGCCGACTCGGGGGCACCATGCCGTGTTGATGATATGTCGGCTGTGCATGAACGCTCTGACAGGTAAGGCCCTCCTCACCACCAACCAAGCTACGTCTTGGTGCTTGTGTAAAAGCTCTGGCGATGAGACGTTCTGCCAAATAAGTTCGACAGTCTGCTCAGTGAACCACCCGACAGGGTCCCCCCTCTCCTTCTTTCGTAGGGTGTCCAGGACCTTACGTGCCGACCACTGTTTTATGGCCTTGTGGTCAAAGGGGTTTTTTGTGAAAAACTTTTCCACGAAGGACAGGTGGACAGGCATGGTGCAACTGGTGGGGCCGTTTCGCGGCAGCGTGGCCAGACCCATCCTTCGCAACGCCGGGGACAGGTAGAACCTCAGCACGTAGTGACACTTGGTGTTTGCGTACTGGGGGTCTGTGCACAGCTTGATGCAGCCGCACAGAAAGGTGGCCATCAGGATGAGGGCCACGTTCGGAACGTCCTTTCCTCCATTGTCCAGAGATTTGTACATTGTGTCTCTGCGGACACGGTCCATTTTGGACCTCCAGACAAAGTGGAAGACAGCCCGGGTGACTGCCGCGGCACGGGAGTGAGGGATGGGCCAGATCTGTGCCACGTGCAACAACACCGAGAGCACCTCACTCCTGATGACCAGGTTCTTTCCTGCCATGGAGAGGAAGCGCATCTTCCACCATCCCAGTTTTTGTTTGACCTTGGCGATACGCTCGTCCCAGTTTTTGGCGCACGCCCCGTCCGCTCCGAACCATATTCCCAACACCTTCAGGAAATCTGGCTTGACGGTGAAGGGAATGGAGGCTCGGTCGGTCCAGTTGCCAAAGAGCATGGCCTCGCTCTTGCTGCAATTGACCTTTGCTCCCGAGGCCAGTTCAAACTGGTCGCAGATTGTGAGCAATCTGCGGACCGACTGCGGATCCGAGCAAAAAACGGCGACGTCGTCCATGTACAGGGAGGTCTTGACCTGAGCACCTCCGCTGCCTGGGATCGTCACCCCCCGCAATGTCCCATCCTTCCTGATGGACTCGGCAAAGGGCTCGATACAACACACAAACAAGACAGCCGAGAGAGGGCAGCCTTGCCTGACTCCAGATCTGATTGGAAAGCTTTGAGTTTCCCACCCGTTGATTAGAACTGTGCTACTGATGTCTGTGTAGAGCAGTTTGACCCAATTGCGGATACCCTTCCAAAACCCCATTTTGGAGAGCACGTCCATCAAGTACGTGTGCGATATCCTGTCAAAGGCTTTCTCCTGATCTAAGCTGATTAAGCAGGTGTCCACCCTCCTGTCCCGCACGTGGGCAATCGTATCCCTGAGTAGCGCGAGGCTATCAGAGATCTTCCTGCCAGGGACAGTGCAGGTCTGGTCCGGGTGAATCACCAGCTCAGGAGCAGACTTGACCCTGTTGGCGATGACCTTTGACAGGATCTTGTAGTCCACATTGAGCAGCGAAATGGGCCGCCAGTTTTTGATTTCCTCCCTCTCCCCCTTCTGCTTGTAGATGAGGGTGATGATGCCTTTCCTCATCGATTCTGACATGCTGCCGGCCAGAAGCATACCCTCGTACACTTCCAGCAGGTCTGGGCCTATCCAGTCCCACAGAGCCAAATACAACTCGACCGGTAAGCAGTCGCGTCCGGGAGTTTTATTCGTCTCGGAGGACCGGACAGCATTTGTCAGCTCGTCCAGAGTTAGTGGATGGTCCAGACTCTCCCGCTTGCTGTCGTCTAAGACCTCCGAAATAGACGACAGGAAAGACTGGGAGGCCGCGCGGTCTGTGGGCTTGACGTCGTACAGCCTGGCATAGAAGGATTTGCTGATCCTCTGCATGTCAGGCTGCGAAGACGACACAGAACCGTCTTCTTCCTTTAGGCTGGTGATCACAGAGCTCCCCCTGTGTACCTTTTGGAAGAAGAAACGCGAACACGTCTCGTCCTGCTCGACGGAGCGGACTCTGGAGCGGAAGATGATCTTGGAGGACTCTGAGGCAAAGGGCGAGGCTTGCTGGCCCATCACCTCTTCGAGTTCCTCCGCGACGTCGACCCCCATCGACTGCAGCAGGAGCAGGTTTTGCATATTTGTCTGGAGTTGGGACAATTCCCTCTGTCTCCCTCTCGCCTGCTGAAGACCTTTGAAGATGAAGAACCTCTTGATGTTCGTCTTGATTGTTTCCCACCAGTGCATTGGGGAATCGCAGAGGGGCTTTACGGTTCTCCAACCTTTGTAATCCCTCTTGAGTTCCTTAACGTTTTCCGGAGTCAACAGTTTCACGTTCAGCTTCCATATCCCTCTGCCAACTTTCTGGTTTTCCTGTGGCCGACAGTCGGTGGATCTGACCTTGAGCGTGTGGGATACAAACAGGAAGTCTATTCTGGAACAGACGGACCCGTCTGGTCTCGACCAGGTGTATCTGAGCGGTGCTCCGTCTGCAGGGTTGCTGAAGACGTCGCGCAACTTGGCATCTTTTACCGCATCCATCAGGAGTTTGGACGTGGCGTCCAGTTTGCCGTCGGCTCTGCTGGATCGTCCAGCTGCACCGATGATGCAGTTGAAGTCACCGCCCAGAATGACCAGCCTGGACGTTGCCAGTAGCATTGGGAGCTGCTGGAAAAGGGCCAGCCTCTCGTTCACCACCACAGCCCTCCTGCAGGAAAGCCAGGAAATGGCTGCAGCAGACCTACATTCAAAATGGCCTCCTCCATGCCACGAGTCAACATGGAGGAGCATCATGTGACATTGAGCGGCCAATTGGATTTGAAAGCTCCCTTAAAGGAGACCGGTAACCAAAAAAATTTAAAGGGGAAGTTCCAACTATTTGAGTACATGAACTTTAAAGCCAAAGATGCAATTAAAGGGTGCCAGTAAGAAAATGTATGCAATGTAACCATGAATTGTGATGCTGGTTTAACTAATGTGACTAATGAGATGAATGCAGGTGTCAGTAAGGTTAAGAACAAGTTTATTATGCTTAACAATAATGATAGAGATTGTGAAATGCCTAATGTAACCATGTCTGTTGAAACCAGGACACCCAAAAGTGATGCAAGTGCTAGAATGTATAATGCAGGCTCGACTATGTGTGATCAGAGCCAAGGTGTCATGTATATCGAGCGGACACTGCCAAAGGACATTGGGTCCTACAAGGACCATTCTAATGCCAATGGAATCCCCCTGTGGGAGACCCCCAGGTCCAGCAAGCTACCTGACCATGTAGCCTGGACCTTTGGAACGAATGTGATGCCCCTTGCAGGACACACACACAGGCAGTGGAAGCAGACCCACGACAGACCAGCCCTACAGCCCCTGGTCACCAGGGCCAACACCAGAAGCAAGAGGCCAATACCCTCCAGCTTCCCTGGCAAACCCTGGGATGACCTGACCCTCATCCCCATTGGTGGACAAGGAGCCCACCCAGTCTTGTGGCCCTGCCCACCATGCCACAACTAGCCACATCAGTGTATACATACTACCCACTGCTGCCGTGGCTACCTCCCCGAGGGATCCCACAACAGTGACACCCACTTGGTTTGTGTGTGAGGGAAGGGAAACATACAAGGCCAGCCTGAAGCACAGGGGTCACACCTGGCAACCACACAACCCTCACCACAACCTCCCATAGCCCACCATCGATCACCTCCCCTGGTCATGACAACAAGGATATGAAAAATGCTCAGGGGGGAGTATTGTTGTGTATGCATGCCTGTTTACTGTGTGATGTCTGTAACACTGTAAGCAACATTGAATGTGCCCTTGTACTGTACACACTAGAGGTTGCTGTTGCTGGAGACCCAGGGGTTGCCTGCACACGGCAGGTAACCCAGAATAAAAAGGAACACACAGCTTGTTGGCAGGCACTCAGGAGCTGCTAATAAAAGACTGCAAGCCTGCAGAGTTTAAGACCATACCCTGCCTCGTGGAGTCATTAGTAAAGGTGCCTACATACACTACATGTACAATGGATGTTTTTTATTGGACTAATATTGGACCTTATTATCATCGAACCAATGAGATGCAGACATCTAAAGTGTGTCAGCGGGAAGATCTCCGGAGAAGATGCCTCGCAGATCAAACTGATGCATCACAAACAGCGGCCTTCAGTAAGTCTTTAAAGGTGACCAAGAGAGGGAGGTGAAAAAGAGAGGGGAGACAACCGGGAGAGGCTTCTGACAGGCAAAGAGGGGTCGATCGAGAGTGGGGGTGACTGGGAGAGTGGTTGACTGGGAGAGTAGGATGACTGGGAAATGCCCACCGGGAGAGGGTGCGCCATCTGGGAAGGGGGCAACCAGAGAAGGGGCGATCGGGAGAGCCAGCAATCAGAAGGTGGGTGGGGGGACGCCGGGAGAGGTGGGTTGCGGGGGCCAGGATTGAGGGGGATTGCAGTGGTGATCGGCAGGGAGTCGAGTTCACAATTGTGGGGGGAAGCCAAGATTGGATGTCGACTGGGTTGTCTTGAACACAGTCAGCACTGAGAACTCTGAACCTGCTCTGTTACTAGGTAATACATTGTGAATGTAGTGTACTGCGATGTATAAGCAACATGTTCAATAACTTACTCATACGGGAGAGAATAATAAAATGTACACTAAATCACTAGACACTAGAGAATGGAAACTGCTTCAAAGTGGAACTGTAAATGAACAGAAATGACTAAATGGGGACAAAGGTTAGGGGAAGACTCTTTATGCACAGCCCTGTGTGAGCACAGTATGCTTTGCCACAGGGAATAGCTGAAGCAGTGAGCAGTGCTTTTTTTAAAGACGAGAGTGGATGAGCATTTGAAGCAGAGGAAAATACAGGGCTATGGAGAGAGAGCAGGGCAGTGGGGTTGATTTGAATAAGTTTAGCAAAGAACATGCATAGACACGATGGGCCGAATAGCTGTGCTGTAAAATTGGTTCTCTGATTGACATATATAACATAAATGCATTTGTGAAGATTCCCTCTGGTTGGAATCTGTAAAGAAATCTAACATTGTTTTGAAATATGGAAAATTTCTCTATTAAATTTTCAACAACATTGGATCAATATCACCTTGAAATTTCACTGTTGGGTGTTTATGAAATTCCTTCCTCTGTTATGGTAACAGAGCTGTAAACTTATTTAATCTACTCAACCCCAAAAATGTGCTTCAACCCAAACTCAGAAAAATATTCCCCACTGCACTAGTGTGGGATTTCTTCCATTTCCCGCACCAGGCCCTGTTACTAGGAACCTAACTGAGACTGATCAAACTCGTTCCACATTGGGCCCTTTCAGCCAGCAGATAGAGGGGACCCTTACCTCGACAGCCTGGCCTGGATTTAAGCAAAGGTCCCAGAGTTGGAAGGCCTAGTGGTACAACCTATTTATTTCAGTATTACAATAGTGGAGATAGGGACTGCAAATTAATGCACTCAGCATTAAGACTTTACGTTACCATGGCATAATTTCATTGCCGTGCCTTTGCTTTATGTTGAGGTCTGTACATCACACTGTGTCATAGAAACATAGAAACATAGAAACATAGAAAATAGATGCAGGAGTAGGCCATTCGGTCCTTCGAGCCTGCACTGCCATTCAATGAGTTCATGGTTGAACATGCAACTTCAGTACCCCACTCCTGCTTTCTCGCCATACCCCTTGATCCCCCTAGTTGTAAGGACTACATCTAACTCCTTTTTGAATATATTTAGTGAATTGGCCTCAACAACTTTCTGTGGTAGAGAATTCCACAGGTTCACCACTCTCTGGGTGAAGAAGTTTCTCCTCATCTCGGTCCTAAATGGCTTACCCCTTATCCTTAGACTGTGACCCCTGGTTCTGGACTTCCCCAACATTGGGAACATTCTTCCTGCATCTAACCTGTCTAAACCCGTCAGAATTTTAAACGTTTCTATGAAATCCCCTCTCATTCTTCTGAACTCCAGTGAATAAAAGCCCAGTTGATCCAGTCTTTCTTGATAGGTCAGTCCCGCCATCCCGGGAATCAGTCTGGTGAACCTTTGCTGCACTCCTTCAATAGCAAGAATGTCCTTCCTCAAGTTAGGAGACCAAAACTGTACACAATACTCCAGGTGTGGCCTCACCAAGGCCCTGTACAACTGTAGTAACACCTCCCTGCCCCTGTACTCAAATCCCCTCGCTATGAAGGCCAACATGCCATTTGCTTTCTTAGCTGCCTGCTGTACAACCTTCAATGACTGATCTACCATGACACCCAGGTCTCGTTGCACCTCCCCTTTTCCTAATCTGTCACCATTCAGATAATAGTCTGTCTCTCTGTTTTTACCACCAAAGTGGATAACCTCACATTTATTCACATTATACTTCATCTGCCATGCATTTGCCCACTCACCTAACCTATCCAAGTCACTCTGCAGCCTCATAGCATCCTCCTCGCAGCTCACACTGCCACCCAACTTAGTGTCATCCGCAAATTTGGAGATACTACATTTAATCCCCTCGTCCAAATCATTAATGTACAATGTAAACTGCTGGGGCCCCAGCACAGAACCCTGCGGCACCCCACTAGTCACTGCCTGCCATTCTGAAAAGTACCCATTTACTCCTACACTTTGCTTCCTGTCTGCCAACCAGTTCTCAATCCACGTCAGCACACTACCCCCAATCCCATGTGCTTTAACTTTGCACATTAACCTCTTGTGTGGGACCTTGTCGAAAGCCTTCTGAAAGTCCAAATATACCACATCAACTGGTTCTCCCTTGTCCACTCTACTGGAAACAACCTAAAAAAATTCCAGAAGATTTGTCAAGCATGATTTCCCTTTCACAAATTCATGCTGACTTGGACCTATCGTGTCACCTCTTTCCAAATGCGCTGCTATGACATCCTTAATAATTGATTCCATCATTTTACCCACTACCGATGTCAGGCTGACTGGTCTATAATTCCCTGTTTTCTCTCTCCCTGCTTTTTTAAAAAGCGGGTTTACGTTGGCGTTACAATCATGTAATCACGGTATATGATTGAAATGCTGCACTGAATGACCTGAAATTGCTTTTAACATTGGGTAATTGGGCATTATCGAATCAGCCGCATGTTGCACACCTCTGCTTATTCTCATTGACTCCAATTACCCACTTTGGTCTTAAAAATGGACAACTCATCTAAACAACCAAAGAAAGAAAATGCGGCAAGCATTCCACACGTCAGTTAACATGATCTTAACCTAATTCACCCAGTGGGAAACTGAGGCGATCAGATCGGTGCCTGTTTTACACGCTGCCTGACTTTACATGGCGGATCTGATCTCGTCAGTTTCCCACCAGGCAAAATAGGATGACAATTGCACCCAGTGTTTCAGGTCTGGACCCATCATCATAAAGGGTCCATATCTGAACTTGCCTGTTCCCTCCACAGATGTAACCGAGCTGTTGAGTCGTTTCAGCATTTTCTATTTTTGTTTCAGATTTCCTGCAGTTTGCTTGCTTTTTTTTACAGGGTCAGTTTATTTTTCCATAAAATGCATCATAACGAATGCTGAAATAGGGAGATGGTTGGGACCCACTTCCAACAATACAGCTCCACGACTTGTTCAGCTTCTTATAATGCACTCGATGAACTGAAGCTGCAAACATTGTTTACGCTGCTTAAAGGGTAGAAACACAATGAACTCAGAAGATTTTGCATTCATTCAGCTCCTTTTCTTTATCATTCATTCTCGGGATGCGTGCATTACTGGCATTTATTGCCCATACAGAGTTGCCCTTTGAGAAAATGGTGGTGAGCCGCCTTCTTCTTCTTGAACCGCTGAAGTCCATGTGCTGAAAGTACTCCCACAATGCTGTTATGTTACGGGTTCCAGGATTTTGACCCAACGACGATGAAGGAACAGCGCTAAATGTCCAAGTCAGGATGGTGTTTGACTTGGACGGGAACTTGAAGCTGATGGTGCTCCCATGCACCTGCTGCCTTTGTCCTGCCAAAAAAGCCTTGGTGAGTTTACTGCTTTTTTTGAATATAAAATTGCAGCCTGTGTTACAATTATTTGTTGGAGATCGACTTGCTGTTCATGTGACAGTACATTCATATTATAAATTTAGTGTTGATGCACAGCAGTGTCAGCTTTGGATCAACGCTAAACCTGTGTGGTGTGAATCGGGTGTCAAAGTTCAAGCGGTTCTTAATGAATGAAAACACCTTCCAGAGGGTCAGTTTATTGAAGCTCTTGGTTAGTGTAGTGTTTATAGTTTTACTATTATTGCTTGAACTCAATTTTGTTGGTTTATAATATTTCTTGTCATAGGAGATGAAGCATTTTTGATTTAACATTTATCACAAGAATTAAAGTGATGGGCTTAGTGATTTGAAGTGTTGATTACCTACATAAGAACATTAGAATATAAGAAGTAGGAGCAGGAGTAGGCCATTTGGCCCCACGAGCCTGCTCCGCCATTTAATAAGATCATGGCTGATCTGATCATGGACTCAGTTCCATTTCCCTGCCCACTTTATAATCCTTTATTCCTCTATTGCTCAAAAATCTGTCTATCTCCGCGTTAAATATGTTAAATGACCCAGCCTCCACAGCTCTCTGGGGCAGAGAATTCCATCGATTTACAAACCTCTGAGAGAAGATATTTCTCCTCATCTCTGTTTTAAATGGGTGGCCCCTTATTCTGAGACTATGTCCCCTAATTTTAGTTTCCCCTATGAGTGGAAATATCCTCTCTGCATCCACCTTGTCAAGCCCCCTCATTATCTTACAGGTTTCGATAAGATCACCTCTCATTCTTCTGAACTCCAATCTGTATCGGCCCAACCTACACAACCCATCTTCATAAGTCAATCCCCTCATCTCTGGAATCATCCTAGTGAACCTTCTCGGAACAGCCTTCAATGCAAGTATATCCTTCCTTAAATACGGAGAGCAAAACTGTATGCAGTATTCCAGGTGTGGCCTTACCAATACCCTGTATAGTTGTAGCAGGACTTCTCTGCTTTTATACTCTATCCCCCTTGCAATAAAGGCCAACATTCCATTTGCCTTCCTGATTACTTGCTGTACCTGCAGACTAACTTTTTGTTTTTCATGCACAAGGACTCCCAGGTCCCTCCCACTCCCAAGTACTGTAGCACTTTGCAATTTTTCTCCATTTAAATTATAATTTGCTTTTCTATTATATCTGCCAAAGTGGATAACCTCACATCTTCCCACATTATACTCCATCTGCCAAATTTTTGCCCACTCACTTAGCCTCTCTATATCCCTTTGCAGATTATTTGTGTCCTCCTCACAATTTGCTTTCCCACCCATCTTTGTATCATCAGCAAACTTGGTTACATTACTTGGTCCCTTCATCCAAGTCATTAATATAGATTGTAAATAGTTGAGGACCCAGCAATGTTCCCTGTGGCACCCCACTAGTTATTGTTCGCCAACCAGAAAATGACCCATTCATCCCGACTCTCTGTTTTCTGTTAATTAGCCAATTCTCTATCAATGCTAATATATTACCGCCAACCCCGTGAGCTTTTATCGTGCAGTACCCTCTTATGTGGCACCTTATCGAATGCCTTCAAAGAGGGAAATGCTATCCATAAAACTGTTGATCCGTGTGACTTTCAGTAACTTTTAGACAATGGGGAAAGCTACAAAGGTCATTCAGCTACAATCTTGGCCATCATCAGGAACAATTGTCTTTTGCTGTGCCCAACACGGAGCGTGGCCAAACAGACATGTGAGTAATCAGAGTAGCAACCTTGGTTAACAGCTGTGAGCCAATCATTCGGGCACAGGAAGAGGCCAGAGGTCACGCTTTGTCCCTCTCTCACACCCACCAGGAGGGCGGAATAAACCTGGACCATTAGTAACTAAAAAAATACATTACCTGTTAGCTTGAGAGTTAGCTAATTTGGAGGTGGACTTCAGTCAAGTTTGTGTTTTTGTTGTTTTTATGGAACAAGTAGTGGTCATAAATTGACAGATCTCGGTGTAAAAATTGTTTTATGCTCATTCTTCTATTTTATGCAGAATAAACCAGTTTGTTAATTTACAATTATGCCTCATTTTGGTGGAATGCTGCTCAGTCTTCCTTTCATTAAAACAGAAAGAAATATGTGTGAGATTACTGGAGCCAGTTGTCATGTTTCAGGACTTTTTGACCATTTTTGACAGGAGTTGTTAAAGGATGGTCATGTCTGACTAACGTGATTGAGTTTTTTGAGGCGGTAACAAGGAGGGTCGATAAGGTTAGCATGTTTAATCTAGTCTACATGGATTTTAGTAAAGCTCTTGATAAGGTCCCTGAAAGGAGTTGGCAGCAGAGGAGGCAGAGATTAAATAGAGTCAATGCAGACCTTAAAGGAGTCGACATTGGAGAGGAGACAGGATATCTCGGACGAATTCTAAAACAATAACAAAAAATAATGAGTGATGTCACAGAAAAGCAGGTCTGATTGGTGGGTGAGTATGAACATTTTTTTCTCTCTCTAAGCTCAGACAGTGGTTTAAACTTAGAGTGGGAAAACCATAACGTACTTTATTCCTACATTACAACAGTGACTACACTCCAAAAGTACTCCAGTGGCTGTAAAATGCTTTGAGACGTCCGGTGGTGGTGAAAGGCACTTTTTCAATCCAAGTCTTTTTTCTTTCTTTCTTTATTAAATTAATAATTTAACTAGATCAACTAATGAATATAACTATAAATATTTATTTGAATAAAGACTTTAACTAAGAGAGCGAGATGAGTGGTCAGAGATAAAGGTAGGCCCATGAGCGGACCTGTGGGAGAGAGCGAGAGGACTGGCCGAATATACAAGTAGGCTCGGCTTTATAAGACTTCTGCGGGGACCGTTTGGGGGCTGTAACAGAAGCGAGGCGTGAGTTCCTCCGCCAGGCGCGGAAGCCCCGCCCCACAACCTATATTAGGCTTACCGCACCCGAGAGCAAGTGGAGCACAAAATATTGTGCTGCAGTTCCCCTCGGGTGTGGGAGTGGGGTGCAAAGCTATGCAAAGTTTGCAGCGCTATGCAGTGGGACGTATAGCACTGGGGAGTAGACAGGGCTCTTCCCTTCCAATAAAAGGGAGGGCCTAGCTGCAGACTCTGCAGGCAGAAAACGGGGCCATCACTGGACCACCAGGGAGCGGGGTGCCATGGCAGCAGGGGGATAGGAACCTGAGAGTAGCACTGCCAAACTCCCTTGTTGTCTATTTTCAAGCCTTTGTTTCCTCTGCCTTCAAACTCGCTTACTACTTTTCTGCCTTCCAATTCCAGCTTTGCTTCTGTCCCTTCTGAAACTAATCTCAGGTTCCCATCCCCCTGGCAAATTAGTTTAAACCCTCCCCAACAGCACTAGCAAACTCCTCCACGAGGATATTGGTCCCGGCTCTGTTGAGGTGCAACCAGTCCGGCTGGTACAGGTCCCACCTCCCCCAGAAACGGTCCCAGTGCCTTAGAATCTAAAACCCTCCCTCCTGCACCATCTCTCCAGCCACATATTGATCTGCTATTTCTTCCTATTTTTGTATTCACGAGCACGTGGCACCGGGAGTAATCCGGAGATTACTACCTTTGAGATCCTGCTTCTTAATCTCTCTCCTAGCTCCCTAAAATCTGCCTGTCGGACCTCATTCCTCTTTCTACCTATGTCGTTGGTACCGATATAGACAACAACCTATAGGCATCAGGAGCAGATGGAATCCCCGCCGAAGCACTAAAACATGACTACTCGTGCGGATTTATGACCTCATCGCTCTTATCTGGAAGGAGGAGGTCATGCCAGGAGATCTGAGAGATGCTGTAATCGTGACCAGCTTCAAGAAAGGTGACAAGTATGATTGCGGTAACTACAGAGGAATCTCTCTGCTGTTGACCACCAGGAAAGTCATCGCAAGAATCCTCCTCAATCGCTTTCTCCCTGTGGCTGAAGAGCTCCTCCCAGAGTCGCAATGCGGATTCCGCCCACTTAGCGGCACAATGGACATGATCTTTACCGCTCGGCAGATACAAGAGAAATGCAGGGAACAGTACCAACCCTTGTACATGGCCTTCCTTGACCTCACAAAAGCCTTCGACACTGTCAACCATTAGGGATTATGGAGCGTCCTCCTCAGATTCGACTGCCCTCAAAAGTTTGTCACCATCCTCCGCCTGCTCCACGATGACATGCAAGCCGCGATCCTGACAAACGGATCCACCACAGACCCATTCCACATTCAGACCGGGGTCAAGCAGGGCTGTGTCATCGCGCCAACGCTCTTCTCGATCTTCCTTGCTGCAATGCTTCATCTCACCCTCAGCAAGCTCTCTACTGGAGTGGAACTAAATTACTGGACAAATGGGAATCTGTTCAACCTCCGCCACCTCCAGGCCAGATTCAAGGTCGTCTCATCCTCCATCATCGAATTACAGTACACAGATGCCACTTGCTTCTGCACACAGTCGGAGGCCGAACTCCAAGCCATTGCCAACACCTTCACCGAGGTGTACGAGAGCATGAGCCTTACACTAAACATCCGTCAGACAAAGGTCCTCTACCAACCTGCCCCGCCACACAGCGCTGCCCCCCAGTAATCAAAATCCACGTCGAGGCCTTGGAAAATGTGGACCATTTTCCATACCTCGGGAGCCAACTGTCAAATGGGCAGACATCAACGACAAGGTCCAACATCACCTTCAGTGTGCCAGTGCAGCCTTTTGCCACCTGAGGAAGAGAGTGTTTGAAGACCAGGACTTCCAACCCAGCACCAAGCTCATGGTCGACAGAGCAGTAGTGATACCTGTTCTCCTATATGGCTCAGAGACATGGACTGTGTACAGCAGGCACCTCAAAACACTGCAGAAGTACCACCAACATTGCCTCTGCAAGATCCTGCAAATCCATAGATAGGATGGGTGCACCAACGTCAGTGTTCTTGCTCAGGCCAACATCCCCAGCATCAAAGCATTGACCACGTTCGATCAGCTCTGCTGGATGGGCCACATCGCCCGCATGCCTGTCAGGAAACTCCCAAAACAAGCGCTCTACTCGGTGCTCCGACAAGGCAAGCGAGCCTCAGGTGGGCAGAGGAAATGCTTTAAGGACACCCTCAAAGCCTCTTTGAAAAAGTGCGACATCCCCATCGACACCTGGGAATCCTTGGCCCAAGACCGCCCAAAGTGGAGGAAAAGCATCCGGGAAGGCGCTGAACACCTCGAGTCTCTTCGCCGAGAGCAAGCTGAAGCCAAGCGTCAACAGCGGAAGGAGCGCTCGGCAACCCAGGCATCCCATCCACCCGTCCCTCCAACTACCGTCTGTCCCACCTGTGACAGAGACTGTAGGTCCCGCATTGTAATCTTCAGTCACCTGAGAACTCATTTTTTAGTGTGGAAGCAAGTCATCCTTGACTCCGAGGGACTGCCTAAGAAGAGAAGAGACAATGACCTCTGGCTGATTACCCTTCTCCATCAGAATATCTTGTAGCTGCTCAGTGACATCCTTGACCCTGGCACCAGGGAGGCAACATACCATCCTGGTGTCACGTCTGCGGCCGCAGAAACGCCTGTCTGTTCCCCTAACTATTGCATCCCCTACCACTATGGCTTTTCCACTCTTCTTCCTCTTCCCCGTGCAGCTGAGCCACCCATGTTGCCATGGACTTGGCTCTGGTTGCACTCCCCAGAGGAACCATCGCCCTCACCAGTGTCCAGAACTGAAAACCGGATAGCGAGCAAAATGCACTCAGGGGACTCCTGCCTCACTTGCCTCGTCCCCCTTGTCTGTCTGGTAGTCACCCATTCCCTCTCTGACAGCACACTCTTAAGCTGCGAGATGATCATCTCTCGAAACATGCTATCCACGAAGTTCTGCCCACCCACCCCCCCACAAATGCACTGCAGTGACTCCAGTCACTGGTTAGAGTTAAGAAACAACAGAGGTGCCATTGCACTACTAGGTGTGTTCTACATGCCAGAAACTAATGAGAAGGATAGAGAGGAGCAAATTTACAGGGAAATTACAGAGAGGTCCAAGAACCATAGAGTAATGATAATGGGAGACTTCAACTGTCCTAATATATACTGGGATAGTAAGATTTTAAAGTGAAGAGAGGGTGAAGAATTCTGAAATGTGCTCAGAAGAACTTTATTGATCGGTATGTTTCCAGCCCAATGAGGAGGGAGGCTTTGCAGGATCTGGTTCTGGGGATTGACGTGGGAAAATGGAGCAAGTGTCAGCAAGGGAACCTTTAAGGAACAGTGATTACAGTCTCATATGGTTTAGATTAGCTATGGAAAAGGACAGGTTGCAATCGATAGTAAAAGGTCAGGTTGCCATCTATAGTAAAAATAATTAATTGGAGGAAGGCCAATTTCAAGGATTTGAGAATGTATCTAGCCCAGATAGATTGGAATCAAAATTGTGTTTAAAGAGGAGATGGTTCTGATAGCGTCAAGGTACATTCCCACAAGGGGGAAAGGTAGGGCAACTATAATCAGAGCTTCCTGGATGCTGAACGAGATAGAGCATAAGATGAAGCAGAAGAAGGGGGCCTACGACAGATTTCAGATTGAGAATACAAGTGACAACCAGGCTGAATATAGAAAATTCAGAGGGCAAGTGAAAAAGTAAATGAGGGGCAAAGAGAGAATATAAGAGTAGATTGGCAGCTAACATAAAAGGAAATCCAAAAGTCTCTGATAGGTACATAAATAGTAAACGGATAGCAAGAGGAGGAGTAGGGCTGATTAAGGACCTAAAGGAGGACCTACTCATGGAGGCAGAGGGTATGGCTGAGGTACTGAATGAGTAATTTGCATCGGTCTTCACCAAGGAAGAAAATGCTGCTAAAGTCATAGTGAAAGAGGAGGTAGTTCAGGTACTGAATGGGCTAAAATTGATAAAGAGGAGGTAATAGAAAGGCTGGTTGTACTTAAAATAGATAAGTCACCAGGACTAGATGGGATGTATCCGAGGATGCTGAGGGAAGTAAAGGTGGAAATTGCGGAGGTACTGGCCTTAATCCCCCAATTCTCCTTCGATACGGGGGATGGTGCCAGAGGACTGGAAAATTGCAAATGTTACACCCTTGTTCCAAATATGGCATAAGGATAAAACCAACAAGTAGAGGCCAGTCAGTTTAACTTCAGTAGTGGGGAAGGTTTTAGAAACGATAATCCGGGACAAAATTAATAGCCACGGGTGTGTATTAATTAAAGAAAGCGAGCATGGAATTGTTAAAGGCAAATTGTGTTCAACTAACTTAATTGAGTTTCTTGTTGAGATAACAGAGAGGGTTGATGAGAGTAAAGCGATTGATGTAATGTACATGTACTTCCAAAAGTAATTTGATAAAGGGCCACATAATAGGCTTGTCAATAGATTTGAAGCCCATGGTATAAAAGGGACAGTGGCAGCATGGATACAAAATTAGCTAAGTGACAGGAAACAGAGTAGTGGTAAATGGTTGTTTTTCAGACTGGAGGAAGTTACACAGTGGTGTTCCCCAGGGGTCGGTACTAGGACCACTGCTTTTCTTGATTTATATTAATGACTTGGACCTGGGTGTACAGGGCACAATTTCAGACCTGGGGGTATATGTGTACAAATCGTTGAAGGTGGCAGGACAGGTTGAGAAAGCAGTTAAAAAGCTTACGGGATCCTGGGCTTCATAAATAGAGGCATAGAGTACAAAAGCAAAGAATTTATGATCAACCATTATAATACATTAGTCCAACCTCCACTGGAGTATTGTGTGCAATTCTGGGTACTGCACTTAGGGAGAATGTGAAGGCCTTAGAGAGGGTGTAGAAAGGATTTACGAGAATAGTTCCAGGGATGGGGGACTTCAGTTACGTGCATTGATTGGAGAAGCTGGGGTTGTTCTCCTTAGAGCAGAGAAGGTTAAGAGGAGATGTGATAGCGGTGTTCAAAATCATGAGGGGTCTGGACAGAGTAGATAGAGAGAAACTGTTGACAAGGGTAGATGGAGGGAGGATGTGCCCCCTGGCTGAGGAGTTTAGAACCAGGAGTCACAGTCTCAGAATAAGAGGTCGGTCATTTAGACTGAGATGAGGAGACATTTCTTCACTCAGAGGGTTCTTAATCTTTGGAATTCTCTACCCCAAGAGCTGTCGAAGCTTAGTCGTTGAGCATATTCAAGATAGAGATCGATAGATTTTTGGATATTAAGGTGATCAAGGGATATGGAGAGAGTGCAGGAAAGTAGAGTTGAGGTAGATGATCAGCCATGATCTCACTGAATGGTGGAGCTGGTTCGAGGGATCAAATGGCCTCTCCTGCTCCTAATTTTTGTGTTCTTATATTCCCATTGCTGGAAGGGTCAAGAACCAGAGGACACAGATTTAAGGTTACTGGCAGAAGGTCCAAATGCGACAAAAGGAAAAACTTTTATCTGCAGCAAGTTCTTAGGATCTGGAATGCACTGCCTGATAGGGTGGTGGAGGCAGATTCAACCATGGCTTCCAAACGGGAGTTGGCTAAGTACCTGAAGGAAAAGGATTTGCAGGGCTACGGGGAAAGTGCGGCATAGTGGAACTAGCTGAGGTGCTCTTGCAGAGAGCCGGCATGGGCTCGACGGGCTGAATGGCCTCCTCTCTGCTGTAATCATTCTATGATTCTAGGGCTCAAAATTCGGTTCATTTGCGGTCGCTAATGGTGTGCAATGCCTTACCGCCCCGATGCAATGCAGGCAACGACTCCTTCCTTATTCGGTGAGAGTTTAGCGGCAGGTTACGGTGTTACACCCAGATCTCCTGCGCCTGGAGATTGTGACGACATTGGCATGCGCATCGTCGCGTTAACGCTCCAACCCCGAAATTGACATTTTTCCCCTGAAGCAGAGCGGGACGATAATATCGACGGGGTCAAAATTAAAGGGGCGTGCAGAAAAAAACCTTAACTTTTCGTTGCCATTTCTCATGGGGTTTCTTTGCGGGGTCATCACCACGATTACTCAGCCCGGCGCTCTGCTCGAGTGTCAGGCTGATCGTGCGGCAACCCCGCTCCCCGGTGTCCAGGTAGGTGCCTTTTCCTTCTGCAGAGTCGGCAGCACGGGCCTTCCCCTTTAATTGACGGAAGAGCCCCTTGAATGCAGCAGCGCTACTCGGCCAAGTGCATAGCTTGCTGAGGCACCCACCCCGTTATCATCCCTGGAAGGCTAGTGCTCCACTTCCTTCCGGGGGCAATAACCCAAATTTATCGAGCAGGGAGGGACTTCTGCAACAACCGCTAAATTTAGTGCCTCCCGGATGTTACCGCCCCCAAACGGGGCTATAATGAATTTCATTCCCTATGATTCTATGTTCGGAAAAGTAAAAGCCCATGAATCCAAGGGAAAGTGGCAAGTTGGATCTAAAATAATCTCAGTGTCAGGAAGCATAGGGTAATGGTCGACCGGTGTTTTTGTGACTGGAAAGCTGTTTCCAGTGGGATTCCGCAGGGATCAGTACTAGGCCCCTTGCTTTTTGTGGTATATATCAATAATTTAAACTTCAATGTCGGGTGCATGAATAAGAAGTTTGCAGATGATACAAAAATTGATTGATAGTGAGAACGAAAGCTGTAGACTGCAGGAAGATATCAATGAACTGGTCAGAGGGGTAGAACAGAGGCAAATGGAATTCAATCTGGAGAAGTATTGGGGAGGCCTAACAAGGCAAGGGAATACACAATGAATGGTAGAATTCTGAGAAGGGTAAAGGAACAGAGTGCATCTCCACACAACCCTAAAGGTAGCAGGACAAGTGGAAAAGGTGATTGAGAAGGCATACGGGATACTTGCCTTTATTGGCCGAGGCATAGAATATAAGAGCAGGGAAGTTATGTTCAAACTGTATAAAACACTAGTTAGGCCACAACTAGAGTACTGTGTGCAGTTATGTCATGACATCACTGCAAGGATGTGATTGCACATAGGCAGTCCCTCAAAATCGAGGAAGACTTGCTTCCACCCTAAAAATGAGTTCTCAGGTGGCTGTACAGTCCAGTTTGGGAATTCCAGTCTCTGGAACAGGTGGGGCAGACAGTGGTTGAAGGAAAGGGTGATTAGGGAGCCTGGTTTGCCGTATGCTCCTTCTGCTGTCTGCACTTGGTTTCTGCATGCTCTCAGCGACGAGACTCAAGTTGCTCAGCGCCTTCCCGAATGCTCTTCCTCCAATTTGAGCAGTCTTGGGCCAGGGGTTCCCATATGCAGATGGGGATGTTACACTTTATCAAGAAGGCCTTGAGGCTGTCCTTGAAGCGTTCCCTCTGCCCACCTGGGATTCGCTTGCCATGTAGGAGTACCAAGTAGAGCACTTGCTTAGGGAGTCTAGTGTCAGGCATGCGGACGATGTGGCCCGCCCAACGGAGCTGGTCGAGTGTGGTCAATGCTTCGATGCTGGGGATGTTGGCCTCAGCTAGAACACTGACGTTGGTGCGTCTATCCTGCCAATGGATTTGCAGGATCTTGCGGAGGCAGCGCTGGTGGTATTTCTCCAGCGCTTTGAGGTATCTGCCGTATATAGTCCATGTCTCTACATATACTTCATAATCCTATATGGTGATTGCACTAGAGAGGATACAGAGGAGATTTACGAGAATGTTGCCAGGACTAGAGAATTTTAGTATGAGGAAAGATTGGAGACGGTGGGGTTGTTATCTTTGGAGCAGAGGAGGCTGAGGGGAAACTTGATAGCAGTGTCAGCCTAGATTATGTGGTTAAGGCTCTGGAGTGGGACTTAAACCCACACATATCTGGCTCAGAAGCCAAGACTGATAACTTTGTCATACTATAATCAGCCCACGTTTACCGGTTGCAAAGACTTGCTCATGGAGTCTTTGGCACTGAGCATGAGGTAGACATCTAGTAAGTCCCGTAAACACTGCAATGTGTCCCTGCAGTGTGGTGTTTAATTCATTCAGCTTGTGATGGTTTCTTTATTCATAAATACAAAAGGTTCAAACCTACAACATGACTTGTCAGCTGTATCTATCCTCCCATTGAGATGAAGACTTGTCTGAAGTAATCTTTTGTCATTTCATTAATACCTTTACAAATTTGGCTTTTAGAACTTCAGCTGCTGAGCAAAGAATTCTTGCAGTGAAAAATGAGAGTGATTTTCATCGATCAACTTTCTAATGTCCTATTGTTCAGATGAAAGGGTTTTAAAATACCTGCTGACAAAAGCTGAAAGTACAGCGAATAATTCCGCATCTTTTCTCTTTACCGAGCAAAGAAGATTGAAATTAGTTTCTGTGTACAGCCACAGCGAAGGTCACCAAAGCATCATGGGAATGTGCAGAATAAGTTTGCGGACTCTGGTAGGACATATTCCTGGAGTTTCCATCACATGACCTCCAATCGCCTCGCCCAGTCGAACAGCCTTAATTCCCATTGCTTATATTTTTATAACTAATAAACAAAGAGAATGAAAATAACATACAATTGATTTTAATGCTCCTATGATTTTTCTCCAGGGTTGCTTGCAGCAATGTTCAGGAGATGAATTTTTAATTCTCGGAGACTCCAGGACAACCTGACAGGACCATTACGATTCATTTGGCTGTTCACTGTGATTGGAATAATATTCCTGCTTTAGGTTGCCAATAAGTTGTTCGTAGAACCTGGACTAGAGAGTTGCAATGAAAATGGAAATAATAGATTGTAGATAAGCTTAGGAATTTGTGGTGTCAGACAGTTGTTAAAATGGAATCCTCAAGAAAAAAGACCAGACAGACCAAAAATTAGTGGTCATGGTGGATATCGAAGTAAAAAGAGCAGGATACGCATGAGATCCATTGGAAGTAGAAGCCTTAAACAGAGTTCAGTGGCAATATATAGTAGAAGACCCATACTCCACAGGCAGCAATAAGGTTGATTGATGATGGTGATTTGTTGTTGGTAGATGCATGATGTAATAAATCCAATTCTGACACCTTGTGGGTGGTGAAGAGTTCTATATTGAGGTGATCAAACCAAGCACAAATTAAAACAATTACAATGCTCAAGCCATAGTAAAAAGAACAGAACTAAATGACCCTGTTAGAAACATAGAAACATAGAAAATAGGTGCAGGAGTAGGCCATTCGGCCCTTCTAGCCTGCACCGCCATTCAATGAGTTCATGGCAGAACATGCAACTTCAGTACCCCATTCCTGCTTTCTCGCCATACCCCTTGATCCCCCTAGTAGTAAGGACTACATCTAACTCCTTTTTGAATATATTTAGTGAATTGGCCTCAACAACTTTCTGTGGTAGAGAATTCCACAGGTTCACCACTCTCTGGGTGAAGAGGTTTCTCCTCATCTCGGTCCTAAATGGCTTACCCCTTATCCTTAGACTGTGACCCCTGGTTCTGGACTTCCCCAACATTGGGAACATTCTTCCTGCATCTAACCTGTCTAAACCCGTCAGAATTTTAAATGTTTCTATGAGGTCCCCTCTCATTCGTCTGAACTCCAATGAATACAAGCCCAGTTGATCCAGTCTTTCTTGATAGGTCAGTCCCGCCATCCCGGGAATCAGTCTGGTGAACCTTCGCTGCACTCCCTCAATAGCAATAATGTCCTTCCTCAGGTTAGGAGACCAAAACTGTACACAATACTCCAGGTGTGGCCTCACCAAGGCCCTGTACAACTGTAGCAACACCTCCCTGCCCCTGTACTCAAATCCCCTCGCTATGAAGGCCAACATGCCATTTGCTTTCTTAACCACCTGCTGTACCTGCATGCCAACCTTCAATGACTGATGTACCATGACACCCAGGTCTTGTTGCACCTCCCCTTTTCCTAATCTGTCACCATTCAGATAATAGTCTGTCTCTCTGTTTTTACCACCAAAGTGGATAACCTCACCTTTATCCACATTATACTTCATCTGCCATGCATTTGCCCACTCACCTAACCTATCCAAGTCGCTCTGCAGCCTCATAGCATCCTCCTCACAGCTCACACTGCAACCCAACTTAGTGTCATCCGCAAATTTGGAGATACTACATTTAATCTCCTCGTCCAAATCATTAATGTACAATGTAAACAGCTGGGGCCCCTTGCGGTACCCCACTAGTCACCGCCTGCCATTCTGAAAAGTACCCATTTACTCCTACTCTTTGCTTCCTGTCTGACAACCAGTTCTCAATCCATGTCAGCACACTACCCCCAATCCCATGTGCTTTAACTTTGCACATTAATCTCTTGTGTGGCACCTTGTCGAAAGCCTTCTGAAAGTCCAAATATACCACATCAACTGGTTCTCCCTTGTCCACTCTACTGGAAACATCCTCAAAAAATTCCAGAAGATTTGTCAAGCATGATTTCCCTTTCACAAATCCATGCTGACTTGGACCTATCATGTCACCTCTTTCCAAAGGCGCTGCTATGACATCCTTAATAATTGATTCCATCATTTTACCCACGACCAATGTCAGGCTGACCGGTCTATAATTCCCTGTTTTCTCTCTCCCTCCTTTTTTAAAAAGTTGGGTTACATTGGCTACCCTCCACTCGATAGGAACTGATCCAGAGTCAATGGAATGTTGGAAAATGATTGTCAATGCATCCGCTATTTCCAAGGCCACCTCTATAAGTACTCTGGGATGCAGTCCATCAGGCCCTGGCGATTTATCGGCATTCAATCCCATCAATTTCCCCAACACAATTTCCCGACTAATAAAAGTTTCCCTCAGTTCCTCCCCCTTACTAAACCCTCTGACCCCTTTTATATCCGGAAGGTTGTTTGTGTCCTCCTTAGTGAATACCGAACCAAAGTACATGTTCAATTGATCTGCCATTTCTTTATTCCCCGTTATGACTTCCCCTGATTCTGACTGCAGGGGACCTACGTTTGTCTTTACTAACCTTTTTCTCTTTACATATCTATAGAAACCTTTGCAATCCGTCTTAATGTTCCCTGCAAGCTTCTTCTCGTACTCCATTTTCCCTGCCCTAATCAAACCCTTTGTCCTCCTCTGCTGAGTTCTAAATTTCTCCCAGTCTCTGGGTTCGCTGCTATTTCTGGCCAATTTGTATGCCACTTCCTTGGCTTTAATACTATCCCTGATTTCCCTTGATAGCCACGGTTGAGCCACCTTCCCTTTTTTATTTTTACCCCAGACAGGAATGTACAATTGTTGTAGTTCATCCATGCGGTCTCTAAATGTCTGCCATTGCCCATCCACAGTCAACCCCTTAAGTATCATTCGCCAATCTATCCGAGCCAATTCACGCCTCATACCTTCAAAGTTACCTTTCTTTAAGTTCTGGACCATGGTCTCTGAATTAACTGTTTCATTCTCCATCCTAATGCAGAATTCCACCATATTATGGTCACTCTTCCCCAAGGGGCCTCGCACAACGAGATTGCTAATTAATCCTCTCTCATTCCACAACACACAGTCTAAGATGGCCTCCCCCCTAGTTGGTTCCTCGGCATATTGGTCTAGAAAACCATCCCTTATGCACTCCAGGAAATCCTCCTCCACCGTATTGCTTCCAGTTTGGTTAGCCCAATCTATGTGCATATTAAAGTCACCCATTATAACTGCTGCACCCTTCTTGCATGCACCCCTAATTTCCTGTTTGATGCCCTCCCCAACATCACTACTACTGTTTGGAGGTCCGTACACAACTCCCACTAACGTTTTTTGCCCTTTGGTGTTCTTTAGCTCTACCCATATCGATTCCACATCATGCAAGCTAATGTCCTTCCTAACTATTGCATTAATCTCCTCTTTAACCAGCAATGCTACCCCACTTCCTTTTCCTTTTATTCTATCCTTCCTAAATGTTGAATACCCCTGGATGTTGAGTTCCCAGCCCTGATCATCCTGGAGCCACGTCTCCGTAATCCCAATCACATCATATTTGTTAACATCTATTTGCACAGTTCATTTATCCACCTTATTACGGATACTCCTTGCATTAAGACACAAAGCCTTCAGGCTTGTTTTTTTAACACCCTTTGTCCTTTTAGAATTTTGCTGTACAGTGGCCCTTCTTGTTCTTTGCCTTGGGTTTCTCTGCCCTCCACTTTTCCTCATCTCCTTTCTGTCTTTTGCTTTTGTCTCCTTTTTGTTTCCCTCTGTCTCCCTGCATTGGTTCCCATTCCCCTGCCATATTAGTTTAACTCTTCCCCAACAGCACTAGCAAACACTCCCCCTAGGGCATTGGTTCTGGTCCTGCCCAGGTGCAGACCATCCAGTTTGTACTGGTCCCACCTCCCCCAGAACCGGTTCCAATGCCCCAGGAATTTGAATCCCTCCCTGATGCACCACTGCTCAAGCCACGTATTCATCTGCGCTATCCTGCGATTCCTATTCTGACTAGCACGTGGCACTGGTAGCAATCCCGAGATTACTACTTTTGAGGTCCTACTTTTTAATTTAGCTCCTAGCTCCTTAAATTCGTTTCGTAGGACCTCATCCCTTTTTTCACCTATGTCGTTCTCTTCTGAGCAGAGATGCTCGACTGCTCGACCTACTCAGTGATTCCTCTTACTTTATGGCTTCTTCCTCTCCAACTGACCTCTCACAAGCACCTATACTTTTCTGCTCTTGAAATCGGTATAAGCCCTGTGATATATTCAGATACACAGCACACACAGCTTCCTAACATGACAGGCAGCTCTCTCGGAAGTCTCCAGAAATCTGCCTGGTTCTGTTTATTGTTAACCCTGCACTTGCTTTACACAATACGTCCACATCCGCAGTGAGGAGCTATAAATATTACAAGCTTACAGACATTCCACTTCTCACTCCTTAATGAAGAAGCCATCATAACAAACATCATACATAACTTTCATGTTTATACATAACACAGGATATAAACTTATTTTTTTCCATATTTACAAATTTAACTTTACCACTTGTTTTCTGTTTCGAAGAGGATACCTTCGCTCTCGAACAGAACTTTCCAAACATGGTGTCGATTTCACACTCATTTGAGGCTCATCCTGAGGAACGTTTTCCTCCACGGAATTTCCTTGATTTTCATTTGAACTCACTCTAACTTCAGGCTCGTTGTTTTCCTGACGCGGACTCAGACTTTCATTCTGGTTCCCTCCTGGATTTGTTTCCAGTACATTGGATTTAGGATTTGCTACTGGTATATCAAAACTATCTGGTGAGTCAGAAATAATTGAATCATTCCTACCTTCAACTCCTTCCATGTCTGTAGGTAAAATATGATCAATATGAACAAACCTAACCTGACCATTATCAAACGTTTTTACCAAATATGTGCGAAGACCACATATCTTCACCACTCTTCCTGGTAACCACTTTAACCATTTATGGTGATGGTTCTTCACTCTCACCTTCTGGTTTAATTTCACACTTCTCTCTTTTACTCTACCTCTATCATGGTTCTCTTTCTGTCTTAATTGTGTCTCTTCTACAGACTGTGCCAAATTTGACTTTAACAACGAGAATCTGGTTCGTGGCTGTCGTTTGAGAAACAACTCTGATGGTATTCTACTAGTAGTTGTATGAGGAGTATTTCGATATGTAATCAAAAAATTAGCCAATTTGTGATCCAATAACAACTGTCGTTTCCTTGGATTAGGATCTGACATTTATTTTATGAGGGCACGTTTTACAATTTGTACAGTGCGCTCTGCTGCACCATTCGAAGCAGGATGGTATGGTGGAACCTTGGTATGTTTCACACCATTTTTGCTCATGAATTGTGCAAATTCTTCTGAACGAAATTGTGGTCCATTATCCGAAACAATTTCTTCAGGGAGGCCAAATGAAGAAAATAATTTTCGTAAAATGTCCAATGTTGTACTTGTTGTTATTTTCCACTTGGGAACACCTCAACCCACTTTGAATGGCTATTAATCACAATAAACAATTGTCCTTCTAACTCAGCAAAATCAATATGTAGTCTTTGCCACACCCTGGCAGGCCATTTCCATGGCTGTAATGGTACTGGTGGTGGTTGCTTGCTTACCGATTGACATGTCGTACACTGACTCACAAGGTACTCTATATCTTTATCAAGACCTGGCCACCATAAATAACTGTGTGCAAAACTCTTGGTCAAGCACATTCCCAGGTGTTGGTCGTGGAGGTCTCCTAATAATTTGGAGCTGAATTTATTTGGTATAACCGCTCTTGCACCCCACATGATACAATCTTTATCTATTGATAATTCATTCCTACGAATGAAGAATGGATGTGTATCTTTGTCTGTTACCTGGTTTGGCTATCCATTTGCAATATACTCATACACCTTTGATATCATGGGGTCACGTTTCGTTGCTCTACCAATCTCTTCAGCTGTCAATGTATAAAAAATAAAACACTTCTTCGCTATTGGGTGTAACTTGTGATGGGGAAGGCCATCTAGACATTGCATCCACATTACTGTGATCAGCTGATCGTCTGTATTCAATATCATATGTATATGCTGACAAAATCAAAGCCCATCTCTGCATTCGGGCTGCAGCTAATGTTGGAACTGGGGACTTTGGATGGAGGATTGCTGTTAGGGGCTTATGGTCCGTAACGATGGTAAACTTACGACCATACAAGTATTTGTGAAACTTCTTCACCCCAAAAATTAATGCCAAAGCTTCCCTTTCAATTTGCGTATAATTACTCTCACTGGCACTGAGAGTGCATGTAGCAAAATCAATTGGTCTCTCCTCCACGACTTAATACACAAGAGATTACTGCCCCAACTCCATACGGAGAGGCATCACATGCTAGCTTAATCTCCTTAGATATGTCATAGTGAACTAACATGGTGCTCTCTACCAATTTGCTTTTACACTCCTTGAATGCTATATCGCATTCTTTTCACCACTTCCAATGGACCTGTTTTTTCAAAAGTTCATTCAGTGGATGTAATACTGTAGCCAAATTTGGTAGGAACTTCTCATAATAGTTCAAAAGACCCAAGAATGAACAAAGTTCAGTGACATTCCTGGGAGTGGGTGCATTTCTGAATGCATCCAATTTTTCCATGGTCGGATGTAAACCACCTTTGTCTACTCTGTACCCTAAGTACTCCACTGAGTTTTTAAATAACTCACACTTACGAGCAGACACTCGTACTCTGTGCTTCTCTAGCCGTTTGAGGACTTCATTCAATATGTTATTATAAATTTGCCTATTTGGTGCTGAAATTAGTATGTCATCCAAATAACATACTACCCCTTCAATACCTTGCAAAATCTGGTTCATCACCCCTTGGAATATGGCAGGGGCGGAAGACACTCAAAACGGTAGCCTATTAAATTGATTTAGGCCTGGATGATATTTATAGTCAAATATGACTTGGACTCCTCATCTAGTTCAAGCTGTAAGTAGGCATTCGTAAGATCCAGTTTTGAGAAGATCTGACCACCTGTCAGTGTTGTGAATAAATCTTCTATATTCGGCAATGTATTGGGGACATTACCCTCTCGAATCTGGTTTACGGTTACTTTATAATCACCACACAATCTTACCTTACCGTCAGACTTAGGTACAACAACAATGGGTGTAGCCCAATTACATCGATCTATCTTACAAATAATGTTCTCAGTCTCCAGTCTTTTGAGTTCTTGCTCAACTTTCTCCTTGAGTGCATATGGTACGGAACGTGGCTTGTAGTAAACCGATCTAGTGTCCTTCTGTACGCTGACTCTCGCCTTGAAGCCTTGGATCGGACTGCCTGTTTCGCAGAACACCTTCGGATACTTCTTGATAACCTCATCCGTTGATGAAAATCTCGCTTCCACACAGAAAATCTTACTCCAATCCAGCTTCAGTAAGCTCAACCAATTTCTTCCGAGTAAAGCGGCTTGTCTCCTTTCACTACTATTAGAGGCAAGTTCTGAAATTGATCTTTATATTTCACCGGTATGGTGATATGACCTACCACAGGTATTTTCTCTCCCGAGTAGCCTCGCAGCTCTATCTTGGATTTCTCCAGTTGAAAATCACGCAATTTTACGAGGCACAGTGACTCTGATAGTACACTCACGGATGCGCCCATGTCAATTTCAATTGGTATCTTGAATCCCGCAACATTGATCTGGATTTTGATGCTTTCCGAATCGCTGTCCGTTAACCTCGTGCTCCTGATGACGTGTAACTCTAACATCTCTTCGTCCTGTTGTTGTTCTTCCATGCTATGTAGTCTCTTGGGATTTCTACTCATAGCTTTGAACCTGGACTCATAGCTTTAAAAGCTGGTTTACCCTTCAGTCGGCATACCTTCGCAAGATGCCTACTCTTTCTGCAGAAGAAACACTCTGCCTTTACGTATGGACAACTTTGAGCAATGTGTTGTCCCAGGCACCTATAGCACAACTTCGACGCTCTGTTAGAATTTCCAGTTTCTGAGACTTTGGGCCTCCACCGTCTTTTACTTTGAACCTGTAGGTGATTTACCTCGGTTGACTGACAACCATAATTATTATTTAATTCTCGGGAATATTGTTCGGCCATGCCCATCGACCTCGCTGACTGACAAGCAATCTCAAAAGTCAATTCATCCGTCATCAATAACTTCCTTCTGATGACATCATTTTTCACCCCATAAACAAAACTCTCCTGTAATGCTCGGTTTTGAAAGTTTCCAAAATTACAGTGCATCGATAGCTTTTTTAATGCAACTATATAATCACTGATACTTTCATCAGCCTTTTGATTCTGAATCCCGAAACGATAGCTTTCAGCAATTTCTAATGGTTTGGGGTTATAGTGCTGCTCCAGCTTCATTAAAATCTCTTTAAGCGTTGTGTCCCTTGGTTTGTCAGGCACAAGCAGATTTACAAGTGTTTCATATAATGCCAGACCTGCCTCCGATAAGAAGATCGCTCTCTTACGTTCCAACACAGCCCAGTTCTGGACTGCATTGTCTGGAAATTCGATTTTGTTATTTGCAATAAAATAAATTTTTTAGCCAATCCACATACGCTTTAAAACATTCCCGGTCATGTCTATATTCCCCCAAATGTCCCAATATACCTGCGGGTGCTGCCTTTTAATCTCTAGCTGTTCACACCGTGCTGTATTTTACCTCGGATTTTGTAGCTTTTTTTCCAAAGAAGAAACTTCCAAACTCTCTGTCGGCTGGCTGAATCCTTCACCAACAAAACTTAAGCTTTAAATCATCCAAAAAATCCCATCCTCTTCGCCACATGTGATATATTCACAGAGCACAGCACACACAGCTTCCTAACATGGCAAGCAGCTCTCTCGGTAGTCTCCGGAAATCTGCCTGGTTTTGTTTATTATTAACCCTGCACTTGCAGTGCACAATACATCCACATCCACAGTATGGAGCTACAAACATTACACGCTTACAGACATTACAAGCCCGATTCTTGCAGCCTCGAAATGTATGTTATTTTTCCAGCATAACAAGGACAGGGACGATAAGGTTAGCTGATTAATGTCAGCTGTGTTGTATACACGTAAATAACTGACAAACTGAGCCACGAGTAATGTAACTTAACTGTGCTTTTATACAACCCAAAATGGTGTCCACAAACCGGCATAAACCAGAATGAATAGAGCAACTGTGAATAAGAATGTAAGAACATAAGAAATAGGAGCAGGAGTAGGTCATACGGCCCCTCGAGCCTACTCCGCCATTTAATACGATCGTTGCTGATCCGATCATGACTAAGTCCCTGCCTGCTCCCCATAACCCCTTATCGGTTAAGAAACTGTCTATCTCTGTCTTAAATTTATTCAATGTCCCGGCTTCCACAACTCTCTGAGGCAACGAATTCCAGATTTACAACCCTCTGAGAGAAAAAATTCCTCCTCATCTCAGTTTGAAATGGGCGGCCCCTTATTCTAAGATTATGCCTCAAAGTTCTAGTTTCCCCTATCAGTGGAAACATCCTCTCTGCATCCACCTTGTCAAGCCCCCTCATAATCTTATATGTTTCGATAAGATAAACCTCTCATTCTTCTGAATTCCAATGAGTAGAGGCCCAACTACTCAACCTTTCCTCATAAGTCAACCCCCTCATCTCCAGAATCAACCTCGTGGACCTTCTCTGAACTGCCTCCAAAGCAAGTATATCCAGCGAAGAGTGACATCAGCAAGATCAAGGTCAGTGATTGGCGTGTGGGCAGGTGCAGCAGGAGCGACGAGATCGGGGCGAAGGAACTGTGAGAGACGGTGGAGGGATGTGATCGGGGCCCAGGGGAGGTGTGAGTTCGGGGCCAGGGGCCCAGGGGCAGCACAGGACAGCCCACACTGCAACATGTGTGTGCATTGAGTCCGTGCAGTAGAGCAGGTCTCCAGTTGTCTTGGGTAATCCTTGCCACTGGACTAATACCTAGCTCTGTCAAGCCCGTGTGGCGGCTGGTATGCAACGGCCACCACACGTTAAAAAAATCCGCACACGGGCATCTTCCACCCTTGAGGATGTAGTTCGGGTTCTTCTTTCTAAACACCTGTGAACTCACCCTTTTTTTTGGCGTGGAAGCAAGTCATCCTCATTTGAGGGACCGCCAATGATGATGATCCTTTTGTAAATATGGAAACCAAAACTGCACGCAATATTCCAGGTGTGGCCTCGCCAATACCTTATATAGCTGTAGCAAGACTTCCCTGCTTTTATACTCCATCCTCTTTGCAATAAAGGCCAAGATTCCATTAGTCTTCCTGATCATTTGCTGTACCTGTATACTAACCTTTTGTGTTTCATGCACAAGTACCCCCAGGTCCCACTGTACTGCAGCACTTTTCAATCTTTCACCATTTAAATGATAACTTGCTTTTTGATTTTTTTTCCTGCCAAAGTGCATGACCTCACACTTTCCAATATTACACTCCATCTGCTAAATGTTTGCCCACTCACTTAGCCTGTCTATGTCCTTTTGCAGATTTTTTGTGTCCTCCTCACACATTGCTTTTCCTCCCATTTTTGTATCGTCAGCAAACTTGGCTACGTTACGCTCGGTCTCTTTCTCCAAGTTGTTAATATAGATTGTAAATAGCTGGGGTCCCAGCATTGATCCCTGCAGCACCCCACTGGGTACTGAGTGCCAACCTGAGAATGAACCATTTATCCCTACTCTCTGTTTTCTGTGGTTAGCCAATCCTCTATTCATGCTAATATATTATCCCCAACCCCATGAACTTTTATCTTGTGCAGTAACCTTTTATGTGGCACCTTGTCAAATGTCTTCTGGAAGTCCAAATATACCACATTCACTGGTTCCCCTTTATCCAGCCCCTTCATTACATCCTCAAAGAATTCTAGCAAATTTGTCAAACATGACTTCCCCTTCATAAATCCATGCTGACTCTGCCTGACTGAATTTTGCTTTTCCAAATGTCCTGCTACTGCTTCTTTAATAACGGACTCCAACATCTTCCCAACCACAGATGTTAGGCTAACTGGTCTATAGTTTCCTGCTTTTTCTCTGCCTCCTTTTTAAATAGGGGCGTTACATTTGCAGTGTTCCAATCTGCTGGGACCTCCCCAGAATCCAGGGAATTTTGGTAAATTACAACCAGTGCATCCATAATCCTTGCCGTTACTTCTCTTAAGACCCGAGGATGCAAGCCATCAGATCCAGAGGGTTTATCCGCCTTTAGTCCCATTATCTTACTGAGTACCACCTCCTTAGTGATTGTGATTGTGTTAAGTTCCTCCCCCCACCACCCCCCCGCCACCCCCCATAGCCCCTTGACTATCCACTGTTGGAATATTGTTAGTGTCTTCTACCATAAAGACTAAATATTTGTTCAGAGTTTCTGCCATCGCCATGTTCCCCACTACTAATTCGCCAGTCTCGTCCTCTAAGGGACCAACATTTACTCTAGCCATTCTTTTCCTTTTTGTATACCTATAGAAACTCTTGCTATCTATTTTTATATTTCATGCTAGTTTACTTTCATTGTCTATCTTCCCTTTCTTAATAATTTTTTTAGTCATTCTTTGTTGGCTTTTAAACGCTTCCCAATCTTCTGTCCTCCCACTAGTTTTGGCCACTTTGTATGCCCTTGTTTTTAATTAGATACTGTCCTTTATTTCCTTAGTTATCCACGGATGGCTATCTTTTCTCTTACGCCCTTTCCTCCTCACTGGAATATCTTTTTCTTGAGAGTTGTGAAATATCTCCTTAAATGTACACCACTGTTCTTCAACCGTCCTGCACTTTAATCTATTTTCCCAGTCCACTTTAGCCAACTCAGTCCTCATACCTTCATAGTCTCCTTTTTTAAGCTTAGTACGCTGGTTAGAGATCCAACATTCTCACCCTCCATCTGAATTTGAAATTCAGTCATGTTATGATCACTCATTCCGAGGGGATCCTTTACTCGGACATTGTTTATTAATCCTGTCTCATTACACAGGACCAGATCGAAGATCGCCTGCCCCCTGGTTGGTTCCGTTACATACGGCTCAAGGAACCCGTCCCTTATGCACTCTATGAACTCCTCCTCAAGGCTACCCTGACCAATTTGATTTGCCCAATCAATACGGAGGTTAAAATCACCCTATTTACAAGCCCCCACTATTTCCTGGTTTATGTTTCGACCAACAGAGTTGCTACTGTTAGGGGACCTATAGACGACACCCACCAGTGACTTATTTCCACATTTGAGCCAATATTGTTTCTCACTATTGCAGTGATTCCATCCTTTATCAATAGAGCAACCCACCTCCTTTTCCTTTCTGTCTGTCCTTCCGGATTGTCAAATACCCCTGAATATTTAATTCCCAGTCCTGGTCACCTTGCAACCACATCTCTGTAATGGCTATCAGATCATACCCATTTGTCTCAATTTGTGCCGTCAACTCATCTATTTTGTTACAAATGCCAAGTGCATTTCGACAAAGTGCCTTTAAATTTGTTATTTTACACTTTATTCCTGCTTGTTTCTTCTCTCCTTCAAACACTTCCTTTATTTTTGCTTTCTAATTCTAGCTTTACTCCCCTCCCTACTGAATCTATTCTCAGGTACCCATCCCCTTGCCAAGCTAGGTTAAACTCTCCCCAACAGCACTAGCAAATCCTCCCGCGAGGATATTGGTCCCAGCTCTGTTGAGGTGTAACCCGTTCGGCTTGTACAGGTCCCACCTCCCCCATAAGCGGTCCCAATGCCTCAGGAAACTAAAGCCCTCTCTCCTGCACCCATCTCTCCAGCTAAGTGTTCATCTGCTCTATCTTCCTATTCGTACTCACTAGCTCGTGGCACTGGGGGTAATCCGGAGATTACTACCTTTGAGGTCCTGCTTTTTAATCTCTCTCCTAGCTCTCTAAACTCTGCCTGCAGGACCTCATCCCTCTTCCTACTTATGTCATTGGTACCGATGTGGACCACGACCTCTGGCTGTTCACCCTCTCCCCCCAGAATGCCCTGCAGCCGCTCAGTGACATCCTTGACCCTGGCACCAGGGAGGCAACATACCATCCTGGAGTCACATCTGTGGCCGCAGAAATACCTGTCTGCTCCCCTAACTTTGCATCCCCTACATTATTGCTCTATCATTCTTCTTGCTCCCCCCTTGTGCAGCTGAGCCACCCGTGGTGAAGTGAATTTGGCTCTGGCTGCACTCCCCGAAGGCACCATCGCCCCCACCAGTACTCAGAAGAGAATACTGGTTGGAGAGCGAGATGGATTTAAGGGACTCCTGCCCTACCTGCCTAGTCCTCCTCTTCTATCCAGGGGTCACCCAATCCCTATCTGCCTGCACACTCTTAAGCTGCGGGGTGACCACCTCCTGAAACGTGCTATCCACATAGCTCTCAGTCTCGCGGATGCACCACAGTGACTCCAGCCGCCGCTCGAGCTCCAAAACACGGAGCTCGAGTTGGTGCAGCTGGAGACACCTCCTGCACACGTGGTCATCCCGGCAGGATTTCCCACATGCCACAGGATGTGCAATCCATGGGACTGAGCTGCCTTGCCATCCCTCTAATTACACTCGCAACTGTCGAGTTGACCTCTAAGTTCTAACTCTTTTGAGTTTACCTGAAAATAAACATAAACATTAAAATCATGCCACCCGCCTGGGTGACACAGCAGACATTTTCAAAGACCCCTTTTTTTTTTTCTTTTTTTTGGTTTTTTTTGGGGCGCTAAAATCAAATTTTTCCAGTGCCCCCTATAAAAGGGGAGGGGGACACTAAAAGCACCGGCAATGAAAACAAATTAAACTTTAAAACGTAAAATCAAATTAAAATTTGGTTGCCGGGCGTGATGATGCACTCCAGTCCCTCCGGTGCCCACCTCTCGCGGAAGGCCGCGAGCGTACCGGTGGACACCGCGTGCTCCATCTCCAAGGACACCCTGGACCGGATGTAAGAGCGGAAGAGAGGCAGGCAGTCAGGTTGAACGACCCCCTCGACCGCCCGCTGCCTGGACCGGCTGATGGCACCCTTGGCCGTGCCCAGGAGCAGTCCTACGAGGAGGCCTTCGGACCTACCCGCTCCCCTCCGCACAGGGTGCCCAAAGATCAGGAGAGTGGGACTGAAGTGCAGCCAGAATTTCAGGAGCAGCCCCTTCAAATAATGGAACAGGGGCTGCAACCTCGTGCATTCAATAAAAACATGGAACACGGACTCCTCCAGACCGCAGAAATTGCAGGACCTCTAAGTTCTAAACCTTAGCACAACACACCCAGCTGCTACTCAGCAAACAGCTGATTTAATTAACTGGTTCTCCTTAGATAATAAAGGTTACTTATATATTTAATTGCAGTTCCCGCAGGGTCCTAATGCCCATCCTGTAAGTTGGAACAAACAAATAGAGTATGAACACAACAAGCTAGATGAGTTTATATTAGAGGGAGACAAGGCTGATCAGCCATGAATGAATCATCAACAGGCTCATTTCTTTAAGAGACAGGTATTCTCCAGAGCTACAGTGATTAAGATAAAGCAGCTTATCTCAACAAAGCATTCTTACGAAATTATCTTAAAGACATTACCTGGGATTACAATAGATATGCTGAGCACAGATTATTTCAACATTTTCATTTTAACTCTTTCATTGCCAGGCAGAATAGTTAAAATTGTATGTATACCATATCTTCATGGGCTCTTGCTCAAATCTTCCTTAATCTGTTCATCTTACAATGGCCACCCTTGTGGGGTAAATACATCTTTACCTGCACTGTCAGTTCTTGGGGTGATGAGGGTTGCACCAACAGCCTTTGCCACCTGCCTCTGGATAGCCTGCACCGCCCTCTTATGGTGGTGGCTCATGCAATGTTTCCGCTGTCTGGGCCATTCAGGAGGAGATTTACAGTATAGCGCTGTACTGGCTTCTATATTTGCAATTTAGTGTATCACTACTTTAATGCCCTTGAATTTTCCGACACCGGGTTGAAAGAGTGACTCAAATTTTTGCAATACCTGTGAGCATGAACTTCGCTCCACGGATGAAATGTTGTGCACATCCCCCCATTTCCAATTCATCTCAGCTAGCCAACTCCTCCCCAAAAGCGTGGGGTCATTCCCCAGAACAATCCAGAGTGACAGCCAGTTCTGTAATCCATTATACGTTACCACCAAGTTTGCACTGCCCAGCACTGGGATGATTTCTTTGGTGTACGTACGTAGCTGCATCTCAATGCGTTCCGGTTGGGGCCTGCTAGCTCTGTGTGGCCATCGTCTCTTAAATTGTTGGGTGCTCATGAGTGACTGACTAGCTCCCGTATTCAGCTCCATGTGCACCGGGATGCCATTCAGTAAGACTTTCATCATCATGGGTGGCGTGTTAGTTTATGAGCTGTGGACGTCAGCCTCATGAACTCTCTGAACTTCAGCATCCATGGTTGTTCCCCAGGCCTCATCCTGCATTACAGACCCCTCATCTGGTTCCTCTGTCTCGCAGACTAGCCTCGCTACTGCCTTTTTGCACATCCTGGCCAAGTGTCCACTGACATTACAAATCCTACAGGTATAAAGCTGGAACCTGCAGCTTTTGGCAGTGTGTCTACCCCCACACCTTCAGCATGAGCTGAGAGTGTTGTTAACAAAAGGACTATTCCCAAGCATTCCTCTCTGATGGCCCGTTTGGCTGTTTCTAAGCACTCTGATGGAGGGTGTTAATGGTCCCATCATGGGATGCATTGTTCCTCTTGATGGCATGAATTGCTGATCCCCTTTCTATTTTCCCTGTTGCGGGCCCACGCTGGAGCTTGTTGCTGCCTGGGCGGTGTCGAATTGCCCTTGCCTGCCTGCGGGGTTCTGTATCACTTTTACAACATTAACTCCCTGGTTCATCGCAACGTTAAAACCAGGGCTGCGTGCGTGACTTAGCTTCGTCTCCTCTTCCCCTGCCATAAAGGTCTGAGCTATCAACGCCGCCCCTTCTAAAGTCAGGTCCTTGGTCTTTATGAGCTTCCTGAAAATGCCGGCATGATTAATGCCCTTGATGAAAAAGTCCCTTAACATCTCCCCCCTGCAGGCATCGGAGAACTTACAGAGACTGGCCAAACGCTGCAGTTCCGCCACGAAGTCCGAGACGTTTTGACCCTCCCGACGCCGGTGAGAATAGAACCGGTGCCGGGCCATGTGTATGCTACTTGCCGGCTTGAGATGCTCACTGATCAGCTGGCTGAGCTCTTCGAAGGACTTGTCCGCTGGCTTTTGGGGTGCGAGCAGGTCTTTCATCAGCGTATACGTCTGCGGACCACAGCTGGTCAGTAGATGCGCCCTCCGCTTGTCAGCCGCTGCCTCTTCCAGCCAGTCCTTTGTGACAAAGCTCTGCTGGAGTCTTTCCACAAAGTCGTCCCAGTCCTCACCCACACAGTAACGTTCCTCTGTGCCACCGGTGGCCATCCTCGTGGTTCGATGATTCCCGTTTCTTGTCGCCAAATGTAGTGTCTCTGCACCTTGTTACAAACTCACACGAGGCATGTATATATCAGACACAGTCATTCTGTGACCTTCACTTTATTCCCAGGACCAAGGAGTGCTGACCCTGGGTGGGACCTCCCCTTTTATACCTGGAAACCCAGGTGAGGAGTGTCTCCTGCAAGTGGTCAGGGTGTGCATTTCAAGGGTGCAGGTACAGTGTGCATGAGTTAGTTACATAACTATTGTCATTGCAAGATGGTGAAATACATGACACCTTTCTCGCACTCTCTCTCCCTCTCCCTCACTCTCTCTCCCTCTCTCTCTCACCCTCTTTCTTTTCCTCTCTCCCTCTCTTTCTCCCTCTCTCTCTCTCCCTCTCTTCCTCCCTCACCCTCTCTCTCACTCTCTCTCTCTCTCTCTCACACCCTCTCTTTCCCTCTCCTGCTCCTTCTCTCCCTCTCCCTCTCTCTCTCTCTCTCCCTCTCTCCCTCCCTCTCCCTCTCTCTCCCGCTCTCTCTCTGCCTCTCACTCTCTCACACCCTCTCTCTTTCCCTCTCCCCCTTCCTCTCTCTCTCTCTCTCCCTCTCTCTCACCCTCTCTCTTTCCCTCTCCCACTCTCCCTCCCTCTCTTTCTCACCGTCTCTCTCTCTCTCTCACTCCCGCTCTCTCACCCTCTCTCTTTCCCTCTCCCTCTCTCCCTTTCTCTCTCCCTCCCCTTGAGTGCGAATTCTGTGCTTAACTCTTCCGGTCCATTGAAGAGGCTCCTGGACTTGTTGCTGAGCAATATGGAGCTGGCTCCAGGATCTCGTCCCGTTCCGAGTTCTGCTGCTGTCGTCGAGCTAAACCGGCTCCGAAATCTCTGCCAGTCTGCACCGGCCTTAAAAGCTGGCGGAAACACCGTCAGCGAAAGGACCGGCTTCTTAATGGTGAAAATGAGTCCGGGGGCGGAACAGCAGCGGTGCATACTTTTACCGCGTCACTACTGCCACAAGCTCCACACAACGATGCAAAACCTCCCGGGCCTAACATAGGTCGGGGCGGCCAGTTGAGCCCAAAGCGGCAGCCATTCGATTTTGACGAATGGCCGCCGCAGACGGCCAGCAACGGTCATTCCCAGGACCGTGAATTTCGGGGCCGATAATTCTTCATTTAGAAAGGCAAGGATTAATCAAGGACAGTCAGCATGGATTTGTTATGGAAAGGTCGTGTCTGACTAACTCGATTGAATTTTTCGAGGAGGGTCGATGAGGGCAGTGCATATGATGTAGTGTATATGGATTTTAGCAAAGCTTTTGATAAGGTCCCACATGGCAGACTGGTCACGAAAATAAAAGCCCATGGTGTCATGTATTTAACTGCCATTGAACCCATGTATAAACTGACCTAAGTTGTACACTGTGAGAACACTGACCATTAGGTGGTGAACTTGTGAGAGACACTCCTAACCTGGTCTTTCAGGTATAAAAGGGGAAGCTCCACCCACCTTCATCACTTCAGTGCTGGAATAAAAGGTTACTGGTCACAGAGTGACCTTCTCCCAAGTCTGGGCTTCGTGTGCATTTGTACTGTATAGTAAGGACATATCACATGGGATCCAGGACAAAGTGTCAAGTTGGATCCAAAATTGACTCAGAGGCAGGACGCAAAGGGTAATGTTTGATGGATGTTTTTGTGACTGGAAGGATGTTTCTAGTGGGGTTCCGCAGGGCTCAGTACTAGGTCTTTTGTGGTATACATTAATGATCTAAACTTGAATATAGGGGGTATGATTAAGAAGTTTGCAGTTGATACTAAAATAGGCTGCATGGTTGATAATGAAGAAGAACGCTGCGGACTACAGGAGGATATCAATCAACTGGACAGGTGGGCAGAACAGTGGCAAATGGATTTTAATCCGGATAAGTGTGAGGTAGTGCATTTGGGGAGGACTAACAAGGAAAGGGTATACACATTAAATGGTAGGACACTGAGAAGTGCAGAGCAACAAAGGGACCTTGGAGTGCATGTCCACAGATTCCTGAAGGTAGCAGGATAGGTAGATAAGGTGGTTAAGAAGCCATAAGGAATGTTTGCCTTTATTAGCTGAGGCATAGAATACAAGAGTAGGGGCGTTATACTAGAACTCTACAAAACACTGGTTAGGCCACATCTGGAGTACTGCATGTAGTTCTGGTCACCACATTACAGGAAGGACGTGATTGCACTGGAGAAGGTACAGAGGAGATTTATGAGGATGTTGCCAGGAGTGGAAAATCTTAGCTATGAGGACAGATTGGATAGGCTGGGTTTGTTTTCCTTGGAACAGAGGAAGCTGTGACGAGACCTTATTGAGGTGTATATAAATTATGAGGGGACTAGTTATAGTGGATAGAAAGGGTCTATTTCCCTTAGCAGAGGGGTCAGCAAACAGGGGGCATGAATTTAAAGTAATTGGTGGAAGGTTTAGCGGAGATATGAATGGAAATTTCTTCACGCAGAGGGTTGTGGGGGTCTGGAACTCACTGCCTGAAAGGGTGGAAGGGGCAGAAATCCTCAGCACATTTAAAAAGTTCTTGGATGTGCACCTGAAGTGCCGTAACCTGCAGGGTTATGGACATGTACCTAGATTAGGCTGGATAACTTCTTGTTGGCCGACACAGACACGATGGGCCGAAATGGCCTCCTTCCATGCTGTAAACTTCTATGATTCTATGATTCAGCAGTTGGCTCATTACCGGGTTCTCTTCCTGGTGCTGCTGCTGAAGGACAACATTCACTTCCAACATCGCCAGTGTGGCTCCCATCTCGTGGCCCTGCACTGTATCTTCGCTGGGCTCAGGGAAGGTGTGATCTGCAGTAGTCAAAATAATGGGTTCAGAGCCTGTGGTCCTCAAATCCGATAATTGAATTAGAATGTTACTATCCTGATTAAGTGCAGCATTATTCAACTGCAACAGTTCAGTGTAAGTTTCATGAATCTGTGACAACTGCGACAGTGGAACCTCTTTAACCTGGCCCATTGCAAGTGAAGCCAAGTTCACCTTGCTCCCAACACCATCAATCGCCCGAACGATAGAGGCAAGAAAGTCTATTAAATTAGTATGATGACCAAGCATCTGTTGCCTCAAATGTGAAATTTGTAGCGCCTCAGCTTCTATCTCACTTCTTTGATTTCCTACTTCACCCACCAGCTGTGCAGTATCAGGTTGGTCTGTGGCTCTGGAACTACAGTCATCTGTGCCTCTCACAGAGAAAGAGGGGCCAGGGGATGGAGAAGTGGTGCACAGGGACCCAGGGTCACTACCCTCCTCTTCCACTACATAAGAACATAAGAAATAGGAGCAGGAACAGGCCATTTGGTTCCTCGAGCCTGCTCCGCCATTTAATAAAATCATGGCTGATCTGATCATGGACTTAGCTCCACTTCGCTGCCCGCTCCGCATAACCCTTTATCCCCTTATCGCTCAAAAATCTGTCTATCTCCACCTTAAATATATTCAATGACCCAGCCTCCACAGCTCTCTGGGCAGAGAATTCCACAGATTTACAACCCTCTGAGAGAAGAAATTCCTCCTCATCTCAGTTTTAAATGGGTGACCCCTTATTCTGATACTATGTCCCCTAGTTTTAGTTTCCCCTATGAGTGGAAATATCCTCTCTGTATCCATCTTGTCGAGCCCCCTCAGTATCTTATAAGTTTCAATAAGATCACCTCTCATTCTTCTGAACTCCAATGTGTATAGGTCCAACCTAATGAACTTATCTTCATAAGTCAACCCCCTCATCTCCGGAATCAACCTAGTGAACCTTTTCTGAACAGCCTCCAATGCAAAAATATCCTTCCTTAAATACGGAGACCAAAACTGTATGCTGTACTCTAGGTGTGGTCTCATCAATACTTGTACAGTTGTAGCAGGACTTCTCTGCTTTTACACTCTATCCCCCTTGCAATAACGGCCAACATTCCATTTGCCTTCCTGATTCCTTGCTGTACCTGCATACTAACTTTTTGTGTTTCATGCACAAGGACCCCCAGGTCCGAATGGCCTACTCCTGCACCTTTTTTCTATGTTTCTATGTTTCTATGTTTCTGTACTGCAGCACTTTGTAATTTTTCTCCATTTAAATTATAATTGGCTTTTTTATTTTTTCTGCCAAAGTGGATAACCTCACATTTTCTCACATTATAGTCCACCCATTCCTTCTGCACTGCCTCACTTACTGCTGGTACTGGATCTGAAACAATGTCTGATACGTTTGCTTATCACTATAATAAATCACATGTGGCCCATGCTGGAGCTGATCACTTTGTGACCTTTCGGTTTAATGTAAACTCCAAAAGTGAGCACTGCAGGGAGAACCTATTTTATATAGGGAGGCAGCACGAGGTATAGTAATGTGCGCCTCCTGGGCTTTCCCCATCTGTTGGCTATTACATGTAATTACATGTTACAATGCATGGTACAGGGTATGGCTGCAAATACATCACAATGTCCTCCACAGCTGCTGTCTCTTCGAACTGTTCAGCGCCTGTGCGCGAGGGCAGCTGTCCACCTATGGGAAGTAAACAGTAAACATTTAAAAAGGTGATGCGTGATCTGCCATATCACAGAAGCTGATATCACACCTAACAGTTTTAAACAAGCAACTGGACAGAGCCACTCACCTTTCGTTATTCCAAAGTCTGCTTGGGCAACAGAGGCAGAACTGCCACGTAGGAGGTTAAACAACTGTGCGACCCTTTCCTCTGGGTCCGATAACTGCCTTAGGGTGGCAATGTCACTGCCTGTCATTGCACGCTCCCTCTTATTACATGCCAGTTTACTCTAAATTGAAAACAGAAAGGAAAATTAAAATTTGGGGTTTTTAAGCCCAGACCGGCACCTGTCTGTGCTGGAGATAAACAAATGTTGGCAAATTGAGTTTTACTAATTACAAGCAGTTCAAAGATAAATGTAAACAAGCTCCTTCATTGAACCACAGCCATAAAACTTCACAATGGGCTCAGCTAACCAGATAATTAAGTCAGTTAACAACGGACTTTTACACAGGTAAAAACATTTCAGATTTCTTATAACTATACAAACCCCGGCAGATCTCATCAAATCACTTAATTTTTTGCGGCATTGTTCCGCTGTCCGTGGAACAGTGGAATGGGCGCTAACAGCCAAAGCAACTTCTGTCCATGTTGCCATTTGTCCTTTCCACGGTGCTTTGCCGCAGGCACTTCGCATCAACCTCATTGAGGAGTGTGGTGAGATCCTTGTCTGTGAAATTCCCAACGCTTTTCATGAGGACGACATTTGATCCTTCCATTTGACTCATCTGTTTAATTAAAATGATTGCAAATTATTTCAAGGTTTTTAAAAGTCTTTAAATTGCTTTAAATCTCTTTTAAAGTCTTTAAAACTATTTAAACTGTTTCAACTCAATTTGACAGTCCTTTAAATTTTCTTAAAGATTAATAAAGTCTTTGAAGAATCTTACTTTGAAGCCTTTCCAGTGACTTTCAATGCTGCAGATTGAAGTGTTAAAAAAAACAGAGGCGGGGCCTATTTAAATGAGCTTTCTTGACAGCTCTTGTGGGCGGGACTACTTTACGAATGAAGCTACAGGCTTCGCGCGCGCAGCATTCCTGGGCGACATGACGTCATACACTGCCCAGGAACCTCCCAAAGTAAACTGAAATCGGAGGAGGGCGCAGGACTTGAAGGTAGGTGCGGATCGCATCTGATGATTGTAGGCGAACGCACGCGGGAAAACTCTAACCGGAATTTTTGGCACATTGTATATAAACATGGAACACGGACTCCTCCAGACTGCAGAAATTGCAGGCGGCCTGGGAGTCCGTTAACCGACTTAAAAACTTATTGCACAGGACTCAACAGCTCTACAACTATTTTTTTTGCAGACACCATAATTAAGTGCCCCCTGATTAAAGGGGGGGTTCACACTCCAAAAACTTTTTAAGAGGCCCCTTGTTTCTTTGGTTTTTTTGTGTTTTATACACATGCCTCCTGGCTCAAAGGGGGGGCGGGGGGCGGGCTCTAAAACCGACAAACTTAAATAAATTAAACTTTAAACATGGTTCAAATTAAAATTTGGTTGCCGGGGGTGATGATGCACTCCAGTCCCTCCGGTGCCTATCTCTCGCAGAAGGCCGCAAGTGTACCAGTGGACACCACGTGCTCCATCTCCAGGGACACCCTGGCTTGGATGTAACCATGGAAGAGAGGCAGGCAGTCGGTCAACAGCTCTACAACTATTTTGTTGCAATCAGAAAATCGAGTGCCCCCTGAGTAAAGCAGGGGGTGGGGGGGACACACCAAACACTTTCAAACAAGTGCCCCCTTGTTTTTTTTTGAGGACACTGAAACACAAATTATATAGTGCTCTCTGGCTAAAAGGGGAGGGGGGGGCACTAAAACCGGCACAATAAACAAATTAAACTTTAGACAAAACATCAAATTAAAATTTAGTTGCCAGGGGCGATGATGCACTCCAGTCCCTCCAGTGCCCACCTCTCGCTGAAGGTCGTGAGCATACTGGTGGACACCGCATGCTCCATCTCCAGGGACAACTTGGTTTGGATGTAACCACGGAAGAGAGGCAGGCAGACAGGCTGAACGGCCCCCTCGATCGTCCGCTGCCTGGACCGGCTGATGGCCCCCTTGGCCATGCCCTTGAGCAGTCCTACGAAGAGGCCTTCCGACCTGCCTGCTCCCCTCCGTACAGGGTGCCCAAAGATCAGCAGCGTGGGGCTGAAGTGCAACCAGAATTTGAGGAGCACCCCCAACAGCTCTACAACTATTTTGTTGTAAACTAATAATCAACTGCCCCCTGATTAAAGAAGGGGGAGGGGGGGTGGCACACTCCAAAATCTTTTCAAGTGCCCCTTTTTTTCCCCTTTTTTTTTGAGGGCACTAAAACACAAATTATATAAATGCCCCCTGGCTAAAAGCAGGGGGGGGGCGGCACTAAAACCGGCATGATAAACAAATTAAACTTTAGACAAAACATCAAATTAAAATGTAGTTGCCGGGGGTGATGATGCACTCCAGTCCCTCCAGCGCCTACCTCTCGCGGAAGGCCGTGAGCGTACCGGTGGACACCGCGTGCTCCACCTCCAGGGACACCCCGGCTCGGATGTACGCGCGGAAGAGAGGCAGGCAGTCGTCAACAACTCTACAACTCTTTTGTTGCAAAACAAAATAAACATTAACTCAAGTGCCCCCTTATTAAAGGGGGCACTTTTCAAGTGCCCTTTTTTTTGAACAGCTCTACAACTCTTTTGTTGCAAAACAAAATAAACGTCAAATCAAGTGCCCCCTTATGAAAGGGGGGTGGGGGGATACTCCAAACACTTTTCAGGTGCCCTTTTTTTGTTTTTGTTTTTTGGGGGGTTTTTTGGGTTTTTTTTGTGGGTTTTTTTGGGCACCAAGAGGCAAATTATACATGTGCCCCCTGACTGGGGGGACACTAAAACCGGCAATAAAACAAATTGAACTTTAAAACATATAAAATCAAATAAAAATTTGGTTGCCAGGGGTGATGATGCACTCCAGTCCCTCTGGTGCCCATCTCTCGTGGAAGACCGCAAGCGTACCAGTGGACACCGCGTGCTCCATCTCCAGGGACACCCCGGCTTGGATGTAAGCGCAGAAGAGAGGCAGGCAGTTGGGCTGAATGACCCCCTCGACCGCCCACTGCCTGGACCGGTTAATGGCACCCTTGGCCGTGCCCAGGAGCAGTCCTATGAGGAGGCCTTCGGACCTACCCACTCCCCTCCGCACAGGGTGCCCAAAGGTCAGGAGTGTGGGATTGAAGTGCAGACAGAATTTGAGGAGCAGCCCCTTTAAGTAGTGGAAGAGGGGCTGCAACCTCGTACATTCAATAAAAACATGGAACATGGACTCCTCCAGATCCACAGAAATTGCATTACAGTTGCATTTGTTGCCAATGCAATATAATATGGTTAAATTTGCAAAAGTGACATTAATTACTTAAGAACACACTCACTCGTCCAGTTGCCATTCTGCTTTGTGAAATGATCGGTGTTCAGGCTTGAATTTTAAATAATGTTTTGCAATAGAACAGAATGTTTGGAATCTGGAAGAGTAAGACCCAAGAGACCATCCCAGTCAGAACTTTACAACCCGCACAGTCGTTTTAACCTCTCTTCAATTTGTTGTCAATGAAGAGGACATTTCTAGTCAGAACTTCAAATGACACGAGATTTGTATCCAAAGGTGTAGCTGCTGCCATTATTTTTCAATCTAAGTGGAAGTGACGTGAAGACTGGCGTAAATGCAGCAAATTCCCGACAGCCATTGATTTTTAAGGTGGTGGGGCTATGATAAATACCTTCAAGCTGTTTTCAGTGAGGGGCAATGAAAGAACATTACAAAAGTCCCAGGACATCTTGGCATGGCATAAGTAATGGCATATATCACTCACGCCATACTGTCCTGAAATTTCTGTGCCATAATAATGGTGTACGCCATAGATACGTTGTTACTCCAGCGCAGGTTTTTAACAAATTCAGGCCCATCATATTGATAGTGAATCTGTTAAGTGTCGATGTCCCACAAGAACACTTTCTAATTGCTTTTCGAACCATGTTGCCAGCATGTGACAACGATTAACTGATGTTCTAGTTGGACTGTTGTTTAACAGTAACATTTCATAAATCCAATTAGCATTACTACTTGCAGCATGATCACACTTTGTGTTTGTGAGTTGCGGTAATTCCTAATTTGTTTAAGTAGATAGCATCTGTCTGTTGTTTCAAACAATCTTCTGCTGTTCAGTTGAGTGGTAAGGAATTCAGTCTTATGTTTATAATCACTTCATTTTTTTGACTTTAACATAAAATACAATCCACAAGTGGAATATAATTTCTTCAGAGTATAACACAGGTTACAAGCAGAGTTTTGTCAGCAGTTCTGACCATAGGCTTGCGCTCAAATCTTGCAGGTTTCTTTCTTTTCTCAACTTCACACAAAAGCTTCTCTTTTTTTATAGGCTGACACTCCAGTGCAGTGCTGAGGGAGTGCTACACTGTCAGAGATGCTGCCTTTCAGATGAGACACTAAACCGAGGCCCCCGTCTGTTCTCTCAGGTGGATGTAAAAGATCCCAAGGCACTATTTCGAAGAAGAGCAGGGAAGAGCCGGTGTCCTGGCCAATATTTATCCCTCGATCAACATAACAAAAAACAGATTATCTGGTCAGGAAATCCCGCCCTGAGCCAGGAAATTGCAGTTACCGCCCCTCACAGGAAATGGAGCGCAATGTTGCTCGCTCCACTTCCTGTTGGGGCGGGTTCGGGGGTACTACTCGGATGGGTTTGGCAGCACAACACGGAGGGCCGTTAAAGGGGAGGGCCGCTGCAAACTCTGCAGGCCCTTTGATGGCCTCCACTGGGCCACCAGGACTATGTGGTGCCCTGGCTGTAGCCCAGCAACCAAACAGTCCACGCGACAGCACATCACAACGGGCCGACGGATGGGTCGGCTGGGAAAAAAAGGGCGGCGCGAGCGGAGGTCGTCTCGGTTCACGGCCCACGAAGTTGGCACTGACACCGCTCATGGCAGCCTCGCCAAGTTCCATTGCATGTGGAAAGGGGTCGCTGAGGGGCACGAAGGGGTCGGCGCGCACGCCCATGATGTCATCGCCAGTTGCGCGGCCGTCCGGGGCGGTACTAGTAGGGCGTGACTCTATAATGTCAGCACCTCTGCCAAATCCCGCGCAATTTCACAGGAACCGGTAGCGCCCTCCCCCGGGCGAAAACAATTTTGCGCCCCATTAGCGCTCCCCGGAGACACAGAACAGGGCAATTTTGGCCCCTTGGAGAGTTAGCACCAGCCGATAATCCTTCTGACCTCCCACTAAATTGGTTGTTAGTGCTCCAAGAGAGAACTGGAGAGCTAAATCAGGCGCTAGTCATCTTACTTAGGGCACTAAACACAGAGAGCGGGACGCTACCCGCAGAGCAAGAACCAATTTCAAGTGTACTCCAATTGGGACTCATCATTCACACTGGCTCCTTCCAGTTCTTAAAGGAGAGGTTCAATCATTCTGCACAACCCCATTCCCAACATTGCTGGCTCTGAAGGCGACCTCCAAGCGACTCAACAGCTACACCTCTTATCCTCATAGCTGATCCCAGTCCCAGGGAGAGAGCTTGGCATTTCAGCGACCAGGCATGGAGGCATTGGTTGTGACGGTCGGAAGAAGGAGGGCAGTGCTGCCCAATCCTGGCCACTGGCAGGAGGCCATTGCCCCAGGTCTTCAGGGCAATGTGAAGGGAGATGCCCAGGACATCCCGGCCAGCAGTGCGATCTTCAGGAACCCCATACAGTGCCGTAAACAATTCAACGATCTCACTTGGGTGATCAGGGTGAATACAAGCTTCAAAAAGTCCGACATACCAGCATCTGAAGCTCAGTCTGCACACACTGCACAAACCACCATACCCTCACCACTCATCCACCAAGCATCTCCACCTAATAACATTCACATCCACATCTCACGCATTGCCTACATTCACAGCTATTCAACTACAGCAAGCACATCTCCCAAACACTTAGCTGCACACTCACTCACACACTTTCCTTTCTCTTGTGTGCCAAGATGGTCCAAAATAGGAGGGAGCAGCAATGAACAACCGTGGGTGATGCGCATCTACAACAGTTTACAGACCTGGAGGAGTGAGTGCTGAGAGTCATTGGGCACCAGGTGGGGGCGCCGTGGCCATCGGTGGGGGCAACAATGGTATCGTCATCCCCTCTCTTTCTCTCATCCCACTTCCCCCTCACATCACAAGACTTTCCCACTTTCCAGCTACTGATACTGTCTGCATTCCTTGCTCCATTCCTGTCCCCCTCCCCTCACCTAAACACAAGTCTTGTGCCTTTATGCTTTCAGGTAATCAGCAACCAGGTGAGCAGCCTGTCCCTGCGCCTCCCAGTGAGAGTGAGGTGGGAGAAGAGGAGGAGGCAGAAAGCACTGCATCACTGCATGTCTCACCCGCAGGCACAATCTCAAATTGCAGCACACCGGAAGCCACGGAAAGTCTTAGGGGGAGAAATTGAGTGCATTTGTGCCTTCCACCACCCCCTCCCGGGGGGGCGCTAACAGGGATGCAAATGACTTTGCGACCGGGCGCAGTGTGGCGAACGACTTCCGCTATATTCGGCAGGATTGTAGAATCAGCGCTATGGCATTATGACCCGATCTCTTGCGCCCAGCGATCGTGACGTCATTGCCAAGCGCTTCACCCCATTAGCACTTGGGTTTCACCCTCTGAGGCTGCGCGGGCGATAACAGCGACAGATTCACTGGACATGTACCCGGCAGCCAGCCGCTACCGAGGCAAAATCTAAAGGGAATGTGGTGGACTGCTGCTGAATAAAATCTGCCGATTTGCTTCCTGCACCGATCGCGCTTTGATCTTGGTGTCGGTGCCGCGATCGCTCAGCCTGGAACTCTGATTGACTGCTGGGCTGATCGCACGGCACCCCTAGTACCCAGTGATCCAGGTGATAGGTTCCATGTATGCAGAGTATGCAGCTTGGGCCCTTTCCCTCTAATTCAGGGTAGAGCCTCTCGTACATGGCAGCGCTACATGGCCATTGCACAGCGCTGCTGAGCCGAACACCCCGCTCCCGCCCCAGGCCTGACGTGCAACGCTTCACTTAGCACTCCATTTCCTTTCGGGGGTGGTTACCCAAATTTATCGCTGGGGCCAGACTTCTGTGCCTAGCGCAAAGTCTCATACTTCGCAAGTGTAACCGTCCCCAAACAGGGCGATATCCAATTTCTAGGCCTTGGTGCTGTAAAGCAGTCAATGGTTGGTGCCATTGAGTCTCAGACTGCTCCCATGTAGTCTCAGCTGGATGCCACGCAAGCTCTGACTACTGCCATCATCGCTGGTCCACCACAGTCCACCAGATTGTTAGGGATGCTGATGTCCCGGGGGCATGCAGTGGATCAGCGGAGCAAGAACTTGCTGTCCTCTCTCAGGATCACAGCATTCCTGATCTCACCACTGCCTAGACTGCTGCCGCCCATCCTGAGGTGGTGCAGTGTACAGCTGGTCTTTCCAGGCCCAGGGAAGGTTGACGGTGCCTGCAAGACCATCTGTAGTCTCTGGGACCAACACACAGCAGCCTTCCAGGCACTGGGGACAGACTACATAAGAGCAATAGATTAGGAAAATGCACTGTAAAGAGGGAAAGTAAGAGATTGCACCAAGGGTGATTAGTTAATATTGTTGTTGTATATTGCAACGGAAAGGAGCAGAGGAGCTTTACAAGAATGTTGCCTGGACTGGAGAATCTTGGCAATGAGGCAATTGGAGATGCTGGTCTGTTTTCTTTGGAACAGAAAAGGCTGAGAGGAGACCTGATTGGGGCGTATAAAATTATGAAGGGCCTGGATAGAGTGGATAGGAAAGACCTGTTTCCCTTGGCAGAGGGGTCAACAACCAGGGGGCATAAATTTAAGGTAATTGGAGGGAGGTCTAGATGTGATATGAGGGGAAACAACAACAACGTGATAACCAGCACCCCTGCCTCACAGTCTTTTAACACTGGCTTCCCCCGGCCCCTTACCCTTTCTCTTGGCCCCCTCCCTCACCTGCTCCTTGTACCCAAAGTGGTACCACGATGGCGTGCAGCTATGTTGTCAGAGCGCTGCTGTGTTGGGAGGAGAGACAATGGAGACGCCTCCTGGGGAGACACTGGACAAGCTCGTGACGTGAAAGGCCCGGCTTGTGACTGGCGAGCCTCTTCATCGGCGTCGCCAGTCACAGGTTGTGTGGGGGTGTGTCTGGGTGTCACACTGGGGAACTCGGAAAGGCTGCTGGCCACACTCTCCGGGACTCCATGTCACTGGTGGAGGCCACCAGCCTCGTGTGGGCAGTGATGGCCACGCAGATTTTGTGGCTCGCACTGACAATCTGTGACCCTACCTCCGTTATGGTCGCTTTCAGACTGTCAATGCTCGCGGAAATCTGACCCAGGACATCAAGGAGCTGACGGGTGAGCCGGATGCTCTCCCTGGACAGTCCCACCATGTCTAGTTCTGCGTCTGCCTGTCTGTCAGCAGACCGGCTTTGCCGACTAACCTTCCGAAGAGATGGCATACGGGATTCAACCCCAGAGCTGCGTTGCTGCACGCTGCTAGTCTCAGGAGCCTCCGAGATTTAAAAGCCCAGGAATGTAACATCATCCTCGGACGAGGTGTTTTCCAGTGTTAAAAGAGGTGTAGACTGCATCTGCACACCCCTGGAGTCGGCTAATCCGTCAACTCCTCTTCCTCAAATTCCTCCTCCTCCTCCACATGGTGGGCTGATGTGGACGGTTGATCCCAAGGATTTGGCGCCTCTGACTAGTCATCTGGAAGTAGAAAACAACAGATGAATGGTTAGCAGCAGGGGAGGGGGCAGGGTGACATGAGGAAGGTCACAAAGCACAGGCTCATTTGAAGGCCCCCGCTATCCATTATATCTAGTCCAGAGACACTGCATCATATTGCCCCAACCCTATTCCACAGACACTGCATCACATTGCCCCAAGCCAGCCCAGGCAGTGTGCAGGACTTACACTCAGGATGCAAGTGGAGGCTGAAGTGAGCATAATACTCAATAAATTGGGTGTGAGATGATATAGTAACCAGCAAGCACCCAAAATTACCAACAATAAAGAAACCAATCAACTAAACTAACACAGACAAAAATGCTTGGAGATAGAAATTGTGTAGCGTCTCATTTGAGGCGATAACTTTTGCGGGAGCACAAATATATCACCGGGCACTACCCAATTCCAGCGGATGTGAACTTCCGGTTTAGCACTGCAGGAGGGAAGTGAAGTGTTAAATCAAGTGCTACCACTTCCCTTGGAGCGTTAAACCAGGTAAAGGGGGCCAACAGGGCTCTCAACAGGAACTGTTGCACTCACAGGTTCGTTCCCACCCTTAAAGGGAAGGATCATTGATGAGGGCGTTGCTAGGTAACGATTTCACTGATCGGCAATGACACCTGCGATCCGCAATGATCAGCCACAAGCACTCGAACAGAGTGCAGGTCTGATCAATCGCGACATTGGAAAAATTAAAAACCGAGCAGAGGTTTTTTTGGCCTACTTAACCACCAATCCCTTTAACTACTGCTCCCCAAGAGACCGACAGACCTCACACGCCTCATGCAGCTGCCGTTCTTGATGCCCGGCAAGGGGCAGAAGTGAATTTAGGATCTGGGGCGGTAACGGGGCGCTGCACACCAGATGACATCACGATCTCCGGGGTGCAGGAGATCGAGGCATGAAGGTTTATCGACAGCGCTAATATGCCTGGGAAGTTCACAGGCATCGGTACTTTTGCTGTTTCCGGTTGGAAAGCCGTTAATGTCCCATTATCGCCTCCCAGAGATGCTAATGGGAGGCGCAAAGGAGACCAATTTCTCCCCTTTAATTTTTCGCATCGATGCCAAGATTCAGGGCCTTGGCTCAGTGGTAGCACTCTCGCCTCTTGGTCAGAATGTTGTGGGTTCAGGTCCAATTTCAGAGACTTGAGCACAAAATCCAGGCTCACATTCCAATTCAATACTAAGGGATTACTGCACTTTCAGAGATGCATCTTTCGGACGGTACATTAATGGGAGAGAAATTCAGCATGTTAGCATCTCCCATTAGCATCTGGGAGGGGGGCGGTGTGGGTGGGGCGCTAATGGGTTTGCGGCGAGGCAAGGCAAATCCAACGGCGCACACGAAATTCACCCGGGATTGAGCGCTCACGTGAACATTTGCAGGCATCGGATCCCCAAGGATTGCTGGACATTATCTGGACATTGTGTTTTTTAATATTTCTCACTGCAGAAAAAAAGCTGGAAGTCTTTCGTGGGAGGGGCCCAGTCACTTTTCCATGTTGTACTCGAAATCTACATCGATGGGCGGGGGTGGTCTTTGAAATTACAATAGCCAGGATAAGGCAACTCATCACAGGTATTGGGAATGGAGGGTCCATTGTTAAGCAATGTGAACTCATCAGAGATGGATCAGATATGAACTGGTCAGTGATCAAGCCATTACCTGGATGAGATAACCCCGGGAGGCGGGAAACCAGAACAATAGAAAGCTATTAATCCCCAGACCGGTTGGAAGCGAAACCCCATCAACCAGCCATCACTGGAATACACAGAAACCACACGGACAGGAAGCCTCGAAACAAGGACAAACTTTATTCGGCCAGAAAAGGCAAACAGTGTTGGGATATAAACAGTGTTGGCCACTGATTTCTCTTTCTCTCCCTTGCTTCACCTCTACAAGAACCGCACACCCCATCTGGGATGGAGAGAAGAAACCTTAACGGAACCAGAAGAGACACGTTTTCACCAGGAGAAGCAGCGAGTAAGCCAACGAATCGATGAGCATCATCCCTGCCCACGCATCTTTAAGATCACAGCCACTGATCAAGCCTTAGAAGGGTTTTAGTGGGGAGGATTTGCTGTGAGGACCATAGGGATATGTCCAGCCAGTCAGTACAGATTTGGAGGTACACTGTGGATCCGAGCAGAGGGTTTAGACATTGGATACTTTGCGATAGGGGCAGTTTAAACATGCCAGGGTATTGGATTGTATTACATCGTCACTGTATTTACTTGTAATTTTGCTGTGTTGAGGTAGCTTTAATAAAGCATTGACGGTTTGCCGGTTAAGACCGAGGTACTTGTCCGTGACTCAGTCATCTGTTCAGTACAGTAATCAGTCCCAGGTCTAGAACTATTGTAATGTGGGAGTGCGTCCAAAACACTTAAGGAAAACCACTTACACATTTAGTGTGTAGGCCTTTAGCATCTGCCAAACTTTGGAGTTCTGTCCTACAGACTAGTCAAGCAACAGCCTAACATAGTCATACTCACAGAATCATACCTTTCAGCCAATGTACCAGACACCTCCAACACGTATAGAATCTCAGGGCTAGAACCTCCACTTTTGAGCTTAGCGCCCGAAAATGGACGTTATTTCCGGCGTGCGCGTTAAAAAAGTGTTTTCAGATCGCCGGCTTCTCGCCCATTCTCAAAACACCTAGTTTACATTTTTGAAAATGGGCGTTACTGTGAGCGATATCAAATGGGCGGTAGCGTTAAATTTTTCTGACTTTCTGCCGTAAAGTGTGGCCGTCCTTAGCAACAGCATGGCAAAGCTCCATTCTTGCGATTCTGGAGGTCAAGGGTCACCATGACATGCGCAGAAGAGGAGACAGAGAGAGAGGGAGCTCAGAGGCACTGAAAGCGTGTGTGGCTGTGGTGTGTGCTTGTTTGGCTGTTGTGGGAGGCACGACAGAGATTCACCAGCAGCAAATAGCCCACTAAACACCAAGAATATAGTTGGTACCGAGTTTTGTCCAACAAATAAGATATAAAATGGAAGGGATGGAGGAGGCCCAGGAGCTGGTAGCCAGGAACACTGGTGGCAGAGGGCTCCCAGTGGTCCCGGAGCATCGCACTACACCCCAAGGTGATGCACCCCCATTGCCAACCACACATGAGAGCCAGCAGCAACATTTTGCTTCTGGCTAACAGCACACTCCCCCCTCAGGACCGTCCTCTCCCGTATCCGTCCAAGCAGCGCTTCGGCCGTCACCCCCGCCCCCCCCCAATGAAGCATCGCCTGAGGACTTCCTTGGCTAGGCGGCTTGGAGTCAGGAGCGTAAGGGGAAGGGGTAGAGGTGGGGAGGAGAAGTGGGGGAGGCCGGGGGGGGTGGGGGGAAAGGGTTGTTTTTTACAGAAATACTGATGATTTCAGACTAATGTTCGGTTTAAATGTTTTTTATTTAACAAAACCTTTAGCACATTGGCTCAGATAGCTGCACCATTACACACTGGTGATTCCTTAACATCAAAGTGTATAATTACACTTAACTTCAATCAACTTAAACTTTAACCAAGGTCATCAAGGTGATGCCCACCATTGATGTATGACCTGCACACCCAGTAGTGTGTCAGCCTTGTAAATAACACCAACATTCTTTCAGGCCAAGCGATCATTGATGAGCTCCTGATGTAAGGCTCCTGCAGCTATCATGCCACCATGGGCCCTTTCATGCAGTCGACAGGGGAGCTGGGGAATGGCTTCAGCGTCAGCCTGATTGTGTGGGCTGATGTCAGCGTCCATCTCCTCATCCTCCTCTTCCTCTCTCTGGTGAGGTGGAATGTCAGACTCACCAGGCAATTCTTGTCCCCTCCTGATAGCCAAGTTGTGTAGCATGGAGCACACCACCATGAATTGAGCTACTTGCTCAGGGTGGTATTGGAGCTCGCCTCCTGAGTGGTCCTGGCATCTGAAATGCTGCTTCAGCACTCCAATGGTTTTCTCAACAATATTGCGAGTTGCTCTGTGGCTCTCATTGTATCGCCTCTCGGCCTCTGTGTGGGTGTCACGCAGGGGGTCATCAGCCAGGTGGCGAGGTCGTATCCTTTGTCACCAAGCATCCAGCATTGACCTTGTGGCTGATTGTTAAACAAGTCAGATACAGTGCTCTCACGCAGGATGTGTGCATCACGGATGCTGCCCGGAAATTGAGCATTCACTGCCAGTACAATTTGCTGGTGGTCAACAAACAGCTGGACAGTCAGGGAATGGAATCCCTTGTGGTTCCTGAAAACCTCAGCATCCTGAAAAGGTGCTCGCATCGCGATGTGTGTACTATCTATTGCTCTCTGCACCTTGGGGAAGTTTGCAATTCTGGAGAAACCTAGAGACCTCTCACTCTGTGCCTCCCTGGTCATAGGCAAGCTGATCAAGTCCCTCCTGCATGTGTATAGGGCTTCAGTGATCTGTCTAATGCAGTGATATGTGGCATGCTGAGAAAGTCCATAAATGTCGCCAGCTGTGGCCTGAAAAGAACCCGAGGCATAGAACGACAGTGCCACGGCAACTTTGACCTCGACAGACAGTGCAGTTCTGATGGTGCTGGCAGGCTGCAGATCTGCCCTTATCAGCTGGTATACCTCAGTGATAACCTCTTTGTGGAAGCGCAGTCTCCGAAGGCAGGTGGTGTCGGGCAAGTTGAGGTAAGAATGCTTCTCCTTGTACTTACGGGGGGTGCAACGTCTGGTCCTCCTCATCTGTCTATCACAACTTACATTGGGCACATAATACAGTGGAGCGTTCCTTCGGTGATTTCGAGTCTGCTACATGTATTTGGTCACCAAGAGAGGGTGAGAAAGGACAGGCCCCATTGCAGTAGTTCTCTGTTTTCCACCGATTGCCCACAAACAAGGAATGTCCCGACGAACATACCTCTTCAATTCCAATCGGTCACACTGTGGTCAAGATGTTTTTAGAGATGTCCACATCAACTCCAATGACCTACAGAGTACATCCGAACTCCCCCGAGGTTGAAGCACAGCAGTCTATTAAAAGATGCGACATATGATCCACAACATGGCGTCTATAACGCTGTGATTCGTCCCGGTTAGTTCCATTCTTTGTGGGCGGTTTTTTGAGCGAGCGATATTGTGGGTGAAATGTATGCGAGGTGGTGAAATTGACAATGGGCAATCTCCATGGCCGCTGGTTTGGGTAATTATGCTCTTTACGACAAAAAATAGTCGCCAGACATTAATATTGAATCTCGGCGTTAAATCCGTGTGGAAAGTAACGCTGGGTGATATTATGGGTGTTGAAGTCGCCCATCCTGCTGATTCCGCCCAAAAAAAGCTGGCGGTGATAATATTTTTGTCAGCATTAAGCACATGGGGAAAGTAACGCTCGGCGATAAGTTTCCGAAAAATGCCCGCCGGTTTCCATTTTGTGCCAAAATGGCCGATATATGGGCGTCATACGTCATTTCAGCAGGATAATGGGCGCTAAGTGGGCGTTATGCAGTCAAAAAAAGTGGAGGTTCTAGCCCATAGAATCATAGAAATTTACAGCACAGAAGGAGGCCATTTTGGCCCATCATGTCCGTGCTGGTCGACAAAGAGCGATCGAGCCTAATCCCACTTTCCAGCTCTTGGTCCATAGCCCTGTACGTTAGGGCACTTCGAGTGCACATTAATGTGGTGAGGCTTTCTGCCTCTACCATCCTCTCAGGCAGTGAGTTCCAGGCCCCCACCACCCTCTGGGTGCAAAACATCCTCCTCAACAACCCTCTAATCCTTCTGCCAATTACTTTAAATCTATGCCCCCCAGGTTGTTGACTTCTCCGCTAAGGGAAATAGATCCTTCTTATCTACTCTATCTATGTAATGTATTTGCTTAATGGGTTCTTTGCTTAAGAATTCGCAGCAGCACATTGCTGTTAAGAACTATTTGGTTTATTAACAAAGGTTTAATAATCACACTACACATTACCAGTTTATTCACTAGGCTCAAAACTGCATACCTCATCGTGGATGACCTAGACCCAACTGACTGGGGTTTTATTCAGCCTTGTGAACATCACGTGACTGGCTAAGCCACTCACAATGCAACTCAGCATACTCACAGGTACATACTTTACAATCAAGGCCTCTCATAATATTATGCACCTCAATTAAGTCTCTCCTCAACCTGCTCTGTTCCAAAGAAAACCCCAGCCTATGCAATCTTTCCTCATAGTTAATTGAATTAACAACAGCAATGTGCATTTATATAGTGCCTTGAGCATAGAAAAACTTCCCAAAGTGCTTCACAGATGTGTACACTGAGCCAAAGTAGGAGATATTAGAATGGGATGAGGTGGATTTTAAGGAAAGTCTTAAAGGAGAAGCGAGAGGTGGAGAGGCAGAAGGGTATAGGAAGGGAATTCTAGAGCCTGGGGCTTAAGCGGATGTAGGTACATCCGCCAATGGTGGAACAAAGAAAGATGGGAATGCACAAGAGGCTGGTGTTAGAGGAATGGAGAGTTGGGAGAGGGTGATTATAGGACTAGAGAATGTTACAGAGATAGGGAGGGCCAGGGCACGAAGGGATTTAAACACCAGTTACCAAACACTAATCTGCTTTACTTCCAAAAAATGGAACTAACATGAGACACTAACTAGCCACATCGGCCAAAGTGTTTTTTTCCTACATGCCCTGTTCTAACATATGCTTTATACATGCAACTTTCTAATGATCGAAACCACAGGACTTCCAAAACTCAAATCTGACTGCTCCAAAGCATCCCCCACCCACTTGATAATTGTTACCAAAAGTTGTTTTGTTCAATTCAGTGATTGGAATCTCAGGTCAATAATAAATGTCAGTGTAATATTACTGCGGTTTTTCAAATACCCTACTAATCAAAGTGCACATTGAAAAATAATAGCAATATTCTTTATCCCCAACAACAGATTGCATTAACTGCTTTCATTTGGCACAGTCTTTCCCATAATGTGCTTTTTAAAGCCCATTTATTACTGACGGTGAAGCCTCCATTTCTTTGCTAAGAGCTAAGAGCCTCTTTGCCTTCAAGCAGACCGTATATTCCCACGAGGAATGATATCAAATTCACCAAAATTTCAAAACATTGTAAATTTGAACAGTAAGTGTGGTTGCAGCTTTCCTAATGTCAGCAACAGTGGTTGAGGCCTGGACAACAAAGGAGAGTACAGGACTGCAAAAGACTCTGCTGTCCATCCGAATGGTCTAAAAAAACTCATAGGGCTAGATTTTCCATTATTTTTGCACGCATATTGTAATGTCCTTACATACTACTATAAATTCACATGAGGCACATTCTGCAGACAAGGTCACTCTGTGACCTGAACCTTTATTCACAGAAGCAAGAAGTGATGACCCTGCGTGGGACCTCCCTTTATATATCTGGATCACCAGGTGAGGAGTGTCTCCCACAAGTTCAGCCCTGTGGTCAAGGTGTGCATTTCTTAGGTGCATACAGTATGCAGTGTTGTTACCTGAAGGTTACAGTTACATGAAGGTTACATACATGACATCACCTCCCTCCCCACATCATATGGGGTCAAAGATTAAGTCTTTCAGGCGATCGACGCTCTCTCGTGGAGCGCCACAGTTGGAGCGCTGGTTGTTGAGCCTTGGCATGCGTCTCTGTGATTCCGGCTCATCCGGGCTGGCCGCAGGGACTGTGCATGCTGCTGAATGTTCTTGTTGCTCTTTCACTGGCGATGGTGTGGGCAACATCTCATGATCTTCCTCAGGTTCCTCGGTGTCCATGCTGAACCTTTTTTTTACTTGGTCCAGATGCTTGCGGCATAGCTGTCCATTATTAAGTCTGACCACTATGACCCTATTCCCCTCTTTGCCAATTACAGTACCCTTAAGCCACTTGGGCCCCAAAGCGTGATTAAGAACAAATACAGGGTCATCGACTTCTATACATCTCCACTTTGAGTTACGGTCATGGCACTCATTTTGGGACTGGCGCTTGCCCTCAACAATATATGACAGGACTGGATGAATGAGGGACAGCCGAGTTTTAACTGTACGTTTCATGAGTAGTTCCGCGGGTGGGACTCCCATGAGCGAATGCGGTCGGGACCTATAGGCCAGCAGGAGGCGCGATAGGCGGCATTGAAGGGAGGGTCCTTGAATCCAGAGCATGCCCTGTTTTATGATCTGGACTGCACGTTCCGCCTGGCCATTAGAAGCCGGCTTGAATGGTGCCGTCCTGACATGTTTGATGCCATTACCCGACATAAACTCCCGGAATTCATAGCTAGTGAAACATGGGCCGTTGTCACTAACCAGGATGTCCAGCAAGCCGTGGGTCTCAAAGACCGCACGCAGACTCTCCACAGTGGTGGATGTCGTGCACGATTTCAATATGATGCACTCGATCCATTTCGAGTATGCATCAACAACAATGAGGAACATTTTTCCCATGAATGGGCCCGCGTAGTCTACGTGAATACGTGACCATGGCCTGGTGGGCCAGCGCCACGGGCTGAGTGGGGCCTCCCTGGGGGCATTGCCCAGCTGGGCACACGTCGTGCACCTGCGAACAGAGTGTTCCAGGTCTGAGTCAATTCCCGGCCACCATACATGTGACCGGGCAATGGCCTTCATTAGCACAATGCCTGGGTGCTCGCTGTGGAGTTCCTGATGATTGCTTCCCTGCCCCTCTGGTGCATGACTACCCGGCTGCCCCATAGTAGGCAGTTGTCTTGGATGGAGAGCTCATCCATCCGTCTGTGAAACGGTCTGACCTCCTCGGGGCATGCTCCGTGAGAGGGCGCCCAATCCCCAGTCAGGACACATTTCTTAATCGAAGATAGGAGGGGACCTCTGTTGGTCCAGATTTTGATCTGGCGGGCTGTGATGGGGGAGCCTGCGCTGTCAAAGGCATCAATGGCCATGGCCATCTCAGCGCTTTGCTCCGCTGCCCCCTCAGTGGTGGCCAGTGGAAGCCTGCTGAGCGCATCAACGCAATTTTCGGTGCCTGGCCAGTGCCGTATGGTGTAGTCATACGCAGCCAGTGTGAGAGCCCATCGCTGTATGCGAGCTGACGCATTGGCATTGACAGCTTTGCTGTCTGACAACAGGGATGTTAACGGCTTGTGGTCCATTTCTAACTCGAACCCTCTGACAAAAAGGTACTGGTGCATCTTTTTCACCCCATAGACACATGCGAGTGCTTCCTTTTCAACCATCCCATATCCCCGTTCTGCTTGGGAGAGCGACCTGGAGGCATAAGCCACAGGTTGGAGTTGGCCTTCATCATTACTCTGCTGCAACACGCAGCCAACCCCATAAGATGATGTATCACACGTTAAAACCAATTTCTTACAGGGGTTGTACAGGGTCAACAGGTTATTAGAACAAAGCAGGTTCCTCGCCCGATTGAAAGCCCGTTCCTGACAGTCCCCCCAAAACCAGTCACAACCCTTACGCAGGAGCACGTGTAGCGGCTCCAACAATGTGCTTAAGTTCGGCAGAAAGTTCCCGAAATAGTTCAAGAGTCCCAGAAATGAACGCAACTCCGATGTGTTGCCGGGCCTGGGCGCACGACGAATCGCCTCCGTTTTGGATTCGGTGGGCCGGATCCCTTCAGCGGCAACCCTCCTGCCCAAAAACTCGACCTCTGGGACCAAAAACACAAACTTGGATTTCTTTAGTCGCAGGCCTACCAGGTCCAGTCGGAATAGCACCTTCTCCAGGTTGTGGAGGTGTTCCTCGGTGTTTCGACCCATAATAAGGATGTCGTCCTGAAATACGATTGTTCCAGGGATGGATTTGAGCAGGCTTTCCATGTTCCTTTGAAAGATAGCAGCTGCTGAACGAATGCCAAACGGACACCTGTTGTAGACAAACAGCCCCTTGTGTGTGGTGATGGTGGTCAGTAGCTTGGATTCTTCGGCTAGTTCCTGGGTCATGTAGGCTGAAGAGAGGTCCAACTTGGTGAACAGCTTGCCGCCTGCCAGCGTGGCAAAAAGATCCTCCACTCGCGGAAGCGGGTATTGGTCTTGTCATGACACTCGGTTGATAGTGGCCTTGTAGTCGCCACAGATCCTGACCGAGCCATCCATTTTTAGGACAGGGACGATGGGGCTTGCCCAGTCGCTGAATTCAATGGTCGAAATTATGCCCTCTCTTAGCAACCTGTCCAGCTCACTCTCAATTTTCTCCCACATCACATATGGCACAGCTCTGGCTTTCTTGTGCACTGGTCTGGCGTCCGGGGTGATGCGTATCACTACTTTGGTACCTTTGAAAGTCCCGACACCAGGTTGAAATAGTGACTCAAATTTCTGTAGGACCTGTGAGCATGAACTTCGCTCCACAGATGAAATGACGTGCACATCCCCTCATTTCCAGTTCATCTCAGCTAGCCAGCTCCTCCCCAAAAGCGCGGGACCATTTCCCGGGACAATCCAGAGCGGCAGCCGGTTCTCTGATCCATTATGTGTGACCACCAGCATTGCACTGCCTAGCGCTGGGATGATCTCGTTGGTGTACGTCCGTAATTGCGTGTCAATGCGTTCTAGTTTGGGTCTGCTAGCTCTGAGTGGCCATAGTTTCTCAAATGTTGGACACTCATATGTGACTGGCTGGCCCCTGTGTCCAGCTCCATGCGCACCGGGATGCCGTTTAATAGGACTTTCATCATCATAGGTGGCATTTTGGTATATGAGCTGTGGACGTTTGCCACATGAACCTGCTGAACTTCAGCGTCCATTGCTTTGTCCCAAGCATCAACCAGCCTTGCAGACCCCTATTCTGGTTCATCTGCCTCGTAAATTAGCCTTGCTGCGGGCTTCCTGCACATCCTGGCTAAATGTCCACTGATATTACAATTTCTACAGATAAATTGTTGAAACCTACAGGTTTTTGCAGCATGTCTGCCCCTGCACCTCTAGAATGAGCTGAGATTGTTGTGAACAAAAGGACTGTTACCAGGCATTCCTCTCTGATTGCCTCTTTGATTACTCTTGAGCACTCTGTTAGTGGGTGTCAATAGCCCCATCCCAGTAAGCATTGTCCACCGTGATGGCATAAATGTCTGTTCAACCTGCCATTGTCTCTGTTGAGGACCCACTCTAGAGTCTGTTGCTGCCTGGGTGGTGTTGAATTGCCCTTGCCTGCCTGCGGGGTTCTGAGTCGTATTTACAATGTTAACTCCCTGATCTATCGCCACATTGGAAGCAGAGTTGCGTCCTTGGTCTCAATTAGCTTTCTGAAAATCCCAGCATGACCAATGCCCTCAATAAAGAAATCCCTTAACATCTCCCCCCTGCAGGCGTCTGTGAACTTACAGAGGCTGGCCAAGCGCCGAAGGTCTGCAACGAAGTCCGGTATGCTCTGTCCTTCCCGATGTCGGTATGTATAGAATCGGTGTCGGGCCATGTGTATACTGCTCACCGGTTTGAGGTGCTCACCGATCAGTTTGCTGAGCTCTTCAAAGGTTTTGTCCGCCGGCTTCTCGGGTGTGAGCAGGTTTTTCATCAGCGCGTACGTCTTAGGTCCACAGATGGTCAGTAGATGCGCCCTTCGCTTGTCAGCCGCTGCATCTCCCAGCCAGTCCTTCGTGACAAAGCTCTGCTGGAGCCTCTCAACGAAATCGTCCCAGTCCTCACCAACACAGTATCGTTCCTCTGTGCTACCGGTGGCCATTCTCGTGAGTCGTTGATTCCCGTTTCTCGTCGCCAAACGTAATGTCCTTACACACTACTATAAATTCACATGAGGCACATTCTGCAGACAAGGTCACTCTGTGACCTGAACCTTTATTCACAGGACCAAGAAGTGATGACCCTACGTGGGACCTCCCTTTATATACCTGGATAACCAGGTGAGGAGTGTCTCCCACAAGTTCACTCCCTGTGGTCAAGGTGTGCATTTCTTAGGTGTATACAGTATGCAGTGTTGTTACATGAAGGTTACAGTTAAATGAAGGTTACATACATGACACATACCGCCCACTTAACATCCATTATAACGCTGAAATGAGGTATAACATCCATATATGGCCATTTAGGCATGAAATGGAAAGTAATGCCCATTTCGCAGTCACTTATCGCCGAGCATTATTTGCGGCATGTATGTAATGGCGAGATTTAATAATGGTCACTGTTTTTTGTCGTAAAGATAACATTTGCCGAAACTAACACCCAGAAATTCACCCAGTGTTACTTTCGGCACCTCACACATATCTCATCGACAATATCGCTCACCGAAAAAAATGCTGTGAAAAAGTTGCACTGACCTAAACTACTCACAGCGGTATGGACGCCATTTTCTAAATCGCAGGTTGCTTCATTTAAAAGGCTGCTCTGCTTCAACTTCGGGGGAGTTTGGATGTACTCTGGAGGTCTTTTAAGATGATGTGAACATCTGAACAAACATCTTATCATACTGTGGATGATTGGAATTTACTTTAGGTGTCTTAGTGGGGACATTTATTGTTTGTGAACAATTGGTGTAATACTGATAGTTATTGGAATGGGGCCTGTCATTTCACAGCCTGTCTTGATGAGTACACACATGTTGCAGACTAGAGATGGCAGAAGATATCGTGATGCGGGCATCTTTTCCGGATGCAGAGGTTTATAGGAACCGCAAGGAATTCCACTTCCTGAATGTGCAACTCATTGTTGACCACCAGCAAGTAATTATGGCAGTGAATGCCAAATTTCCAGGCAGCATCCATGATGCTCACATCCTGCGTGAGAGCGCTGTATCTGACATATTTACCAGTCAGCCACAAGGTCAATGCTGGATGCTTCGTGACAAAGGATATGGCATCGCCACCTGGCTGATGACGCCCCCTGCGTGACACCCACACTAAAGCCGAGAAACGATACAACGAGAATCACAGAGCAACTTGCAATATCGTCGAAAAAACTATTGGAGTGCTTAAGCAGTGCTTTAGATGCCTGGACCACTCAGGAGGAGAGCTCCAATACCACCCTGAGCAAGTAACTCAATTTGTGGTGGTGTGCTCAATGCTGCACAACTTGGCTATCAGGAGGGGACAAGACTTGCCAGAAGGGACTGCTGGTCCACCTCAGGAGAGAGAAGAAGAGGAGGACAAGGAGGTGGACGCTGACCTCGGGTCAGACAATCAGGCTGATGTTGAAACCATGCCCCCGTCCCCCTCTAGACCACAGGAAAGGGCCCGTGGTGGCTACATAGCTGCAAGACTCTTAAGTCAGGAGCTCATAAATGAGCACTTTGCTTGAAAGAATGTGTTTTTATTTACAAGCTGCAACACTGCTGGGTGTGCAGGTCATACATCACCTTGGTGACAGTTAAAGTTTAAGTTGATTCAAGTTAAGTGTAATTATACCCTTTCATATTAAAGAATCACCAGTGTGTAAAGGTGCAGTTATCTGAGACAAGGCGCAACAAGGTTATGTTAAATAAAAAACATTTAATCCAAACATTTTGTGAAATCATAATTATAACTATAAAAAACACCCCACCCCACCCCACCCCACCCCGCCCCACCCTACAACAAATTCATCACATTTACATCATTCGATTGGTCACCATTTCCAGCAACACAGAACACAAATGCAAACCAGCAAGGTAGCCCCCTCACCCCTTCCCCCGACCCTCCCACCAAAATAGCACCAACAACATAAAAATATGCCCAACATAACACCTGCGGCCATGCACCACACTTTCCTTCCCAACCCTACCCCACCCCCGGCCCCGCTTCTCCTCCCCATCTCTACTCCTTCCCCTCCTGACTCCAAGGAACGTCTGGCCAAGGAACTCCTCAG